>NC_134688.1:303370332-303678579 GCF_050947455.1 Rhinoderma darwinii
AGGCTACCCTAAAGCACTACTATGTACACATAGAAATAAGATTGACAATACAGCGAGGGATAGCTTGCTACAACCTAAAAAAGCTCTAGTGGGTGGAAAACGGAAACGTATTCCATTCATTTCAACTTACAATGATATAAGTGGGGATATCTCTAAGATTATGAACAGACATTGGCCAATTATTAGCAAGAGCTTTGGACACATTGATGAATTGAATAATAATCCTCTTATGTCTTATAGACGTTCACAAAATCTTCGCGATAGACTGGTGAAAACCAGAGTGTCAGAACAAAAGAAAGTATCACAATGTAAAGGATCTGCCAGGCACAGCGGGGTTAACTCCCAGAACTAATCAGTCAGCACCTGAGAATACATCCCTGAGACTGACTCCTGCTTCCACCATTCAGGCTGGCAGGCTTAGGAGTGGGAGAGCCTATCGTAACCTGGCCAGACTCAGCTAGCTCCCGCCCTCGGTCTATTTAAGCCTGCACTTCCTGTCCCTCGGTGCTTGTTATTGCTTGTGTTTCTTTCCTTGTGGTTTCCTGGCCCAGCTACAGCTCCTGCTATTTTTGATCCTGCTCCATACAGACCCTGGCTTACCGACTACTCTTCTGCTTTTCGTTTTGTACCTCGCACACTCCTGGCTTGACTCGGCTCGTTCACCACTCTGGTTGCTCACGGTGTTGCCGTGGGCAACGGCCCCTTTTCCTTGCTTGTGTTCCTTGTATGCTTGTCGTGTTTGTCGTGCACTTACTGAGCGCAGGGACCGCCGCCCAGTTGTACCCCGTCGCCTAGGGCGGGTCGTTGCAAGTAGGCAGGGACAGAGTGGCGGGTAGATTAGGGCTCACTTGTCCGTCTCCCTACCCCCTGCCATTACATAATAACAAGCCCATACCTAGTCTACCCCTGGTCCCTGACACCACTATGGATCCCCGTGAGACCCTGGCTCAGCAAATGCAGGGTCTCTCCCTACAGGTCCAGGCCCTGGCTCAGAGGGTCAACCAGCCTGATGCTACCCTGGTAGTTCCCCTCACCGCACCTCTTGAACCCCACCTCAAGTTGCCCGACCGGTTCTCAGGGGACCGGAGGACTTTTCTCTCCTTTCGGGAGAGTTGTAGGCTTTATTTTCGTTTAAAGCCTCATTCCTCAGGTTCTGAGAGCCAGCGGGTGGGTATAATTATGTCCCGGCTCCAGGAAGGGCCCCAAGAGTGGGCCTTCTCCTTGGCTCCTGACGCCCCTGAACTTTCCTCCGTTGATTGTTTCTTTTCTGCTCTCGGACTTATTTATGACGAGACTGACAGGACTGCCTTTGCCGAGAGTCAGCTGGTGACCTTAAGTCAGGGTAAGAGACCTGTTGAGGAGTATTGCTCTGACTTTCGGAAGTGGTGCGTAGCTTCTCGGTGGAATGACCGTGCCTTAAGGTGCCAGTTTAGGTTGGGTCTGTCGAATGCCCTGAAAGACCTGCTAGTTAGCTATCCCTCTTCTGACTCCCTAGACCAGGTTATGGCTTTAGCGATACGACTTGACCGACGTCTCAGGGAACGACAACGTGAACATTTATGTGTTTTCTCCTCCGACTCCCCCATGATGCCTCCCGAAGTTCCGTTGCTTCGTTCCTCCCCGAAAGATTCAGAGATACCTATGCAACTCGGGGCCTCCGTGTCCCCCCAACAACGTAGAGAATTCCGCAGGAAGAATGGTCTCTGCTTCTACTGTGGGGACGACAAGCATCAAGTGAACAACTGTCCTAAGCGTAACGTTGCAGCCAGAGAACTTCCGCGTCTAAGTGATCATCGGGGAGGTCACTTGGGCGCACAGGTATTTCCCGTAAATATGAAACGTACTAAGATCTTGCTTCCCTTTCAGGTCTCTTTTGGTAGTAGGTCTGCTACTAATATCATGTTTGTGGAATTTGCTATGTCCCTTGCTATGCCTCTTATTGATTTGCCTAAACCTGTCCCGGTAGTGGGTATCGACGCCACTCCTCTTGCTAATGGTTATTTTACACAGCATACCCCTGTTTTTGAACTCCTTGTTGGCTCCATGCATTTGGAGCAATGCTCTGTACCGTTGATGCAGGGATTATCATACGATTTGGTTCTAGGTCTTCCCTGGTTGCAGTTGCATAATCCTACGTTTGACTGGAATACTGGGGAGCTAACCAAATGGGGTAATGAATGTTGTACGTCATGTTTTTCTGTTAATTCTATTTCTCCCCCTAAGGAGGCGAATACGCTACCCGAGTTTGTTCAGGACTTCGCTGATGTTTTCTTTAGGGAGGCCTCCGAAGTGTTACCTCCTCATAGAGAATACGATTGCGCTATCGAATTGGTACCAGGAGCTAAGCTTCCTAAGGGTAGGATATTTAATCTTTCTTGTCCCGAACGTGAAGCTATGAGAGTGTATATCCAGGAATCCCTGGCCAAGGGTTACATTCGTCCCTCTTCTTCTCCGGTAGGTGCTGGCTTCTTCTTCGTGGGGAAGAAGGATGGTGGTCTTAGGCCATGCATTGACTACCGTAGCCTGAATAAGGTCACGGTAAGGAACCAGTATCCCCTTCCTTTGATTCCTGATCTCTTTAATCAGGTTCAGGGGGCCCAATGGTTTTCTAAATTGGATCTACGGAGGGCGTATAACCTTATTCGCATCAAAGAGGGGGATGAGTGGAAGACTGCGTTTAACACGCCCGAAGGCCATTTCGAATACCTCGTCATGCCCTTTGGGTTGTGTAATGCCCCTGCGGTCTTCCAGAATTTCATAAATGAGATTTTGAGAAATTACCTGGGGATTTTTCTGGTAGTGTACCTTGATGACATACTGGTGTTTTCCAAGGACTGGTCCTCCCACGTGGAGCATGTCAGGAAGGTGCTCCAGGTCCTTCGGGAAAATAAACTGTTTGCCAAAACCGAAAAATGTGTGTTTGGGGTACAGGAGATTCCATTTTTGGGTCAAATCCTCACTCCTCATGAATTCCGCATGGACCCCGCCAAGGTTCAGGCTGTGGCGGAATGGGTCCAACCTGCCTCCCTGAAGGCGTTACAGTGTTTTTTGGGGTTCGCTAATTATTACAGGAGATTTATTGCTAACTTCTCGGTCATCGCTAAGCCCCTTACGGACCTCACTCGCAAAGGTGCTGATCTCCTCCACTGGCCTCCTGAGGCTGTCCAGGCTTTTGAGATCCTTAAGAAGTGCTTTGTCTCGGCCCCGGTGCTGGTTCAGCCCAACCAAATGGAGCCATTTATCGTGGAAGTTGACGCATCTGAGGTGGGAGTGGGGGCTGTCTTGTCCCAGGGTACCAGGTCCCTCACCCATCTCCGCCCCTGTGCCTACTTCTCCAGGAAGCTTTCGCCAACTGAAAGTAACTATGATATTGGCAACCGCGAACTCTTAGCCATTAAATGGGCATTTGAAGAGTGGCGCCACTTCCTGGAGGGGGCTAGGCACCAGGTAACGGTCCTTACCGACCACAAGAATCTGGTTTTCCTAGAATCTGCCCGGAGGCTAAACCCGAGACAAGCTCGATGGGCGTTATTTTTTACCAGATTCAATTTTTTGGTTACCTATAGGGCTGGGCCTAAAAATATTAAGGCTGATGCACTGTCGCGTAGCTTCATGGCCAGCCCTCCTTCGGAGGAAGATCCTGCTTGTATTTTGCCTCCAGGTATAATCATTTCCTCGATCGATTCTGATTTAGTCTCTGAAATTGCTGCTGATCAAGGTGCAGCTCCCGGGAACCTTCCTGAGAACAAGCTGTTTGTTCCCCTGCAATTCCGGCTAAGGGTACTTAGGGAAAATCATGACTCCGCACTATCTGGCTATCCAGGCATCCTGGGTACCAAACACCTCATTACAAGAAATTATTGGTGGCCTGGGTTGCCTAAAGACGTTAAGGCCTACGTCGCCGCTTGTGAGGTTTGTGCTAGGTCCAAGACTCCAAGGCCCCGACCAGCGGGCTTACTGCGTTCGTTGCCCATTCCACAGAGACCTTGGACACATATCTCCATGGATTTTATCACCGATTTGCCTCCATCCCAAGGCAAGTCGGTGGTGTGGGTGGTGGTGGACCGCTTCAGTAAGATGTGCCACTTTGTGCCCCTCAAGAAACTACCCAACGCCAAAACGTTGGCTACCTTGTTTGTCAAACACATCCTGCGTCTCCATGGGGTCCCTGTCAATATTGTTTCGGACAGAGGGGTACAATTTGTTTCATTGTTTTGGAGAGCCTTCTGTATGAAGTTGGGGATTGATCTGTCCTTCTCCTCTGCCTTCCATCCTGAAACCAATGGCCAAACGGAGAGGACTAATCAATCTCTAGAACAATACTTAAGGTGTTTTGTCTCTGACTGTCAATTTGATTGGGTCTCTTTCATTCCCCTCGCCGAATTTTCCCTTAATAACCGGGTCAGTAACTCGTCAGGGGTCTCTCCTTTTTTTTGTAATTTTGGGTTTAATCCACGGTTCTCCTCCGTTTCACCTGGTAGTTCCAACAATCCTGAGGTAGAGGTCGTTCATCGGGAACTGTGCACAGTCTGGGCCCAGGTTCAGAAGAACCTAGAGGTGTCCCAGAGCGTACAAAAAACTCAGGCTGATAAAAAACGTTCTGCTAACCCCCTGTTTATGGTCGGGGATCTGGTGTGGTTGTCGTCTAGGAACTTGCGTCTCAAGGTTCCGTCCAAGAAGTTTGCTCCCCGGTTTATTGGGCCGTATAAGGTCATTGAGGTCCTCAATCCTGTCTCCTTCCGGCTGGAGTTACCCCCGTCTTTTCGGATACACGACGTGTTTCATGCCTCCCTCCTCAAACGCTGCTCCCCGTCCTTGGCTCCCTCGAGGAGACCTCCTGTTCCCATCCTCACCCCGGAGGGGGTGGAATTCGAGGTGGCCAGGATTGTGGACAGCAAGATGGTCCAAGGCTCCCGCCAGTACCTGGTCCATTGGAGAGGATACGGGCCCGAGGAGAGGACTTGGGTACCTGCCCGGGATGTTCACGCTGGGGTATTGGTCAGGAGGTTCCACCTGCGTTTCCCCAGTAAGCCAGGTCCACTTAGAAAGGGTCCGGTGGCCCCTCATAAAAGGGGGGGTACTGTAAAGGATCTGCCAGGCACAGCGGGGTTAACTCCCAGAACTAATCAGTCAGCACCTGAGAATACATCCCTGAGACTGACTCCTGCTTCCACCATTCAGGCTGGCAGGCTTAGGAGTGGGAGAGCCTATCGTAACCTGGCCAGACTCAGCTAGCTCCCGCCCTCGGTCTATTTAAGCCTGCACTTCCTGTCCCTCGGTGCTTGTTATTGCTTGTGTTTCTTTCCTTGTGGTTTCCTGGCCCAGCTACAGCTCCTGCTATTTTTGATCCTGCTCCATACAGACCCTGGCTTACCGACTACTCTTCTGCTTTTCGTTTTGTACCTCGCACACTCCTGGCTTGACTCGGCTCGTTCACCACTCTGGTTGCTCACGGTGTTGCCGTGGGCAACGGCCCCTTTTCCTTGCTTGTGTTCCTTGTATGTTTGTCGTGTTTGTCGTGCACTTACTGAGCGCAGGGACCGCCGCCCAGTTGTACCCCGTCGCCTAGGGCGGGTCGTTGCAAGTAGGCAGGGACAGAGTGGCGGGTAGATTAGGGCTCACTTGTCCGTCTCCCTACCCCCTGCCATTACACACAATCAATCTTTAAACCCCTGAAACCGGGTAATATTCCGTGTTACAGATGCGTCAACTGCACTTTGATGTGCAAGGGTGATTCCTTTAAACATCCAGTTACTGGACAACAATTTAAAATTAGACACAATTTCACTTGTGATTCGGATTGGGTCATATACGTGTTATGGTGTCCCTGTGGCCTCCTATATGTAGGGGAGACAACTTGTGCTTTCAAAACCCTGTTAAATAATCATCGCTTTTCGATACGCAAAAAGAAACTTGACTTACCAGTGTCTAAGCATTTTTCGGAATATGGTCACAATGAGAGGGATCTAAGATTTATGATCCTGGACCATGTTCCTATACTACAATTAGGCGGCGATCGTCATGTGATATTACATAAAAAAGAATTGAGGTGGATATTCCAATTAAATACATTGAAACCATTTGGACTTAATGTTGAATTTGCTGTAGATAGGTTAGCTGTATGACGCTCACATATCTCTCTCCTTGAGTTCTCTGATGTCCTCCCTAGTATAAAGAATGATGACACACTAGTATTTGCATTTCTTATGATGAATTTCTTGTCAATATGTGATTAATACTAATTTTTATATTTTTGTATTTTTCTAGATCGAAATACCACTCCCAACAGAATTTCGGAATCTCTCTTTTTTTATTTTTAATAGTAAAATTACGATATTAGGGATACCTGACACGGCTGTGCCATATTCATCTTGTCTTATGATATCAATAAAGATATTTATTATTTATTGAATTTTTTCTAGTCTCCCACTGTGGTGTTAAGTGATGTAGAGATATTTATATGTAAAAGATTTAATTTAAAAAAAAAGTGAAAAAATATATATACATATGCTTTATGAGAAATGGTGTCGCTGATACAACAATCTTTGTCCGTTACACGGATGAGGGGGATGGGATATCCTATGCACGTGAAGACGATGCTATGTGGTTCCTAAAACCCTAGGTAGAAGGACGCTCTGAATACTTAATTGCGGACAGAGCTCTCTGTGCCTACGTGTGGATCATTCATAAGAAGCAGATATAATAACATAATATTTTAATATCTCCATTCCTTACCATGAGGAGCACTGATTAATTTACTTGTTTTGTTTACAATACAGACTTTTTGTCTGACACAGCCGTGTTACGAGTTATCCGTTACATAGTTGCATCAGTTGCTTGGCAACCTATGAAGCTGCTTCACACATGACCAGTTCAGTGGAACGCATTGACACGCATTACATCATTTTGATGCGTCCGATGCGTCTCGCTACTGATCGACGATACACTTTCGTCTCTTGGCTTTATACGTATGTATTGAAGTCTAATGACTTTAGGTGTGCAGCGGTTTGCTACAATGTATGCCTACGAATTTACATACTAATGATTCACCTGATGTATCTGAAGTTCTGGTTGGTGAGTGTGGTTATGACGATTGATTCTAACACCACTGAGGCATAAATGATTATGTTGTAATCAGTTGTTTTTAACGTTTGTGTCACTGTACATTGCCACTCACACTGTTATATATACACATTCGCACTTTCTGTATCATGTTTGTGTTTTATAATGATACCTTATAACATGCATTATATGAGTTTTTCAACACTGCATACTTGATTGTATTATAATGAGACTAATTATGTTAAGTAGTCTCAACCCTATATTAGTTTCCTGTAGTCGATGTGTCACTAGGCTTGATAAAGATCCTATTGTAGGATTGAAACGTTGCTGTTGTTCTTGGATTGAATAACCCACCACTTTTTTTCACATTGGAGTGCTGCAAATCTTCTTTCTTTATATATATATATATATATATATATATATATATATATATATATATATATATATATATATATGTATATATATATATATATATATATATAAATATGTATATAGGATACAAAAATCAGGCAGCACTCCGAAGTATGAACAAAGTAGAAAAAGGTGCTTTATTGGTCCATATAAACACGACGTTTCAGCTCAACACAGGAGCCTTTTGCAAGTGATCAGATTCATGTCATGACCACACATATATAGGAGAACCAATTATAAAAAAGTAGTGCCAATAGATTGCAACCACACATATAAGGTTGCCATAAAAGGTACATAGTAAATTTATATATGTAATATTAAATGAGTGTGTTATAAAAGTGCTATCTCAACAGGACTGCAATACATAACAAGATACATTACAGAAGGTTATACAATTCTAACAATCTTTTAATTGTATATAATTAATAAAGATCGTGCATATGTGTAGATATCACTACACTTGAGAGACTCACCGAGAGTAAGGATCCGGCTCCAACGTAAACACAAACCATGTGTGCTATAATCGCCATTATCGAGCTGCAAGTACGCAGACTCGTGAATAACGGGCTGTCAGAAGCATTGGTATCAGTACTGCGCATGCGACGCATGCGCAGTCCCGAAAAGGACGCCAGTCGGCTGTATCTGAAGAGGGCAAATGCCAATCATAATTGTGTGAAGAAAATCCACAATAAGCAATGGATTTTATGAGTGAAAGGGAACCCTTATCACTCCACTCAATATGGGAAGACAGTATGTACTAATGTGTCAAATATGTATGTACATATATATATAAAAAGCTCAATCTACTGCATGGAGGATTAAATACAGAACCCTGCATCAAGGGTATTCTGAAAAGATAAATCAACTCTCAATTATATATATATATATATATATATACACACATATATAACGCGAAAGCTGCACGTATTGCATAGTTGTACCTGCCCAACCCAAAACACATATCAAATATTGGCGCGTTTTAATGCATTCAGAGATACTAATTGTAGCTGTCAAAATATTCAATAGAAATTGCAATAAACATATTTCTTTAGTATAAATGAGCCAATCCCAATATCGGTGATTCGATCAATGCCGCGATGTAATATGAAAAAGTGATCTCTGAATAAAGAAGAGTGTATTAAAAACAAGCAATAAAATTATGAAAAAGACATGAAATGGTAATCAATCCTGATACCAATGAAGATGTGGACTGTATATCTAATATATGAGGTGTAACTGTATGCAAAATTTCTTTATTTAATAACGGTACCCAGAGGAAACTCAACGTTTAAACCACCTGGTTTGAGTGTACCCAATCTGTAAATCCACTGTAACTCGCGACGTTTCAACAACCTAACTCTATCACCACCCCTACGTAGTGGGGGTACATGATCCGCTATCCAAAATTTCAATTCTCTTTCACCGTGTTTAAAGTCGGAAAAATGTTTGGAGACCGGAAGATCAAGTCTCTTTTTCCGTATCGTGTAACGGTGTTGGTTCAGTCTCGTTTTAGCATCAAGTGTCGTTTCTCCTACATACAGGAGACGGCAAGGGCATTGGAGTACATAAACAATAAATTCAGTATTACATGTCAAAAAGTAATTGATGAAGAATTGTTTACCAGTGTCAGGATGCACAAACTGGCTGCCCTTGACCAAGAGCGTGCAGTTCGTACAACTGAGACATGGGAAACAACCCTTCTTCGGGGAAGATAAAAAAGTCTGTAGTTTAATTCTTGATGGTCCAAAGTCTGATTTGACTAACTTGTCTCTCAAATTGGGTGGTCTACGGTAAGTAAACAGAGGTGGTTTTCTGAAGGGTTCTACATGTGGGAAACATTGACCCAACATGGGCCAGTGTAATCGTATAACGTCATATATCCGATTACTCATCTGTGTGTATGAGTGGTAATAAATGGGATACGTTTCTGATCTCTACATACCTTGTCTTGTAAAAGATCAGGTCTAGGGATAGACTACCCTACGTCTATGCTGTTCTAATATACGTTGTTTATTGACCTCTGTTAAGGTCATTGTATTTATATATTTTGTAAATATGTTATTTACATTTTATTGTATTAATAAAGCTGTGGCCGACCCCCGGGTCAACCCCACTTTAAAAGAGAATTACGTGTCGGTTGTTATATTATTTTAGTTCATGGGGGGAGACTCAGGGGTTAGATGTTGCTATATGCATACAGTCATGGGGGCTCACAGGCATATAGCCGCTGAGCCAGGGACTGTTGCAGGGATGGGGTTAAGTGAGGGTTAATAGGCTCCCTCCCCTCCTTGTTACTTGTATAATTTATTTGAAAAAACGGGACCCCATACGGCGCTGCTACTCAGGAACGGATACAGTAGTAGTTTAGAATTGAAACTTTATTGTAGGCTACGCGTTTCAATGCCGCACCGGCATCTTCCTCAGGCCACAAACATTGTAGTCTGAACAACAGCCCTTTAAATACACCAGAGAAAAAAACCGCCAATGTAGACAGGGTTAAAGTGCAAGATGATGTAATCACTGTGAACAGTTCAAACATGACAGGTACAAAAAAGAAATCCAATTATATATAATGCTAATTTAAACTAAAATCGGCAGAGTGGAAATAAAATGCGGTATGGGATCTTGCCATAAGAAAAAAGGGGGGGGGGGACAATTGCAGACAATCATATAAACCATTAATATCCATATCGATGAATTTAAGCAGTTGCTAAAACACAATAAAATATACAGAAGTTTAGCGATGTATCGTACTTGCAATATTTTGCGGTAATTCACCATTTAATTAGGATGAAAACGAATTGAAAGGAAATAAACTGAATAAGTGAAAATCATAAAAACTGCTATTGAACCCATATAGCTGGGAACTCAACTGGACGTGGAAACCATAAAAATAATGTATATTTCAGTGAAAAAACAACAATCAACCATTAAGTTGATCTGAATGTCATTTATATTTTTATTTCTAGTAATTATCCTATGGAATAAAATAAGAACATTCCATCATATAAAGATGTAGGTGTCGAGTAATTAATTTGAATGAAAGGGAGGGCTATTTTAGACATCTAAAATATGATTAAAGATAAAAGTTTAAAAGCTCAAGAAAAAATACAGAAGTTTGTGCTGTATCAAAACAGCGATATTTTGCGGTAATTCACCGATTACTTGCAATCAAAACGAATTTGTAAAAAAATGGATTCAGGAGGAGAAAATGATTAAAAATACTATAAACCCTTAGCGGCCAGACCCCAAAATAATCAGGGAAATTACACCCAATGATATTAATATTAATAGAACCATTGCTCATCCTTTACGATGATCATGATAGTATTAACAGTGATTACCCTGTGTAGTAAAATGTGGAAAATTCACTACAGATTCTACCAAAAAAATATATAAGTATTAAGTATACATATATAAGTCAGAAGTGGGTCCTATATGCTAAAAAAACACAAATGTAACTGTGATAAAAAGGGGCATTAATCAAGATTAGTTTCCGAAATGTCATTCAAACCGTTTGGATGTAGGGTCAATAATTTAAATATCCAAAAATTTTCTCGTTGCTTGAGTTTTTGGAACCGATTGGGAACGTCACAAGGAATTTGCTCAATAGGCGTAATGATAATTCTATTAAACTGGCAGTTATGGGATGAAGCACAGTGTCTCGAAACACTGTGTTTTAAAAACCCCTTAAGGACGTTATATCTATGTTTGTTGATTCTGCTTCTCAAACATTGGATGGTCCTCCCAATGTACTGTAAGTGGCACGAACACTCAAGGAGGTAAATTACAAAATTACTACCACAATTAAGGAAAGCCTTAATTGGGAAAATTTCTTTGGTTGTATTGGAACAGAAGGTCAGTTTTTTGTGTGAGATATTATTACAACACAGACAACGTCCTTGGCTACACTTATAGGATCCATTCAAAACTGGTAAAACTCTGGGAATAGAAGGTTTAAGATTGTTAATACGACTAGGGGCCAATATATTCTTCAAATTAGCTGACCGTCTAAAGGTGATATTTGGTTTGTCAGGTAGAGAATTTTTGAGGAAAGGATCATTTCTCAAGATATGCCAATGTTTGGACAAAATAGATCTCACCAATTTATGTCCACTATTATATGATGTAATAAAATTATTTGTAAACTTAATCTTGTTGGTATTAGTTTTTCCATTTTTATTAGTGCAATCGGTAGTATCCTCTGTCTTTTTAGTTTGGCTAACACAGGACTTTTGGGTCAATTCTGTGGCTTTTGAACGTGCACCTTTAATAAGTTGTCTAGGGAAATTTTTCTCCTTAAATCTACTTTCCAAAACCTCACATTCCCTTAAAAAATTAATTTCAGACGAGCAATTCTTCCTCACTCTCCTAAATTGGCCAAAGGGTACATTTTTAATCCACGGGGGGTAGTGGGCACTTCTAAAATCGATGTAGCTATTAACATCAACGTTTTTGAAGTGTGTTCTGGTATTGAAATTGCTGTTAATGTCATCATAATCAATGGTTAAATCTAGAAAGTCGATGCATGTACTGGAGAAAGTATAAGTGAAAGTTATTCCAAAGTCGTTCCTATTTAATGTTTCCATGAAATCAGTAGCTTCTTTTTCTTCACCTTTCCATACAATAAATAAATTGTCTATAAAACGTCTGTAGAGTAAAATTTGTTCCTTGAAATTATGGCCATTAAAAATGTGTTTATCCTCAAACTCACCCATATATAAGTTGGCATATGCCGGAGCGAATCTGGAGCCCATGGCACAGCTCTTTATTTGATTATAAAAATTGTTTCCAAAGCTAAACACATTGTGCTTGAGGATGTATTCCACACAGTTCGTTAAAAACAGAATTTGTGCAGTTGGAATTTTGGGATTCGAAGCTAAGACCGATTCAATCACTTCAAGGCCTCTGTCATGGGGAATATTGCTATATAGGGCTGTGACGTCGGCTGTTAAGAAACACACTTTAGATAAGGGGGGTACAGTCAAAAGATTTTGTAAATCATTAATAAGTTGAGTGGAATCCCTTAAATAAGAGGGTAGTTGTAATACAAAAGGCTGTAGATGTAGATCTATATAGTGTGACAAATTACTGGTAAGGTATCCAATGCCAGAAATGATAGGACGGCCAGGAGGATTATTCATACATTTATGTATTTTTGGTAAGTGATATATAAATGGTAAACTAGGACATGGCATATTAAGGAAATTCTTTTCTTTTTTGGTCAGTAAACCCTCTGAAAAAGCTGCGTCTATGAAGGTTCTATATTCATCTATATATGAGGAAAGAGGATTAGCCATCAATTTTAAATAAAATGAACTGTCTGATAAAATTCTGGAGGTCTCCTTGAGATAATCACACCTGTTCTGTATAACGATGCCCCCTCCTTTATCTGCGGAGCGGATCACAATCTCCTTATTATTCCGTAGGGATTTGATTGCTTTTCTCTCTTTACTGGATAAATTGTCTGGCATAAATTGAGGTTTATCAAGCAACCGAAATTCATTTCCAACGAGTGTGGAGAAGATTTCCAGAAACGGACCTTGGTGATGTATTGGATAAAAATTGGATTTGGGATGTACATCCACACTTAGAGCCAATTGGCTAGACATCCTCTCAACTGAATCATTTTTAGGAGGAGCTAATGAGGAATCATCGGCCATGGAAAAATGTCTGGATAGCGTCAGCTTCCTGACAAACCTATTGAGGTCCATGAAGAGTTCAAAAGTGTCGGGAGGGGCTACTGGGCAAAAGGAAAGCCCTTTGCCCAATAAACTGGTTTCCCAAATATTCAATTTGTAGGTGGACAAATTAAAAAGTTTCACTGTGTGTTCCTTTGTTTTTTGGACTGCAAGTGGATTAGTGACAGATTTACGGCTCCTTCCACCCCTCTTCCTCTATATCTTTGTCTGCTTCTAATTTTCTTTTTGTCGAAATTTTTTGAATGGTAGGAAAAAAACTGGTTATTGTCTGAATTTTGGGACTCGTAATGTATGGTACCAAGCAGTCCTTGCTTTTTAATGTTGGGGTTATTGGAGGCATAGTTAATTGGGACGGGAGCCCTAAAAAAGAAACAGCGGAAAGTGTGTTGTCCATACATATGGAGGGATGGTCAGAGGGAACTCCTAATGGTTTTTGAATTGATACATTCTGTCGGTCATCACAAAATGAGTCATCAGAAATGAGGGATGACTCCACATCATGTACTGACAGGTCAAATTGTTCGTTAGAATTGTTATGCACAGACAATTGCATCAATGATGAATTACTATCCTGATCTAGAGTGTAAACTGAGTCATTGTGATGGGGAGACGGGGGGCATTTAGGGGAAGAAACACCGGTCTTTATATTGTAACGCAATAGTTCCGTCTCAAGATCTATGGACTTGAAGGCGTTAATGGGTATGCTTGAAAGTCGGTGATCGGATGGACACATAATGCCACCAGAACTAGTAGACTGAGAGCATGTGGATGGATTCTTATTCTCAGTGATGATACCATTAGCATTGCTGGGGCAAGTGGTAGAACCAGTCATATTAAAATTACGTTGAGGATTTTTGATCCCTGAATGTGGGATTTCATTACTTCTATATTTCGGGTTATTTCTAGAAGACCTCACAAAAGTAGGAGACGAATATTGAAGTACATCTGTGGTAAATGCAACTCTGTTAGGAGGAATATTTTTTGATAGTAGTGGTTCTCTCTCAATTCTCCTTGTTACTTGGGTGAGTCAGAGTTAGGTAGGGGGCATTAGGGGAGGGGAAGGGGTGGGCTTACTGTAAGGGGGAAAGGTATACAGGTGCTGCTTACCTGTTGTGGGGCCTGTTTCCCGAATTTTTCCCTACCTCCCTCCCTCCCTTAGGTTTGGTTATATTGAAGGAATGATTTGGTTGTTGGGTGGCGGAATGTGTATATATTTAAAAAAAGAAAAGAAAAAGAGGCCTCAAACTTTACGGTTATTTGGAAGGTGATAAAAAAAAACATTAAAAAAATAAATAAAGACCATACCTGGTAAATGAGGAAGCAGCAGGTGGTACTGTTCGGTGTGCAGGAAACGAGTGTATATTAAAAAAAAAAAAAAAAAAAGAAGGAAAAAGGGGTATTCCACATGGTGGTCCAAGATTTGTTTACTGGTTCATTCTGGGCACAATTGTGTCTTGCTGGGTTATTTGTATTATGGTGGATTTATGTCACAGCGGGCGGTAGTAGAAGGGGATTTACCTACATGTCCTTGGTTTAGGCAGGCATACAGGTTGTTTATTGACCTCTGTTAAGGTCATTGTGTTTATATATTTTGTAAATATGTTATTTACATTTTATTGTATTAATAAAGCTGTGGCTGACCCCCGGGTCAACCCCACTTTAAAAGAGAATTACGTGTCGGTTGTTATATTATTTTAGTTTATGGGGGGGGAGACTCAGGAGTTAGATGTTGCTATATGCATACAGTTCGGCATTTTAGTGGTTTCCAGGAGATCGGCATCACTGTGATGTGGTCGAAGGGATGCCGATCATTGCTATGGCAACGAGAGGCCAGCAGTGGCCTCCTGGTCTGCCACATACGGAAGCCTATTAGGCCCCGCCTGGGGGCGGAGTCTAAAAGGCTTTCTGTCAGCGAATAGCTGACAGCTCTAATGCAATGCATTACGTGGGTAGTGCAATGTATTAGAATAAAGATGAGTGGTGCAGATCTTCAAGTCCAGTAGTGGGACAAAAAAAACCTTATATAAATGTTCAACAAAAGTGTAAAAAATCAAGTTCTGAGTTAAAAAATTAAAAAACTGCCTTTTTTCCTATAATAAGCCTACTATAGGAAAAAAATTAAAACATTAAAAAAAGTACACATATTTGGTATCACTCCGTCCGCAACAACCCAAACTATAAAACTATAATGTTATTTTTCCCGCACGGTGAACAAATAAAAAACCAAGCCAGAATCGCTGTTTTTTTGGTCACATCCCTTCTAAAGTATAGAATAAAAAGTGATCAAAAAGTCACACGTGACCCAAAATAGTACCAATAAAAACTACAACCCATCCCGCAAAAACCAAGTCCTTACACAGCCTTGTCAATGCAAAAATAAAAAAAAGTTATGGCTCTCAGAATATGGTGACACAATAAATAAATTATTTAAAAACAAATAAAAATTGTGCAAACGCTGCAAAACATAAAAAAAAACTATATACACTACCGTTCAAAAGTTTAGGGTCACTTAGAAATTTCCTTATTTTTGAAGGAAAAGCACTGTTTTTTTCAATGAAGATAACATTAATTTAATCAGAAATACACTCTATACATTGTTAATGTACTAAATGACTATTCTAGCTGCAAACGTCTGGTTTTTAATGCAATATCTACATAGATGTATAGAAGCCCATTTCCAGCAACCATCACTCCAGTGTTCTAATGGTACATTGTGTTTGCTAACTGTGTTAGAAAGCTAATGGATGATTAGAAAACACTTGAAAACCCTTGTGCAATTATGTTAGCACTGCTGTAAATAGTTTTGCTGTTTAGAGGAGCTATAAAACTGACCTTCCTTTGCGCTAGTTGAGAATCTGGAGCATTACATTTGTGGGTTCGATTAAACTCTCAAAATGGCTAGAAAAATAGAGCTTTCATGTGAAACTCGACAGTCTATTCTTGTTCTTAGAAATTAAGGCTATTCCATGCGAGAAATTGCCAAGAAACTGAAGATTTCCTACAACGGTGTGTACTACTCCCTTCAGAGGACAGCACAAACAGGCTCTAACCAGAGTAGAAAGAGAAGTGGGAGGCCCCGCTGCACAACTGAGCAACAAGATAAGTACATTAGAGTCTCTAGTTTGAGAAATAGACGCCTCACAGGTCCTCAACTGGCAGCTTCATTAAATAGTACACGCAAAACTCCAGTGTCAACGTCTACAGTGAAGAGGTGACTCCGGAATGCTGGCCTTCAGGGCAGAGTGGCAAAGAAAAACCCATATCTGAGACTGGCTAATAAAAGGAAAAGATTAATATGGGCAAAAGCACACAGACATTGGACAGAGGAAGATTGGAAAAAAGTGTTATGGACAGACGAATCGAAGTTTGAGGTGTTTGGATCACACAGAAGAATGTTTGTGAGACGCAGAACAACTGAAAAGATGCTGGAAGAGTGCCTGACGCCATCTGTCAAGCATGGTGGAGGTAATGTGATGGTCTGGGGTTGCTTTGGTGCTGGTAAAGTGGGAGATTTGTACAAGGTAAAAGGGATTTTGAATAAGGAAGGCTATCACTCCATTTTGCAATGCCATGCCATACCCTGTGGACAGCGCTTGATTGGAGCCAATTTCATCCTACAACAGGACAATGACCCAAAGCACACCTCCAAATTATGCAAGAACTATTTAGGGAAGAAGCAGGCAGCTGGTATTCTATCTGTAATGGAGTGGCCAGCGCAGTCACCAGATCTCAACCCCATAGAGCTGTTGTGGTAGCAGCTTGACCGTATGGTACGCAAGAAGTGCCCATCAAGCCAATCCAACTTGTGGGAGGGCTTCTGGAAGCATGGGGTGAAATTTCTCCCGATTACCTCAGCAAATTAACAGCTAGAATGCCAAAGGTCTGCAATGCTGTAATTGCTGCAAATGGAGCATTCTTTGACGAAAGCAACGTTTGAAGGAGAAAATTATTATTTCAAATAAAAATCATTATTTCTAACCTTGTCAATGTCTTGACTATATTTTCTAGTCATTTTGCAACTCATTTGATAGATATAAGTGTGAGTTTTCATGGAAAACACAAAATTGTCTGGGTGACCCCAAACTTTTGAACGGTAGTGTACATATGGTATCGCTGTATTCGTAATGATCCACAGAGTAACGTCAAATGTATTTTATTACCCCATGGTGAACACTGTAAAAAAAAAAAAAAAAAAACATTGTCAGAATTGATGGTTTTTGGTCACCTTGCTTGTCCAAAAATATGGAATGAAAAATTATAAAAAAAATTGCGTGTACCCCAAAATGGTACCAATGAAAACGACAGCTTCTCCCACAACAAATAAGCCCCACACAGCTCCGAAAAAAAATTAAAAAGTTCTGGCTCTCAGAATATGGCGACGAAAAATGTGCACAACGTTCCAAATGTTTAAGATTGGGCACCATTTATCAGTGCGACACTGGCCACACATTTATGAATTATTTATTTACACCATTATTATACCATTTTATTATGCCCTGATGTATTCCACACAGATTACATATGCCCCCACATTATAAACTGAAATTCCAGTAAAACCCCAAACAGAACAACTGGCAAGCAAAATCTGCGCTCCAAAAGCCAAATGGCGCTCCCTACCTTCTGAACCCTACAGTGTGCCCAAACAGCAGTTTATGTCCACATATATGACATTTTATACCCGGGAGAACTGGCTTAACGGTTTATGAGATATTTGTCTTCAGTAGCACAAACTGGGCACAATATATTGTGCACTAAATTTGGATATCAGTGGAAAATTAAAATTTCCACTTTGCACTATCCGTTGGGCATTAATTTCTAATGTAGAATCAGCTGTGTGGTCAAAATTCTCACTACACCCCTTAAAATGCCCTAAGGGGTGTAGTTTCCAATATAGGGGTCACTACTTGGGGGTTTGTTTTACTGTTTTACCTCATAGCCCTGCAATTGTGGGTCAATACTGTGAAAATCACCAAAATAGACCTCAAATGCGCATGGTGCTCTTGACTTCTGAGCCCTGTCTTGTCCAGGCAAATGATAAATGCCTTGAGGGGGTGTAGTTTCCAAAATGGGGTCACTTCTTGGGGCTTCCACTGTACTCTGGAACCTCAGGGGTTTTGCATAGGCGACATGGTGGCCAAAAAACAATCCAGCAAAATCTGCATGCCAAATAGCGCTTCTTCCATTCGGAGCCCTGCCGTGTGTCCAAACAGCTGTTTATGATCACATGTGGGATATTGCCGTAATTGGTAAAAATTACTTTACAAATGTTATAGTGCTTTTTCTCCAGTATCCCTTGTGAAAGTGAAGACATTCTACAATTTAATGGAATAAAATGTAGATTTTCATTTTCACTACTTAATTCCAATAAATTCTGCAAAAGACATGTGGGGTCTAAATGCTCACTATACCCCTATATATAGATTCCTTGAGGGGTGTAGTTTCCCAAATGGGGTTACTTTTGGGGGGTTTCTACTGTTTTGGCCTCTCATGGACTTTGCAAATGAAACATGGCACCCGAGAAACAATCAAGCAAATGTTTTGGAAAAAAACTAAATTCAGCAAAACACCTGTGGGGTCAAAAAGCTCTCTATACCCCTTGATAAATTCCTTCAGGGGTGTAGTTTGCCAAATGGTGTCTTTTTGGGGTGTTTCCTTTTTTTTGGCCCCACAAGACCTCTTCAAACCCGACATGGTGCCGAAAAAATATTCTAATAAAAAGAGGGCCCCCAAATCCTCTAGGTGCTCCTTTGCTTCTGAGGCCCGTGTTTCAGTCCAGTAGCACACTAGGGCCACATGTGGGATATTTCTAAAAACTGCAGAATCTGAGCAGTAAATATTGAGTTTCGTTTCTCTGGTAAAACCTTCTGTGTTACAGAAAAAATGGATTAAAACAGAATTTTTTGCAAAAAAAAAAAATTACATTTGTAAATTTCATCTTTACTTTGCTTTAATTCCTGTGAAACGCCTAAAGGGTTGAGAAACTTTATTAATGCTGTTTTGAATACTTTGAGGGTTTCAGTTTTTAAAATGGGGTGATTTATAGGGAGTTTATAATATATAAGGTCCTCAAAACCAGTTCAGAACCGATCCCTAAAATTAGGCTTTTTAAATTTTCTTGAAAATTTGAGAAATTGCTGCTAAAGTTCTAAGCATTGTAATGTCCTAGAAAAATAAAAGGATGTTCAAAAAACAATGCAAAGATAAAGTAGACATATGGGAAATGTGAAATAGTAACTATTTTGTGTGGTATTACTATCTGTCTTACAAGCAGATACATTTAAATTTTAAAAAATGCTAGTTTTTGAAAATTTGCCCTACATTTTGGTGTTTTTCACAAATAAACATTGAATGGGCCGACCAAACTTTACCACTAACTTAAAGTCCAACGTGTGACAAGAAAACAATCTCAGAATCGATTGAAAAAATAAAAGCATTCCAAAGTTATTACAACTTCAAGTAACATATGTCAGATATGAAAAAAAATGGCCTTATCCCCTTAACGACCAAGGACGAAAATGAACGTCATGGTCGGCTGCTAGTTCCCGCACCAGGACGTTCATTTTCGTCCGCATTTCAAACTGTCACTCTGTGTAAACACAGGGTGACAGACCCGCGCTGACAGCTGTCCTAGACAGCTGAGACATCAGTCTCGCCGGACAGGGGACCATCGCCGCTGCTTTCGGCAGTTAACCCCTTAAGTGCGGCGACGGATTGCCGTCGCCGCATTTAAGTGGTTTGAAGCACATCAGCAGCCCCCACGAAGTGATCGTGGGGGCTACCGATGCTTGTCACGGCAATCGGAGGTCAGATAATGACCTCCGGGTTGCCATGTACGGAAGCCTCGGAGGAACAGCCTCCGGCTGTTCCTTCTCTGCTTCCTGTCAGTGTGACAGTCACGTCACAATGACAGTTGGAATGCATTACACTACGTGTGTAGTGTAATGTACTCTAGCAGCGATCAAAGCTGCAAGACTAAGTGTCCCCTAGTGGGACAAGTTAAAAAAGTAAAAAAAAGTAATAATAATGTTTTAAAAAAAGTATAAAAATAAAAGTTATAAGTTCTATAAACACTAAATGCTTTTTTTCCTATAATAAGACTTTTATTATAGAAAAAAAATTAACACGTTAAAAAAGTACACATATTTGGTATCACCGCGTTCGTAACGACCCCAAATATAAAACTATAATGTTATTTTTCCCGCACGATGAACACCCCAAAAAAAATCAATAAAAAACTACGACAGAATCGCAATTTTTTTGGTCACCACCGCTCCCTAAATAAAGAATAAAAAGTGATCAAAAAGTCGCATGTACCCGAAAATAGTACCAATAAAAACTTCTATCCGTCCCGCAAAAAACAAGCCCTTACACAGCTTTTTTGACAAAAAAATTAAAAAATTACGGCTCTCAGAATATGGTGCCACAGAAATTATTTTTTTTATAAATAAGTCATTTTATTGCGCAAACGCTAAAAAAAAGAACCAAACCTATATACATATGGTATCGCCGTAATCGTACAAACACGCAGAATAAAGTAAAAATGTCACCTATAGCGTACGGTGAGCGCCGCAAAAAGAAAACCTAAAAAACGGTGTCAGAATTCCTGTTTTTTGCTCAGGATTGCAAAAAAATGGAATAAAAAGTGATAAAAAAAAATCGCATCTACCCCAAAATGGTACCAATGAAAACGACAGATTGTCCCGCAACAAATAAGCCCTCACAGGGCTCCGGTGGTGAAAAAATAAAAAAGTTCTGGCTTTCAGAATATGGCGATGCAAAATGTGCAGTGTCCAAAAGTGGATAAGATCGGATGCCATTTATCAGTGCGACACCGGGCACATATCTATGAAATATTATTTATTTACCCCATTATTATACCCTCTTATTATGCCCTGATGTACTCCGCACAGATTACACATACCCCCACATTATAAACTGAAATACCAGCGAAACCCAAAACAGAAAAACTACCAAGCAAAATCTGCGCTCCAAAAGCAAAATGGCGTCCCTCCCTTCTGAGGTCTGCAGTGTGCCCAAGCAGCAGTTTGCGCCCACACATATGGTGTCGCCATACCTGAGAGAACCCGCTTAACGTTTTATGAGGTATTTGTCTTCTGTGGCACAAACTGGGCACAACATATTATGCACTAAAATGGCGTATCAGTGGAAAATTGCAATTTTCACTTTAAACCATCCGCTGCGCATTAACTCCTTTGCGCACCATGACATAATTGGCCGTCATGGTGCGGCGGTTGATGTATGGAGCCGGCTCACGTTCTGAGCCCGCTCCATACGCTGCGGGTGTCGGCTGTGTATTACAGCAGGCCCCCTCGGTACTAACGGACAGGTACAGCGATCGCTCTGTTACAGAAGCCTGTAAGAATAACAATATACTGCAATACATTAGTATTGCAGTATATTGTACCAGTGATCCAATGATCGCTGGATCAAGTCCCCTAAGGGAATTGATGAATAAAATGTGTAGAAGAATTCTAGTTATTAGTAGTGAGAAATTTTTTTTTTAAAGTTAAACAAACAAAACACCTTTTCACATTTTTCTTCTAAAGTAATGTAAAAAATTGAACAAAATTGGTATCGCTACGTCCGTAAAAGTCCGAACTATTACAATATACCAATATTTAATTTGCACAGTGAACACCTTAAAAAAATGTAATAATTGAAACCGCCAAAATCGCTATTTTATTTTTTTGCCACCTTCGCTCTAAAAAAAAATGTAATACAACTTTTGAATCACTTTTTATGTACCAAAAAATGGTACCAATAAAAACTGCAGCTCCTCCCGCAAGAAATAAGCCCTCACACCACTCTATTGATGGAAAAATAAAAAAGTTATGGCTCTTGGAAAGCGGGGAGTGAAAATCTAAAATATGAAAGCAAAAAATGGATCAGTCCCGAAAGGGTTAATTCATTTCTAATGAAAAAACTTTTCACCACATGTGGGGTATTTCCGTACTCGGGAGAAATTGCTTTATAAAAAATTATCCCTTCTGAAAATGAGAAAATGCAATATTTTAGTGGAAAAAATGTTGATATTAATTTTCGCGCCCTAATTCCAATAAACTCTGCAAAAGACCCGTGGGGTGTAAATGCTCACTATACCCCTAGAAAAATTCCTTGAAGGTTTTTCCAAAATGGGGTAACTTTTGGTGGGTTTCCACTGTTTTGGTCCCTCCAGTGCATTGCAAATGCGACATGGCACCGAAAACCATTCCAGCAAAATCATAAATCCAAATGACGCTCCTTCCCTTCTGAGCCCTGCTGTGGGTCAAAACAGCAGTTTATTACCACATATGGGGTATTGTCGTAATCGGGAGACATTGCTTTACAAATGTTGGGGTGCATTTTCTTCGTTATTCCTTGTAAATAATAAAAATTTCTATGTTGTTTCAGAAAAAAAGTACTGTAAAGGATCTGCCAGGCACAGCGGGGTTAACTCCCAGAACTAATCAGTCAGCACCTGAGAATACATCCCTGAGACTGACTCCTGCTTCCACCATTCAGGCTGGCAGGCTTAGGAGTGGGAGAGCCTAACGTAACCTGGCCAGACTCAGCTAGCTCCCGCCCTCGGTCTATTTAAGCCTGCACTTCCTGTCCCTCGGTGCTTGTTATTGCTTTTGTTTCTTTCCTTGTGGTTCCTGGCCCAGCTACAGCTCCTGCTATTTTTGATCCTGCTCCATACCGACCCTGGCTTACCGACTACTCTTCTGCTTTTCGTTTTGTACCTCGCACACTCCTGGCTTGACTCGGCTCGTTCACCACTCTGGTTGCTCACGGTGTTGCCGTGGGCAACGGCCCCTTTTCCTTGCTTGTGTTCCTTGTATGTTTGTCGTGTTTGTCGTGCACTTACTGAGCGCAGGGACCGCCGCCCAGTTGTACCCCGTCGCCTAGGGCGGGTCGTTGCAAGTAGGCAGGGACAGAGTGGCGGGTAGATTAGGGCTCACTTGTCCGTCTCCCTACCCCCTGCCATTACATAATAACAAGCCCATACCTAGTCTACCCCTGGTCCCTGACACCATTATGGATCCCCGTGAGACCCTGGCTCAGCAAATGCAGGGTCTCTCCCTACAGGTCCAGGCCCTGGCTCAGAGGGTCAACCAGCCTGATGCTACCCTGGTAGTTCCGCGCACCGCACCTCTTGAACCCCACCTCAAGCTGCCCGACCGGTTCTCAGGGGACCGGAGGACTTTTCTCTCCTTTCGGGAGAGTTGTAGGCTTTACTTTCGTTTAAAGCCTCATTCCTCAGGTTCTGAGAGCCAGCGGGTGGGTATAATTATGTCCCGGCTCCAGGAAGGGCCCCAAGAGTGGGCCTTCTCCTTGGCTCCTGACACCCCTGAACTTTCCTCCGTTGATTGTTTCTTTTCTGCTCTCGGACTCATTTATGACGAGACTGACAGGACTGCCTTTGCCGAGAGTCAGCTGGTGACCTTAAGTCAGGGTAAGAGACCTGTTGAGGAGTATTGCTCTGACTTTCGGAAGTGGTGCGTAGCTTCTCGGTGGAATGACCCTGCCTTAAGGTGCCAGTTTAGGTTGGGTCTGTCGAATGCCCTGAAAGACCTGCTAGTTAGCTATCCCTCTTCTGACTCCCTAGACCAGGTTATGGCTTTAGCGATACGACTTGACCGACGTCTCAGGGAACGACAACGTGAACGTTTATGTGTTTTCTCCTCCGACTCCCCCATGATGCCTCCCGAAGCTCCGTTGCTTCGTTCCTCCCCGAAAGATTCAGAGATACCTATGCAACTCGGGGCCTCCGTGTCCCCCCAACAACGTAGAGAATTCCGCAGGAAGAATGGTCTCTGCTTCTACTGTGGGGACGACAAGCATCAAGTGAACAACTGTCCTAAGCGTAAGGTTGCAGCCAGAGAACTTCCGCGTCTAAGTGATCATCGGGGAGGTCACTTGGGCGCACAGGTATTTCCCGTAAATATGAAACGTACTAAGATCTTGCTTCCCTTTCAGGTCTCTTTTGGTGGTAGGTCTGCTACCGGCAGTGCTTTCGTGGATTCAGGGTCCTCTACTAATATCATGTCTGTGGAATTTGCTATGTCCCTTGCTATGCCTCTTATTGATTTGCCTAAACCTGTCCCGGTAGTGGGTATCGACGCCACTCCTCTTGCTAATGGTTATTTTACACAGCATACCCCTGTTTTTGAACTCCTTGTTGGCTCCATGCATTTGGAGCAATGCTCTGTACTGTTGATGCAGGGATTATCGTACGATTTGGTTCTAGGTCTTCCCTGGTTGCAGTTGCATAATCCCACGTTTGACTGGAATACTGGGGAGCTAACCAAATGGGGTAATGAATGTTGTACGTCATGTTTTTCTGTTAATTCTATTTCTCCCCCTAAGGAGGCGAATACGCTACCCGAGTTTGTTCAGGACTTCGCTGATGTTTTCTCTAGGGAGGCCTCCGAAGTGTTACCTCCTCATAGAGAATACGATTGCGCTATCGAATTGGTACCAGGAGCTAAGCTTCCTAAGGGTAGGATATTTAATCTTTCTTGTCCCGAACGTGAAGCTATGAGAGTGTATATCCAGGAATCCCTGGCCAAGGGTTACATTCGTCCCTCTTCTTCTCCGGTAGGTGCTGGCTTCTTCTTCGTGGGGAAGAAGGATGGTGGTCTTAGGCCATGCATTGACTACCGTAGCCTGAATAAGGTCACGGTAAGGAACCAGTATCCCCTTCCTTTGATTCCTGATCTCTTTAATCAGGTTCAGGGGGCCCAATGGTTTTCTAAATTGGATCTACGGGGGGCGTATAACCTTATTCGCATCAAAGAGGGGGATGAGTGGAAGACTGCGTTTAACACGCCCGAAGGCCATTTCGAATACCTCGTCATGCCCTTTGGGTTGTGTAATGCCCCTGCGGTCTTCCAGAATTTCATAAATGAGATTTTGAGAAATTACCTGGGGATTTTTCTGGTAGTGTACCTTGATGACATACTGGTGTTTTCCAAGGACTGGTCCTCCCACGTGGAGCATGTCAGGAAGGTGCTTCTGGTCCTTCGGGAAAATAAACTGTTTGCCAAAACCGAAAAATGTGTGTTTGGGGTACAGGAGATTCCATTTTTGGGTCAAATCCTCACTCCTCATGAATTCCGCATGGACCCGGCCAAGGTTCAGGCTGTGGCGGAATGGGTCCAACCTGCCTCCCTGAAGGCGTTACAGTGTTTTTTGGGGTTTGCAAATTATTACAGGAGATTTATTGCTAACTTCTCGGTCATCGCTAAGCCCCTTACGGACCTCACTCGCAAAGGTGCTGATCTCCTCCACTGGCCTCCTGAGGCTGTCCAGGCTTTTGAGGTCCTTAAGAAGTGCTTTGTCTCGGCCCCGGTGCTGGTTCAGCCCAACCAAATGGAGCCATTTATCGTGGAAGTTGACGCATCTGAGGTGGGAGTGGGGGCTGTCTTGTCCCAGGGTACCAGGTCCCTCACCCATCTACGCCCCTGTGCCTACTTCTCCAGGAAGTTTTCGCCAACTGAAAGTAACTATGATATTGGCAACCGCGAACTCTTAGCCATTAAATGGGCATTTGAAGAGTGGCGCCACTTCCTGGAGGGGGCTAGGCACCAGGTAACGGTCCTTACCGACCACAAGAATCTGGTTTTCCTAGAATCTGCCCGGAGGCTAAACCCGAGACAAGCTCGATGGGCGTTATTTTTTACCAGATTCAATTTTTTGGTTACCTATAGGGCTGGGTCTAAAAATATTAAGGCTGATGCACTGTCGCGTAGCTTCATGGCCAGCCCTCCTTCGGAGGAAGATCCTGCTTGTATTTTGCCTCCAGGTATAATCATTTCCTCGATCGATTCTGATTTAGTCTCTGAAATTGCTGCTGATCAAGGTGCAGCTCCCGGGAACCTTCCTGAGAACAAGCTGTTTGTTCCCCTGCAATTCCGGCTAAGGGTACTTAGGGAAAATCATGACTCCGCACTATCTGGCCATCCAGGCATCCTGGGTAGAGATGAGCGAACTTATCAAAAGTTCGGTTCGGCTAGTTCGCCGAATTTCACAAAAAAGTTCGGTTCGGACCGAACTAGTTCTGACCGAACCTGTCACTTACGTGCGCCGAGCATGCTACTGTCCAGGGTGCTGATAGAGTTAATGGGCTGCACTAACTCTTTCAGCAACCTTCACAGTACATGCTCGGCGCGCGGAAAACACTATTTATGTAATAAAAAAATAAAAATTATACGTTCGTACTTACTTTCCTCCTGTCCGGCCTCCAGCGATGACGTTTCATCCCTTTCGCCGCTGCAGCCAATCACAGGCTGTAGTGGCGGTCACGCACGTCAGGATGACGCTTCATCCCACGTGACCGCCTCTGCAGCCAATCACAGGCTGCAGCGGCGACATGAATGAAACGTCATCGCTGGAGGCCGGACAGGAGGAAAGTAAGTATGAACGTATTATTATTATTTTTTGGCATGTATGTATGTTGGCATGTATGTATGTATGTTGGCATGTATGTATGTTGTCATGTATGTATGTATGTATATCTGTGCATGTATGTTGGCATGTATGTATATATGTGCATGTTTGTATGTATATTTGCATGTATATATTTGCATGTATGTATGTATGTATGTATGTTTGCATGTATGTATTTTTGCATGTATGTTGTCATGTATGTATGTATGTTGTCATGTATGTATATATGTGCATGTGTGTATGTATATTTGTATGTATGTATGTTTGCATGTATGTGTGTTTGCATGAATGTATGTTTGCATGTATGTATGCATGTTTGTATGTATATTTGCATGTGTGTATATATATATGTATGTATGTTGTCATCTATGCATGTATGTTGTCATGTATGTATATATGTGCATGTATGTTGGCATGTATGTATATATGTGCATGTGTGTATGTATGTATATTTGCATGTATGTATGTTGTCATGTATGTATGTATATATGTGCATGTATGTTTGCATGTATGTTGGCATGTATGTATACATGTGCATGTTTGTATGTATATTTGCATGTATATATGTTTGCATGTGTGTATGTATGTTTGCATGTATGTATGTTTGCATGTATGTATGTTGTCATGTATGTTTGTATGTATGTTGTCATGTATGTATGTATATATGTGCATGTATGTATGTTTGCATGTTTTTATTTTTGCATGTATGTTTGCATGTATGTTTATATATATGTGCATGTATGTAATTATGTTTGCATGTATTTATGTTTGCATGTATATTTGTGCATGCTTGTATATATGTATGTATGTATCTTTGCATGTTTGTTTGTATGTATGTTTTCATGTGTGTGTGTATGCATGTATGTATGATAGTTTGCATGTATATATGTGTGTATGTTTGCATGTATGTATATTTGCATGTATATATGTGCATGCTTGTATATATGTATGTATGTTTGTATATATGTATGTATGTATATTTGTATATATGTATGTATGGCCATGTATGATACTGTCTGCTGGCGCCCTGTATCTAAGTCAACTTCACGGCAGGCTTCTATACATGGTATAACAGTCAGTATCACACATTAAACTGAATCTAAGCCTACGACATGTTTTATTTCATTTTTTTTTTTTTTTTACAGGTTTGGTGTTTGGACTACGTCGGTTTCGAGGACTACTTAGATGACGTTTTTTTTTTCTACAATAAAATGGTTAATGAGGGTTGTGTTGGGGGTGCTTTATTTCAATAAAATATTTTATCTATATCTTTGTCTTTTCAAATTTTATTATTACCACTTTAGTAATGGCCGCTGTCTGAGTGACAACATCCATTACTAAGGCGAGGCTTAGTGTTAGCCGGTGCAGAGGCTAACACTAACCACCATTATTACCCCGGTACCCAAAACCACCAGGGGTGCCGGGAAGAGCCAGGTACGATCCAGTACCCGACCATCTGTTGTGATGGTCGGGCCCTGGGGCGGCCGCAGGCTGGTATTATGAGGCTGGGAAGGGCCAAAAACAGTGGACCTTCCCACCCTTGTAATGCTAGGCTGCTGCTGCTGTGTTGTATCTGGCTGGTTATAAAAGTGGGGGGGGACCCCACGTCATTTTTTTTAAATTATTTATTTATTTACATTTTTTTTTTAAAAAAGACATGGGGTTCCACCCAATTTATCATAACCAGCCACATACAACACAGTGTTATTAGCCTGGGAATGGACAAAACCAGTGGCCCTTCCCACCCATGTAATGCCAGACTGCTGCGGCCTTGTATATGGCTGGTTATTAAAAATGTGGGGGACCCGTCTATTGCTAAATTTGTTAAATTCAAAAAAAAAAACGACGTGGGGGTCCCCCCCATTTTTATAACCAGCCCGATACAACACAGCAGCTGCAGCCTAGCATTACAAGGGTGGGAAGGTCCACTGATTTTGGCCCTTCCCAGCCTCATAATACCAGCCTACGGCCGCCCCAGTACCCGACCATCACAACAGATGGTCGGGTACTGGATCGTACCAAGCTCTTCCCGGCACCCCTGGTGGTGGTGGGTACCGGGGTAATAATGGGTGGTTAGTGCTAGCCTCTGCACCGGCTAACACTAAGTACCGCCTTAATAATGGATGCTGTCAATCAGCCAACTGCCATTATCTAGGCACTAATAAAGTTTGAAAAAAAAACACAAAGACAATTCTTTTTTATTGAAATAAGAAATCCCCAACAAAACCCTCGTTAACCATTTTATTAAAATTTGAAAAAACGCAGATCTACGCAGTAGTCCAACGAATTGAAGATGTAGTCCAATCGGTACATCAAAATCTGCAACAACATAAAAAAACAGTTATCAATGTGAACAATACCAATACTTCTACTCACCTACACACATATATACACGCACACACAAACAAACAACCATACACAGACACACACATATATACACAAACACAACAAGATATACACACACACACACACACACACACATAAACAGACAAACACACATATACACGAACTCACACATATACAAACAAAAACACACATATCCAAACACACACACACACACAGTTATACACACATACACGAACACATATACACAAACACATATACAAACAAAAACACACATACCCAAACACACATATACACAAACACATATACACAAACACACCCATATATACACACAAACACACACCCATATACACACATATACACATATACAAAAACACACACAAACATCTACACACAAACATATACACAAATACACCCATATATACACAAACATATACACAAAACACATATACACAAACACACCCATATATACACACACATATACACAAACACACATATAAAAACAAAAACAGACAAAGTCACATACCCAAACACACACATACACAAACACGGTTTCTTTTAAATGCTGCTGGGGAACCCGCTCGATCCACTATATAAGGCTGCGCTACAGTGCAGCATTTAAAAGAAACAGGATCCTGACCTGTCCATATAGTTTAAGGCAGCACAGAGTATTTCAGGAGATGAGCGTTCAGATTCAGTGCTGCTGCGAACTCTGCTCTTACCATTACGTAGCTCTCAGTCTGTTACCTCTCTTCCACTCCTGTCCTCCAGAACACCTTCACATGATTGGCAAGTCACCACGTAATGGTAAGAGCAGAGTTCACAGCAGCACAGAGTATTTCAGGAGATGAGCGTGCGGATCTTGTGCGGGGTGGTGACTTGCCAATCATGTGAAGGTGTTATTGAGGACAGGAGTGGAGGAGAGGTAACAGACTGAGCTACGTAATGGTAAGAGCAGAGTTCACAGCAGCACTGAATCTGCACGCTCCTCTCCTGAAATACTCTGTGCTGCTGTGAACTCTGTTCTTACCATTACGTAGCTCAGTCTGTTACATCTCCTCCACTCCTGTCCTCTATAACACGTTCACATGATTGGCAAGTCACCACCACGCACAAGATCTGCACGCTCATCTCCTGAAATACTCTGTGCTGCTGTGAACTCTGCTCTTACCATTACGTGGTGACTTGCCAATCATGTGAAGGTGTTCTTGAGGACAGGAGTGGAGGAGAGATAACAGACTGAGAGCTACGTAATGGTAAGAGCAGAGTTCACAGCAGCACTGAATCTGCACGCTCATCTCCTGAAATACTCTGTGCTGCCTTAAATTCTGTGGACAGGTCAGGATCCTGTTTCTTTTAAATGCTGCACTGTAGCGTAGCCTTATATAGTGGATCGAGCGGGTTCCCTAGCAGCATTTAAAAGAAACAGGATCCTGACCTGTCCACAAAGTTTAAGGCAGCACAGATTATTTCAGGAGATGAGCACGGGCAGCCGTTCGTTTTTCCGAGCCGTGCTCCCATCATGCACACGACCGTAAAAATACCCGTTATTGCGGGTCGTAATTACGACCCGCAATAACGGGCTCATAGACTTCTGTTACCCACGGGTACCTTTCCGTATTCTCACGGGAAGGTGCCCGTGCCGTTAAAAAAATAGAACATGTTCTATTTTTCGGGCCGTGCTGCTATAATTATAATGACAGCACGGTTCGCAAAAGCGGCCGGCTGCCCGTGGCCGGCCGGCCGTGCTCGTAGTTACGAGTCGTAATTACGAGCACGGCCCGTAAAATAAAAAAATAGAACATGTTCTATCTTTTTAACGGCACGGGCACCTTCCCGTGAGAAAACGGGAAGGTACCCGTGGCTAACAGAAGTCTATGGGCCCGCTATTTCGGGTCGTAATTACGACCCGTGATAACGGGTGTTTTTATGGTCGTGTGCATGAGGCCCCGTAATGACGGGTGGCTACATGTGTGCACCCGTCATTACGGCAGCGTTGCTAGGCGACGTCAGTAAGGGTATGTGCACACACACTAATTACGTCCGTAATGGACGGACGTATTTCGGCCGCAAGTACCGGACCGAACACCCTGCAGGGAGCCGGGCTCCTAGCATCATATTTATGTACGATGCTAGGAGTCCCTGCCTCTCCGTGGAACTACTGTCCCGTACTGAAAACATGATTACAGTACGGGACAGTTGTCCTGCAGAGAGGCAGGGACTCCTAGCATCGTACATAACTATGATGCTAGGAGCCCGGCTCCCTGCACTGTGTTCGGTCCGGTACTTGCGGCCGAAATACGTCCGTCATTTACGGACGTAATTAGTGTGTGTGCACATACCCTAAATAGTCACTGTCCAGGGTGTTGAAAGAGTTAACTGATCGGCAGTAACTGTTTCAGTACCCTGGACAGTGACTACCGATCACAGTACCTGTAAAAAAAAAGACGTTCATACTTACCGAGAACTTTCTGCTTCCTCCAGTCCGGTCTCCTGGCCGTTGCCTTGGTGACGCGTCCCTCTCGACATCCGGCCCGACATTCCTTGATGACGATGCAGCCCATGTGAGCGCTGCAGCCAATCACAGGCTGCCGCGGCCTCTGCAGCCAATCACAGGCTGCAGAGGCCTCTGCAGCCAATCACAGGCTGCCGCGTCAGAAAAGGTCGGACTGGAGGAAGAAGAGGGACTCGTCACTAAGACAACGACCGGGTACGTATGAAATGCTTTTTATTTTATTTTTAATCAGCAGCCTCTTTTCTCTATCAGTGATTGATAGAGATAAGTGGCTGCCGATTTGTATAATGTTTTTGACCGGGTTCGGTCAAAACGGGTTCGGCCGAACCCGGTGAAGTTCGGATTCGCTGCGAACCGAACTTTACCGGAAGTTCGGACCGAAACCGGGTTCGGTTGTCCCGGTTCGCTCATCTCTAATCCTGGGTACCAAACACCTCATTACCAGAAATTATTGGTGGCCTGGGTTGCCTAAAGACGTTAAGGCCTACGTCGCCGCTTGTGAGGTTTGTGCTAGGTCCAAGACTCCCAGGTCCCGACCAGCGGGCTTACTGCGTTCGTTGCCCATTCCCCAGAGACCTTGGACACATATCTCCATGGATTTTATCACCGATTTGCCTCCATCCCAAGGCAAGTCGGTGGTGTGGGTGGTGGTGGACCGCTTCAGTAAGATGTGCCACTTTGTGCCCCTCAAGAAACTACCCAACGCCAAAACGTTGGCTACCTTGTTTGTCAAACACATCCTGCGTCTCCATGGGGTCCCTGTCAATATTGTTTCGGACAGAGGGGTACAATTTGTTTCATTGTTTTGGAGAGCCTTCTGTATGAAGTTGGGGATTGATCTGTCCTTCTCCTCTGCCTTCCATCCTGAAACCAATGGCCAAACGGAGAGGACTAATCAGTCTCTAGAACAATACTTAAGGTGTTTTGTCTCTGACTGTCAATTTGATTGGGTCTCTTTCATTCCCCTCGCCGAATTTTCCATTAATAACCGGGTCAGTAACTCGTCAGGGGTCTCTCCTTTTTTTTGTAATTTTGGGTTTAATCCACGGTTCTCCTCCGTTTCACCTGGTAGTTCCAACAATCCTGAGGTAGAGGTCGTTCATCGGGAACTGTGCACAGTCTGGGCCCAGGTTCAGAAAAACCTAGAGGTGTCCCAGAGCGTACAAAAAACTCAGGCTGATAAGAAACGTTCTGCTAACCCCCTGTTTATGGTCGGGGATCTGGTGTGGTTGTCGTCTAGGAACTTGCGTCTCAAGGTTCCGTCCAAGAAGTTTGCTCCCCGGTTTATTGGGCCGTATAAGGTCATTGAGGTCCTCAATCCTGTCTCCTTCCGGCTGGAGTTACCCCCGTCTTTTCGGATACACGACGTGTTTCATGCCTCCCTCCTCAAACGCTGCTCCCCGTCCTTGGCTCCCTCGAGGAGACCTCCTGTTCCCATCCTCACCCCGGAGGGGGTGGAATTCGAGGTGGCCAGGATTGTGGACAGCAAGATGGTCCAAGGCTCCCTCCAGTACCTGGTCCATTGGAGAGGATACGGGCCCGAGGAGAGGACTTGGGTACCCGCCCGGGATGTTCACGCTGGGGTATTGGTCAGGAGGTTCCACCTGCGTTTCCCCAGTAAGCCAGGTCCACTTAGAAAGGGTCCGGTGGCCCTCATAAAAGGGGGGGTACTGTAAAGGATCTGCCAGGCACAGCGGGGTTAACTCCCAGAACTAATCAGTCAGCACCTGAGAATACATCCCTGAGACTGACTCCTGCTTCCACCATTCAGGCTGGCAGGCTTAGGAGTGGGAGAGCCTATCGTAACCTGGCCAGACTCAGCTAGCTCCCGCCCTCGGTCTATTTAAGCCTGCACTTCCTGTCCCTCGGTGCTTGTTATTGCTTTTGTTTCTTTCCTTGTGGTTCCTGGCCCAGCTACAGCTCCTGCTATTTTTGATCCTGCTCCATACCGACCCTGGCTTACCGACTACTCTTCTGCTTTTCGTTTTGTACCTCGCACACTCCTGGCTTGACTCGGCTCGTTCACCACTCTGGTTGCTCACGGTGTTGCCGTGGGCAACGGCCCCTTTTCCTTGCTTGTGTTCCTTGTATGTTTGTCGTGTTTGTCGTGCACTTACTGAGCGCAGGGACCGCCGCCCAGTTGTACCCCGTCGCCTAGGGCGGGTCGTTGCAAGTAGGCAGGGACAGAGTGGCGGGTAGATTAGGGCTCACTTGTCCGTCTCCCTACCCCCTGCCATTACAAGTACATTTTAATTTTCACAGACTAATTCCAATATATTTAGCGAAAAACCTGTGTGGTCAAAATGCTAACTATATGCATAGGGACGCGTTTATGGGGAGTTTCTATCGTTCTGGCAACTCAAAGCTTCTCCAAATGTACAGTGGGGCCTAAAACATTTTCAAGCAAGTCCTGAAAGCCTCCGGGTGTTCCCTTCCTTTGGGGCCCTGCCGTGTGTCCAAACAACGCATTAGGGCCACAATGTGGGTATTTTTGAAAACAGGAGAAAGAGGGATGATAGATTTTGGGGTGTGTTTCTTCATTTTCATGTTCGCTTTACAAAGAAATCGGTCTTCAAACGAATACTTTTATGAAAAAAGTGAAATTATTATTTTTTTCATCTGATATGCATTAAATTTAGCAAAGAACTGTGGTGTCAAAACACTTACTATACACCTAAATAATTACGTTATGGGGTCTAGTTTTCTAAATGGGGTCGTTTATGGGGAGTTTCTATCGTTCTGGCAGCTCAAAGCCTCTCCAAATGTACAGTGGGGCCTAAAACATTTTCAAGCAAAATATGAGTCCTGAAAGCCTCCGGGTGCTCCCTTCCTTTTGGGTCCAGCCGTGTGTCCAGGCAGCGCATTAGGGCCACAATGTTGGTATTTTTGAAAACAGGAGAAACAGGGTGATAGATTTTGTGGTGTGTTTCTTCATTCTCATGGTCGCTTTACAAAGAAATTGGTCTTCAAACTGATACTTTTATGAAAAAAAGTGAAATTATTTTTTTTTTCACCTGCTATGTATTAAATTTAGCAAAAAACTGTGGGGTCAAAATACTTACTATACCCCTAGGTAAATACCTTAAGGGGTCTAGTTTTCTAAATGGGGTCATTTGTGTGGGTTTCCATCACTCTGAGACCTATGAGCCTCTGAAAACCTGGCTTGGTGCAGGAAAACAAAATGTACTTCAAAATTTATAAAATTATTATTCAAATTGTAAGTCCTCTAAATTGCAGAAAATTTATTTTCTTTTTTCAAAAGAGCTGCCAAAATAGAGTAAAGAGATATAAATATATATTTAATTTAAAAAATTGTACAGTATTTGTGTACATATGTGATATATTGCAGTTAAAAATAGGGGAAAATGGTAATTTTTACAAAATTTCTTCCATTTTTCTATTTTTTAATTAATTTCCGCAAATCGTATCAGTCTACTTTTACCACTAAAATAAAGTACAACATGTGACGAAAAAACAATGTCAGAATTACTTGGATATTCAAAACTTTCACAGAGGTATTCTCTGATAAAGTCAGACATACCAGATTTGACAAATCTGGTGTAATGGTGGGGGGGGGTAGGGAAACGGACAAGTGAGCCCTAATCTACCCGCCACTCTGTCCCTGCCTACTTGCAACGACCCGCCCTAGACGACGGGGTACAACTGGGCGGCGGTCCCTGCGCTCAGTAAGTGCATGACAAACACGACAAACAAACAAGGGAACACAAGCAAGGGAAATGGGCAGTTGCTCGCGGAAACACCGTGAGCAACAGAGTAGTGAACGAGCCGAGTCAAGCCAGGAGAGTGCGAGGTACAAAGCGAAAAGCAGAAGAGTAGTCGGTAAGCCAGGGTCTGTATGGAGCAGGATCAAAAAGTAGCAGGAGCTGTAGCTGGGCCAGGAAACCTCAAGGAAAGAATTCACAAGCACAGATGGACAGGAAGAGCAGGCTTAAATAGACCGAGGGCGGGAGCTAGCTGAGTCTGGCCAGGTTGCGATAGGCTCTCCCACTCCTAAGCCTGCCAGCCTGAGTGGAGGAAGCTGGTGTCTGTCTCAGGGATGTACACTCAGGTGTTGACTGATTAATTCTGGGAGTTAACCCTGAAGCAGTGCCTGGCAGATCCTTTACAGTACCCCCCCTTTTATGAGGGGCCACCGGACCCTTTCTAAGTGGACCTGGCTTACTGGGGAAACGCAGGTGGAACCTCCTGACCAATACCCCAGCGTGAACATCCCGGGCGGGTACCCAAGTCCTCTCCTCGGGCCCGTATCCTCTCCAATGGACCAGGTACTGGAGGGAGCCTTGGACCATCTTGCTGTCCACGATCCTGGCCACCTCAAATTCCACCCCCTCAGGGGTGAGGACGGGAACAGGAGGTTTCCTCGAGGGGGCCAAGGACGGGGAGCAGCGTTTCAGGAGGGAGGCATGAAACACGTTGTGTATACGAAAAGACGGGGGTAACTCCAGCCGGAAAGAGACAGGACTGAGGACCTCAATGACCTTATACGGCCCAATAAACCGGGGAGCAAACTTTTTGGACGGAACCTTGAGACGCAAGTTCCTGGATGACAACCACACCAGATCCCCGACCACAAACAGGGGGTTAGCAGAACGTCTTCTATCGGCCTGAGCCTTCTGTATGCTCTGGGACGCCTCTAGGTTCTTCTGAACCTGGGCCCAGACTGTGCACAGATCCCGATGAACGACCTCCACCTCGGGATTGTTGGAACAACCAGGTGAAACGGAGGAGAACCGTGGATTAAACCCAAAATTACAGAAAAAGGGAGAGACCCCTGACGAGTTACTGACCCGGTTATTAAGGGAAAATTCGGCGAGGGGAATGAAAGAAACCCAATCAAATTGACAGTCAGAGACAAAACATCTTAAGTATTGTTCTAGAGACTGATTAGTCCTCTCCGTTTGGCCATTGGTTTCAGGATGGAAGGCAGAGGAGAAGGACAGATCAATCCCCAACTTATTACAGAAGGCTCTCCAAAACAATGAAACAAATTGTACCCCTCTGTCAGAAACAATATTGACGGGGACCCCATGGAGACGCAGGATGTGTTTGATAAACAAGGTAGCCAACGTCTTGGCGTTGGGTAGTTTCTTGAGGGGCACAAAGTGGCACATTTTACTGAAGCGGTCTACCACCACCCACACCACCGACTTGCCTTGGGATGGAGGCAAATCGGTGATAAAATCCATGGAGATATGTGTCCAAGGTCTCTGGGGAATGGGCAACGAACGCAGTAAGCCCGCTGGTCGGGACCTGGGAGTCTTGGACCTGGCACAAACCTCACAGGCGGCGACGTAGGCCTTAACGTCTTTAGGCAAACCAGGCCACCAATAATTTCTGGTAATGAGGTGTTTGGTACCCAGGATGCCTGGATGGCCAGATAGTGCGGAGTCGTGATTTTCCCTAAGTACCCTTAGCCGGAATTGCAGGGGAACAAACAGCTTGTTCTCAGGAAGGTTCCCAGGAGCTGAACCTTGATCAGCAGCAATTTCAGAGACTAAATCGGACTAGATAGAGGAAATGACTATACCTGGAGGCAAAATACAAACAGGATCTTCCTCCGAAGGAGGGCTGGCCATGAAGCTACGTGACAGTGCATCCGCCTTAATATTTTTAGACCCGGCCCTATAGGTAACCAAAAAATTGAATCTGGTAAAAAACAACGCCCATCGAGCTTGTCTCGGGTTTAGCCTCCGGGCAGATTCTAGGAAAACCAGATTCTTGTGGTCGGTAAGGACCGTTACCTGGTGCCTAGCCCCCTCCAGGAAGTGGCGCCACTCTTCAAATGCCCATTTAATGGCTAAAAGTTCGCGGTTGCCAATATCATAGTTACACTCCGTGGGCGAAAACTTCCTAGAAAAGTAAGCACAGGGGCGGAGATGGGTGAGGGAGCTGGTACCCTGGGACAAGACGGCCCCCACTCCCACCTCGGACGCGTCAACCTCCACAATAAATGGCTCCCTTTGGTTGGGCTGAACCAGCACGGGGGCCGAGATAAAGCACTTCTTGAGGGTCTCAAAAGCCTGGACGGCCTCAGGGGGCCAATGGAGGACATCAGCACCCTTGCGAGTGAGGTCCGTAAGAGGCTTAGCGACGACCGAGAAGTTAGCAATAAATCTCCTGTAATAGTTAGCGAACCCCAAAAAACACTGTAGCGCTTTCAGGGAGGCAGGTTGGACCCATTCAGCCACAGCCTGAACCTTGGCAGGGTCCATGCGGAATTCATGAGGAGTGAGGATTTGACCTAAAAATGGTATCTCCTGTACCCCAAATACACATTTTTCGATTTTGGCAAACAGTTTGTTTTCTCGAAGGACCTGGAGCACTTTCCTGACATGCTCTATGTGGGAGGACCAGTCCCTGGAAAACACCAATATGTCATCAAGGTACACTACAAGAAATATCCCCAGGTAATTCCTCAAAATCTCATTTATGAAGTTCTGGAAGACCGCAGGGGCATTGCACAACCCAAAGGGCATGACGAGGTATTCGAAATGGCCTTCGGGCGTGTTAAACGCAGTCTTCCACTCATCCCCCTCTTTGATGCGAATAAGGTTATACGCCCCCCGTAGATCCAATTTAGAGAACCATTGGGCCCCCTGAACCTGATTAAAGAGATCAGGAATCAAAGGAAGGGGATACTGGTTCCTTACCGTGACCTTATTCAGGCCACGGTAGTCAATGCATGGCCTAAGACCCCCATCCTTCTTCCCTACGAAGAAGAAGCCAGCACCTACCGGAGAAGAAGAGGGACGAATGTAACCCTTGGCCAGGGATTCCTGGATATACTCCCTCATGGCTTCACGTTCGGGACAGGAAAGGTTAAATATTCTACCCTTAGGAAGCTTAGCTCCTGGTACCAATTCGATAGCGCAATCGTATTCTCTATGAGGCGGTAATACTTCGGAGGCCTCTTTAGAGAAAACATCAGCGAAGTCCTGAACAAACTCGGGTAGCGTATTCACCTCCTTAGGGGGAGAAATAGAATTAACAGAAAAACATGACGTACAACATTCATTACCCCATTTGGTTAGCTCCCCAGTATTCCAGTCAAACGTGGGATTATGCAACTGCAACCAGGGAAGACCTAGAACCAAATCGTACGATAATCCCTGCATCAATAGTACAGAGCACTGCTCCAAATGCATGGAGCCAACAAGGAGTTCAAAAACAGGGGTATGCTGTGTAAAATAACCATTAGCAAGAGGAGTGGAGTCGATACCCACTACCGGAACAGGTTTAGGCAAATCAATCAGAGGCATAGCAAGAGACATAGCAAATTCCACAGACATGATATTAGTAGAGGACCCTGAATCCACGAAGGCACTGCCGGTAGCAGACCTACCACCAAACGAGACCTGAAAGGGAAGCAATATCTTAGTACGTTTCATATTTACGGGAAATACCTGTGCGCCCAAGTGACCTCCCCGATGATCACTTAGACGCGGGAGCTCTCTGGCAGCATTCTTACGCTTGGGACAGTTGTTTACTTGATGCTTGACATCCCCACAGTAGAAGCAGAGACCATTCTTCCTGCGGAATTCTCTACGTTGTTGAGGGGACACGGAGGCCCCGAGTTGCATAGGTATTTCTGAGTCTTTAGGGGACAAACGAAGCAACGGGACTTCGGGAGGCATCATGGGGGAGTCGGAGGAAAAAACACATAAACGTTCACGTTGTCGTTCCCTGAGACGTCGGTCAAGTCGTACCACTAAAGCCATAACCTGGTCTAGGGAGTCAGAAGAGGGATAGCTAACTAGCAGGTCTTTCAGGGCGTTCGACAGACCCAACCTAAACTGGCACCTTAAGGCAGGGTCATTCCACCGAGAAGCTACGCACCACTTCCGAAAGTCAGAGCAATACTCCTCAACAGGTCTCTTACCCTGACGTAAGGTCACCAGCTGACTCTCGGCAAAGGCAGTTCTGTCAGTCTCGTCATAAATAAGTCCGAGGGCAGAAAAGAAACAATCAACGGAGGAAAGTTCAGGGGCGCCAGGAGCCAAGGAGAAGGCCCACTCTTGGGGCCCTTCCTGGAGCCGGGACATAATTATACCCACCCGCTGGCTCTCAGAACCTGAGGAGTGAGGCTTTAAGCGAAAGTAAAGCTTACAACTCTCCCGAAAGGAGAGAAAAGCCCTCCGGTCACCTGAGAACCGGTCGGGCAACTTGAGGTGGGGTTCAAGGGGTGCGGTGAGGGGAACTACCAAGGTAGCATCAGGCTGGTTGACCCTCTGAGCCAGGGCCTGGACCTGTAGGGAGAGACCCTGCATTTGCTGAGCCAGAGTTTCACGGGGTTCCATAATGGTGTCAGGGACCAGGGTAGACTAGGTATAGGGCTTGTGAATTTGTAATGGTGGGGGGGGGGTAGGGAAACGGACAAGTGAGCCCTAATCTACCCGCCACTCTGTCCCTGCCTACTTGCAACGACCCGCCCTAGACGACGGGGTACAACTGGGCGGCGGTCCCTGCGCTCAGTAAGTGCATGACAAACACGACAAACAAACAAGGGAACACAAGCAAGGGAAATGGGCAGTTGCTCGCGGAAACACCGTGAGCAACAGAGTAGTGAACGAGCCGAGTCAAGCCAGGAGAGTGCGAGGTACAAAGCGAAAAGCAGAAGAGTAGTCGGTAAGCCAGGGTCTGTATGGAGCAGGATCAAAAAGTAGCAGGAGCTGTAGCTGGGCCAGGAAACCTCAAGGAAAGAATTCACAAGCACAGATGGACAGGAAGAGCAGGCTTAAATAGACCGAGGGCGGGAGCTAGCTGAGTCTGGCCAGGTTGCGATAGGCTCTCCCACTCCTAAGCCTGCCAGCCTGAGTGGAGGAAGCTGGTGTCTGTCTCAGGGATGTACACTCAGGTGTTGACTGATTAATTCTGGGAGTTAACCCTGAAGCAGTGCCTGGCAGATCCTTTACATCTGGCTTGGTCATTAAGGTACAAACATGCCCGGTCATTAAGGGGTTAAGGCCAAAACAGGCTTAGTCACTAAGGGGTTAATGTTGTTGTTGTTGTTGTTGTTGTTGTTGCAGTTTGCATGCCTTTCCATGTACTGATGAGTATGTAAGTAATCCAAGCAAGTGTTAAAACACTAATCTGAGTTTTTGGGATTTCAAGAGTTAGCCTGATCCAAACCAAAACAGTGCCTATTAGTGTAGGTTGACATAATACAGGGGGTTGACCACTTGAGACCCCCTCAATTAGTCAGAGTGGGCGCCATTTAACCTCTTAACGCCGAAGGACGGATATATCCGTCCTCAATAGCTGCTAGTTCGCGCAGGAGGACGGATATATCCGTCCTGTGATGGTGCGGGTACTGAGACTGTACCCACCTGATACACAGCCTGGCTCCTGCTGCAACTGCCGGAATCGAAGCGCGCTCCGATTCCGGCAGTTTAACCCATTAAATGCCGCTGTCAATAGTGACAGCAGCATCTAATGTGTTTGACAGAGGGAGGGAGCTCCCTCTGTCACCCCATCGGCACCCCCGCAAAGAAATCGCGGGTCACCGTCGGGTTTCCATGGCAGCGGGGGGTCTAACAAAGACCCCCAGGTCTGCCTTCAGCATCTGCCTGTTAGACGATGTCGGAGGCATGACCTAACAGGTTGCCTGTCAGTTTTAGGCCTCATTTACACGAGCGTAATATACGCGCGTGCGACGCGCGTGCTTTTCACGCGTGTCGTACGCACCTATATTAGTCTATGGGGCAGTGTAGACGATGCGTGAATTTTGCGCAGCGCGAGTGCGTTGCGTAAAACTCACGACATGTTCTATAATCGTGCGTTTTTCGCGCATCACGCACCCATTGACGTCAATGGGTGCGTGAAAACCACGCATGCCGCACGGAAGCACTTCCGTGCGAACTGCATGATTCGCGCAAGAGCTGTCAAAAGGATGAATGTAAACAGAAAAGCACCACGTGCTATTCTGTTTACAAACATCCAAACGGAGTGTCAAATTAGAGATGAGCGCACCGAACTTCACCGGGTTCGGCCGAACTCGTTTTGACCGAACCCGGCAAAAAATGTTCGGGTACGCGACGGCAGGAGACAGTCACTGTCCACAGTGCTGAAAGAGTTAAACTGGTTCAGCACCATGGACAGTGACTTCCGATCACAATATACATGAACGTGTAAAAAAAAAAAGAAGTTCTGACTTACCGATAAAACTCCCGACTTCTTCCTCCAGTCCGACCTCCCGGGATGACAATTCAGTCCAAGTGACAGCTGCAGCCAATCACAGGCCAAGCACAGCCTGCAGCTAATAACAGGCTGCAGTGGTCTCATGGACTGCCGCGTCATCCTGGGACGTGGGGCCGGATGACAAGAGAGGGACGCGTCACCAAGGCAACGGCCGGGAGACCGGACTGGAGGAAGAAGGAAGTTCATGGTAAGTATGAACGTCTTTTTTTGATTCACAGGTTGGTGTATATTGTGATCGGAAACTCACTGTCGAGGGTGCTGAAAGAGTTACTGCCGATCAGTTAGCACTTTCAGCACCTTGGACAGTGACGGGCGTCGACTAGCCTCATCTCTATGATGGCGGCTGCGCGAAAATCACGCAGCTGCGCATCATACACGGATGACACACGGAGCTGTCAAATGCCTTTTGCGCGCGCAAAACGCAGCGTTTTTTGCTCGCGCAAAACGCACACGCTCGTGTAAATCAGGCCTAACACTGACAGGCAATAATGCTTTGGTATACTAAGTATACCAAAGCATTATATATGCGATCGGCACATCGCATAGTGAAATCCCCTGGTGGGACAAAAAAAAAAAATGGCAATCAGTTAAATAAAGTTGGTGAAAAAAATAAATAAATAATTACAGTGAAAATCAAATAAAACTGGTTTTATTTAGTAAAAGTGTCAAAACAAACACACATACACATATATGGTATCCCCGCGATCGTAACAACTTGAACAATAAAATGAACACATTAATTAAACTGCCAGATGAACGGCGTCCAAAAAAAACGCAAAAAACAACGGCAAAATTCGCTCTTTTCTCCCATTCCCCCCATAAAAAAATAAATAAAAATTAATCCATAAGTCCTATGTACCCCAAAATAGTACTAATGAAAACTACACATTGGCCCGCAAAAATCAAGCCCCCATACGGCCACATTGACGGAAAAATAAAAACGTTACGGCTCTTGGAATGCGGCGATGCAAAAACAAGTAATTTTTTTCTAAAAGGGTTTTTATTGTGCAAACGTAGGAAAACATATAAAACCTTTACATATTTGGTATCCCCGTAATCATGCCGACCCATAGAATAAAGTTAACATGTTATTTACGCTGCATAGTAAACGGCATAAATTTATAACGTGAAAACCAATGCTGTAATAGCTGCTTATTTTCAATACTCTCCTAAAATAAAGTTAATAAAAGTTAATCGATATATTATAAGCATCTAAAAATGGTACAATTACAAAATACAACTCGTCCCGCAAAAAACAAGCCCTTATACGGCTATGTCGACGGAATAAAAAAAAAGCTACGACTCTTGGAATGCGACCGTGAAAAAGCAAAAAATAATCCTTGGTCATTAACGTGCAAAATGGCCCGGTCATTAAGGGGTTAATAGGCAATGTCGACTACTACAATCCTTCTGCAGCAGCTTTTGGTTGCTTTTTAAGATGGGAATGGAGATGGTTCCTGGTATAGGTTAGGATGGTAAAGGAGAATTATATCACACCATCCCCAAGTATAACCGTGTATATGTATATACACAAAGAGCCAATTAGAGCACCTGAACTGATTCCCATGGTCCCTATAGGGAACAGCATGTAATTGTGTCAGATGTCTAGATAACTGGCATAACTTGTGTTTTCTGTCTGTGTCTTTCTGTTGCCACTGTGTGATAATGTATAGGATGAGTAAACTGGTTGGCTCTGTATATTAACATTATATGTACCTAGATCAGAATAAACACTAAAAAAATCTGTTTGCAATTTTGTACATTTATAATGTATTTTTCAAAACAGTAGTATGGCTGTCAATGTTTTCCACAAAATTTTCCTATTTATCATGACTGCTCGATCAAAGAGTTTCCTTGCTGAGAAGCCCGATTAAAATACCTTACATTTTATAAAATATGAACAACTCAGCTCATAATTTTCCCCTTTTATTGTGTCAGCATCCTTTAAATAGAGATTTCTCTTTTAATAAGCAAGTGCCTGCGGCCCTAAGAAAAAAGCAAGCACATACTCTTTCTATATATTAGATATTTATAGGATTCCCATTAGACTATTTCTTTTGAAATGCTAAGAACAGGAAAGATTTTCTTCCTGTGCTACATATTGTACATGGCCCTAACTTAAATAAAATATGTTGGCATGTAAGATTGTGGGAATAATCCATATTACTTAAAGGGGCAACAAGTTGTGCTGTATATTTGCAAGGTCCAGTTGCCATGTTTGTTAGGGTATTGCCATGCCATTACAGCGCTGGGTACATTGGCTGTCATATGTCCTCATGCTGGAGGCAGTGCTTAAAGAGGAGCTGTTAACAGGCCATATAAGTTAAACTGGTTTACTGCCATGAATAGCGCTGTCTCCCTGATTCCAGTGCTTTTTTTCCTTCTTTCCTGGACCCCTCATACCAAAGATATGGCCCACTGGTTTGTTGGCTCCTTTTATGCTAATTTGCTGTAGTAAGCCAACAGGGTGTGAACTACCATCAAGCTGCATTGTACTGATTGGTCAGCATCAGAGGCAGGGAAGCTAGCTCCACCTCATTGGCTAACTACAGCAAATTAGCATATAGGGAGCCAACACAACAGTGGACCATATCTCTGGAACGGGGTGGGAGGGGGGCAAGGAAAAAACGAAAACAGAGCTGGAATCAGGGAGACAGCGCTATTCAGGGCAGTTAACCAGTTCAACTGATAGGACCTAGAGACAGGTCCTCGTTAAAGTGTAAACATCATTTACATATTCCTTCCCCCCCATAAATCAAGAGTACAAGCGAATATAAGAAACTTTGTAACATATCTTGTTTTTTTTGTTTTTTTAAATCCTCTGTCTCCACTTACCAGACACTTTTCTCCCTCCCGCTGCCTCCTGTACTGATCACTCCCTGTTAGTTTACTGCTAAAATCTGTATTCAGTGAGGCAGAGCTAAAGAAAGCTTCCTGAAGGATCAGTTAACAGCTGCCGATAGAAGTCTATGGAGAGGGGAGGGGAAGGGGAAGGGAGCTGCATAGAGAGACATGGACAGATGTTGCAGTTTCTAGCAAATGTTTCACTAGAATGCAGTACTGGGGTGAGAGTAAAAGACTTACTAGAAGAAGCATGGAGGACATTACACAGCAGTAAGGATTGGTGTTGCTGTGAATCAAGCACTGGCGTGAGATAAACAACAGAAGCAGCAGCATCTCACTGTGTGTCGTACTCCTCTTTCTCCCTCCAGCTGCTCCATCCTCTTCCTCCCCCTCCCCTCTCCATAGACCTCTATGGGCAGCTGTAACCCGATCCCTCTATGAGCTGTCTTCATCTCTACCTCACTGAATACGGATTTCAGCATTGAATTAAGAGTGAGTGATAAGTGAGAAGGCAGGGGTAGAGGGAGAAGTTCCTGATAACTAGAGAAATGCATATTTTTCTAATAAGATATATTATAAGTTTCTTATATTCGATCGTACTATTGATTTATGGGAATAAATTGAAGCGATGGTTAAAATTTAACATTTATAAAGCTTAATTGGAATTATATCCATTGAGATGTTTTTAACTATTACATCAGGTGTCCACCACAAGAGTCAATATTAATTATTAGTGTAAGGGGAATAGTGGATATGGAATAACGATGTAATATAAAACGTACACTTTTATTAAGTACACATAAAAAGTATATATCTCCATGCTTTTTAACTTTTTTGTTTTACTTTTTATATTGTTTTATTGAAAATAAATAAGTGATAAGTTAGATGGGTTGTTGACTATCCCATAGGACAGAGGCTGGCAGTCCCCACTCTATGTTTGCATTGTTTTCACCAGCTTCACCACAATAAAGGGTCAGCTTTAACATAAATTTAGCCCTCTTAGATTGACACAGGCACTCCTATTCCTCAATGTATATAATATCATTCATTAGTGTTTCTTTCAAATGCTTGTGTATGAACCATAACAGTGCTGTCTGCTCACAGGCTTTATACATTGGTGACTAATAACCATATGCAGCATCTGTTACGGATGCTGCACATTACCAAGCACTCATACAGGAGGAGACGGTCGGCCGTATCCACCTCTCCTGTCTACCCCCAGCAGTGTGTATGCTTTCCGCCAGTGTGTGCTTGGGGGTTCGATGCTGTTGGCTATAAGCAGCTGTCAGTGCCAGACCACGAAAGAAAGAGCCCTGAACCCTAGTGGGTCCAGGAGCCTCCCCACGTCATGTATGCCTCAATTGTACTGGTGGGTGACGGGCAGGAGCCTCCCTGCAGACAAGAAATATACAGTACTAGAGGCCAAGTCGTATGGCAGAAATATAAAGAGGACACATCCTTGTATCAAGGAGTAGTGGCCGAGACTCTGTCCTACTGAGTGATGAGCCAGCCATCATTGCGTGCCTGAAAGTTGGGACAAGTTCAAGAACTGTGCCTCTCGCTTGTTCTGCTGAGAAGTATTGTATATCTGTTGCTGTGGCCGGGGGCAAGAGTAACACCAGTATGAGTAAAGATACTTTGTTTTGCCATCGTTCTGGTCTTCATCCCATTTTTCAATGACTATCCTACACATTGGCCATACACCACCTTGACCTACATTACACCCAGAGGACTGACTACACTGCAATTAACAAACATATTTATTTCCTGTTGCTTATATAGCACCAACATATTCTATACACAAATTGTAATCACTTAAATCAGTTCCTGTCTCCAATAGGGCTTTCAATCAAATTTTCTCAAACACACACACACACGCACGCACACACACACACACACACACACACACACACACACACACACGTACACTTTGGTAAATTTCACAGGGAGCCAGAGGGGGGATTTTATTAACACTGGTTCGTCATATGCCAGTCTTATTATAAAGTGTGCTGGAATAAAATGTGCTTCATTTATTAAAAGACACACGCCTTTTAACCTCTTCCTACACCTTGATGTAACTGCGGGTCCAGATGAGCAGTAATGTTGCGCACCTAGACTTTAACAGTATCACAACGGCGGTTAACTGGTAAGATAAACTGCCCCTGTCACCAGGCAGACTACAAGGGACCAATCAAAGCGGTTCATTGTCGGAGATTGTTCCAATTGGTTAGTCTGTTCAGACTAACAAATCGAAGCACAGATTTGAAGAAAAATTTGCTTTCTGATCTCTGTTGTGGTGTGACTGTCGTAGAGAGCATAGCCTGTATCGTCATTGAACTAGTAAATTACAAAAAGAACCCCAATTAACCGCTTGATCACACTTCCCCCACTGTGATAACTCCCCTACCTCTCCCATTTTATAAGGGAGCTTTATTTATTTTTTTAATAAAAAAAATCATAAAACACAAAAAAAGTAGTTAGTAATTTAGTCTGTTTCAGTTAGTAAGTCTTAAAGGGAACCTGTCACCAGCATTTTAGCTATAAAGCCAGCAATACCTGGTGAAAGTGGGTGAAAAATCATTGTCATCTAAGCTATAAATATGTTCTAAGTAAGCTCTGTACCTTTAGTATTCAGTTTTTCAGTGGTCCCACGCCGTATGCAAATGAGCAGAAAAGAGTCAAATCTTCATCTGAAAAGAGTCAGATTTTCATTCCTCCAGTGTCTCAGAGTGGACTCCACCTCCTTCTTTTCGATTGACAGCTCCTTAGCCAGTCAGGGCCGGACAGGTGTCGGTGGTGGGCGGGGTTAAGAAGCTGCGTCCCAGAGCGAAAACAAATTACCATAAAAGGCGGGAAGAGTTTAAACGACTACATTTACCGACAGAGGAGGACTTCAGGAAAGAAGAGAACAGGAACGAACTCTGGACAGCTGCGGCCATTGAGGGGTCAGGCTAGTTTGACAGGTAAGATTTTGATGACAGGATCCCTTTAAGTGTCATAAAATAAAAATAAGAAAATGTATTAGTGTACGTTAGTATTTTAGTGTTTTATGTAAAAAACAAAAAAGTTCTATATTATAAAATGTTTCTATACGGCTCTCTATACATACTTACATTTATTGTACATATAAAATAAAAATGGCCCGTAGAACATACACTGCAGAAGACGTGTATGAGATGCTCACATCAGACACAGAGACTTTGAGTGATGTAGGATCCATTTTTGCTCTGTCTTCCTCCTCAACTGAAACTGAGGTACCTCCTCGCAGTCGCAGGAAGGTTAGCGTTCAGGTTACAACTGCACCTGAACCTAATTGGTTGCCCCCCAACCTCCTAAACCCCCAGGTACCAGACTTTACTGCTGCTGCACTAGTCCAAGTGCCGACAGCAGGCAGGGCTGTATTTACTATTAGGCACTGGAGGTCCGGTGCTTGAAGCGGCATCTTGCTGGAGCCTCTCCCCTGCTTCCCACCTGAATTACTATTAGAACCGAGGGCTTTTCGGGAGGGGGCATGGTAGGTCACAGGCTGCAAGCAGAGAGAGGGAGGGAGACAAGCTAATGCTCCTTCCTCTTCTCTATATTAAGAAAGGAGCACTGATAGAGCAACACATTGACGGGGAAGTAATGCTGGAGATACAATGAGCGCATCCCCTGCTCTAAAGGGAACTTCTCATAGTTGAGGGAATCCTAGAGCAATCTTTCTGAGTCTACAGCTTCCTCCATGGTAGTGGAATGTGTTCCTCTCCCTCGAATTTGTGCTCCAGGAACTAAATACTGATAGGGGATTAGTGCGTGGGAGCTGCGGGAGGCAGGGACCGAAGAAGCCCAGGGGAGTGTCTAACCAAGAAAAGAGTCCTCCAAGTGCCCACAGTGTGGTATGTGAAATCGAATCTGTTTATGATCTAACATATCTCTCTTTCTCATCTAGCTATCTAATATCTGTTTATCTATCTCATTATCTATCTCATTATCTATCTCATTATCTATCTATCTATCTATCTATCTATCTATCTATCTATCTATCTATCTATCTATCTATCTATCTATCTATCTATCTATCTATCTATCTATCTATCTATCTATCTATCTATCTATCTAGCTATCTATTCAAGCTTGAAAAGGGTCCTGTGAGAGGACTGAAACATAGCTTATCCTTTGAAACATTGAACAATAAACCATATTTTCGTTTGAGATTAACCTATTGGAGTGCTGCGACCATTTCTTCACATGTCTATAGGACCGTTTTGGATTAAGGTCAGGTTCGCATAGCACCAACCTATACAGTCACGAAGTGCTGCTATTTTTCTTCCACTGTCTATCTATCTATCTATCTATCTATCTATCTATCTATCTATCTATCTATCTATCTATCTATCATCTATCTATCTATCTATCTATCTATCTATCTATCTATCTATCTATCTATCTATCTATCTATCTATCTATCTATCTATCTATCTATCTATCTATCTATCTATCTATCTATCTATCTATCTATCTAAAGAGTCCACCATCCAGCAGCACCAATCAAGATTATGAGTGGGTGCGCGCCCCAGGAACTCGATCACAGCTCCAAATCTCCTATAGTTGTCCAAGAATATGCAGCACTCCAAGTCACAGTGAAAAAAATGGCCTTTTTATTAGCCCTTGTGCACTTGGAGTGCTGCCTATTCTTGTAAATCAATCTATCTATCTATCTATCTATCTATCTATCTATCTATCTATCTATCTATCTATCTATCTATCTATCTATCTATCTATCTATCTATCTGTCTTTCCCGGGTGGAAGGGGGCAACTAACCAGTCCAGGTCTCCTATAGTAACAGGAGAATGCCTCAGGCATTCAGGCATTCAGCAGACTTACACCTAAAATTCAACCTAGTGTTTACCTTAATGCCCGAATTGTCAGCCACAATAACACACCAGTGTCTGCAGTGCCTAGACAGAGGGGCTGCTGTGGATATAATGTTTTTGGACTTTGCAAAGGCATTTGACACTGTCCCTCATGGACGCCTAATGGTTTAGAAAGCATAGCTTGTAATCGGATTGAAAATTGGCTCAAGGAGCGCAACCAGAGAGTTGTGGTCAATGATTCCTACTCTGAATGGTCCCCGGTTATAAGTGGTGTACCCCAGGGTTCAGTGCTGGGACCACTATTATTCAACTTATTTATTAATGATATAGAGGATGGGATTAATAGCACTATTTCTATTTTTGCAGCTGACACTAAGCTATGTAGTATAGTTCAGTTTATGGAAGATGTTTGTAAATTGCAAGCTGATTTGGACACTCTAAGTGTTTTGGCATCCGCTTGGCAAATTAGGTTTAACCCCTTTCCGCACTTTGACGTTAATGCACGTCAATGTGTGCAGTAAGTTTGCGCACCTTGACGTGCAGTAACGTCTGTGCTTTTACAGTTAACCGCTGCGCGGCGCTACACTGCAGTGGCGGTTAACTGTGCAGGGTGTCTGCCCTGCATTCCCCGTTGCCGATCAGCGGCCCATCGCCACTGATTTCGGCAGTTAACCCCTTAATTGCGTCGTTCGATTTTGAACGCCACAATTAAGGTGTTTAGCGCCGATCGGCAGCCCCAATGTGAAATCACGGGGGCTGGCGATGGTACACATGGCAACCGGACGCCAGACAATGGCTTCCGGGCTGCCATGTACAGCAGAGGCTGGTCCTCCTAGACTTCCTGTCAGTGTGACTGTTACGTCACAGTTGGAATGCATTACACTACGTGTGTAGTGTAATGTATTCCAGCAGCGATCAGAGCTGCAAGTCTAAGCGTCCCCTAGTGGGACAAGTGAAAAAAGTAAAAAAAAATATAATTTTTTATTTTAAAAAAGTGTAAAAATAAAAGTTATAAGTGATATAAACAAGAACTGCTTTTTTTCCTATAATAAGTCTTTTATTATAGGAAATAAAATGAACACGTAAAAAAAAGTACACATATTTGGTATCACCGCGTTCGTAACGACCCCAACTATAAAACTATAATATTATTTTTCCCGCACGGTGAACACCGCAAAAAAAATAAACGAAAAACAATGCCAGAATCACTATTTTTTGCTCACCACCCCTCCAAAAATATACAAAATATACAAAAATATACAATAAAAAGTGATTAAAAAGTCGCATGTACACCAAAATAGTACTGATACAAACTACAACCCGTCCCGCAAAAAAAACAAGCCCTTACACAGCTTTTTGGACTGAAAAATAAAAAACTTATGGCTCTCAGAATACGGTAACACAAAAAATGTATTATTTTCTAAATAAGTTATTTTATTGTGCAAACGCTGCAAAACATAGAAAAACGATATACATATGGTATCGCCGTAATCGTACCGACCCGCAGAATAAAATATAATGGTCATTTATAGCCCAGGGTGAACGCTGTAAAAAATAAATAAAAATCATTGTCAGAATTGATGGTTTTTGGTCACTTGGCTTGCCGAAAAATGGAATAAAAAGTGATTAAAAAAATGGCATGTACCCAAAAATGGTACCAATGAAATCTACAGATTGTCCCGCAACAAATAATCCCTCACACGGCTCTGGTGGTGAGAAAATAAAAAAAGTTCTGGTTCCCAGATTATGGCGATGCAAAATGTGCCGAGCGTTCCAAAAGCAGATAAGATCGGGCACCATTTATAAGTGCAACACTGGCCACATATCTGCGGATTATTATTTATTTACCCCATTATTATACCCTCTTATTATGCCCCTGATGTACTCTGCCCAGCCTACATATGCCCCCACATTATAAACTGAAATACCAGCAAAATGCCAGAGCTACCACCAAGCAAAATCTGCGCTCCAAAAGCCAAATGGCGTTCCTCCCTTCTGAGCCCTGCAGCGTGCCCAAACAGCCGTTTACGTCCACCGATATGGCATCGCCATACCCGGGAGAACCCGGTTAAAATTTTATGAGGTATTTGTGGCACAAACTGGGCACAACATATAGTGCACTAAAATGGCACATCAGTGGAAAATTTTAATTTTCACTCTGCACCATCCACTGCGCATTAAACCCTTCGCGCACCATGACTTAATAGCATGTCGTGGTGTGAGGGGTGATATATGGAGCGTCTCACTCACTGAGCCCGTGCCATACGTTGCGGGTGTCAGCTGTGTATTACGGACAGAAACAGCGAACACGCTGTTACAGGAGCATGTAAAAATGACAATATACTGCAATACATTAGTATTGCAGTGTATTCTACCAGTGATCTAACGATTGCTGGTTCAAGTCTCCTAGGGGGACTAATAAAATGTGTAAAAACAAAAGTAAATAGTTATTATTAGTGGAAAAAATGAAATAAATATTTAAAGTCCAAAAATAAACCCTTTTCAAATTTTTGCTCTAAAGTAATGTAAAAAAATAAAAAAAATACACAAAATTGGTATCGCTGCGTCCGTAAAAGTCCAAACTATTACAATATACCATTATTGAACTCGCACGGTGAACGCCGTGAAAAATAAAGAATTTAAAACGGCAAATTCACAGTTTTTTGGTCACCTTCGCTCTACCAAAATATGTAATAAAAAGGGCTCAAAAAGTCTTCTGTACCAAAAATGGTACCAATAAAAACTACAGCTCGTCCCGCAAAAAATAAGCCCTCACACCACTCTATTGACGGAAAAATAAAAAATTTGTGGCTCTCGGAAAGAGCGGAGGAAAAACGAAAAAGAGAAAGCAAAACATGGATCAGTTCAGAAAAGGTTAATTACTTTCTAATGAAAAAACATTTATGACCACATGTGGGGTATAGCCGTACTCGAGAGAAATTGCTTTACAAATGTTGGGGTGCATTTTCTCGTTTATCCTTTGAAATTGAAAAAATTCAACATTTTAGTGGAAATAATGTTGATATTAATTTTCACGGCCTAATTCTATTAAATTCTGCAAAAGACGTGTGGGGCCTAAATGCTCACTATACCCCTAGATAGATTCCTTAAGTGGTGTAGTTTCTCAAATGGGGTTACTTTTGGGGGGGCTTCCACTGTTTTGGTCTCTCAGTGGCGTTGCAAATTCGACATGACACCCAAAAACTATTCCAGCTACACCCCAACATTTGAAAAGCAAGTTCTCGCTATTTCGGCAATACCCCATATGTGGTAATAAACTGATGTCTGGACACACGGCAGAGCCCAGAAGGGAAGGAGCACCAATTGGCTTTTGGAGCTCAAGTTTTGCTGCAATGCTTTTCGGGTGCCATGTCGCATTTGCAAAGCCCCAGTGGGACCCAAACAGCAGTTTACCAGAGTACTTTACCAGAGAAATGCAACTCAATATTTATTGCTCAGATTCTGCAGTTTTTAGAAATATCCCACATGTGGCCCTAGTGTGCTTATGGACTGAAACACAAGCCTCAGAAGCAAAGGAGCACCTAGAGGATTTTGGGGCCTTCTTTTTATTAGAATATATTTTAGGCACCATGTCAGGTTTGAAGAGGTTTTGTGGGGCAAAAACAGTGGAAAGACACCATTTGGCAAACTACACCCCTCAAGGAATTTATCAAGGGGTATAGTGAGCATTTTGACCCCACAGGTTTTTTGCTGAATTTAGTGTAATGAGGCAGTGAAAATTAAAATCTATTCTTTTTTCACTATAACGTAGAAATGTTAAATTTTTACAAGACATAAAGGACAAAAAACACCCCAACATTTGAAAAGAAAGTTCTCGCTATTTCGGCAATACCCCATATGTGGTAATAAACTGATGTCTGGACACACGGCAGAGCCCAGAAGGGAAGGAGCACCAATTGGCTTTTGGAGCTTAAGTTTTGCTGCAATGCTTTTCGGGTGCCATGTCGCATTTGCAAAGCCCCAGTGGGACCCAAACAGCAGTTTACCAGAGTACTTTACCAGAGAAATGCAACTCAATATTTATTGCCGATTCTGCAGTTTTTAGAAATATCCCACATGTGGCCCTAGTGTGCTTATGGACTGAAACACAAGCCTCAGAAGCAAAGGAGCAGCTAGAGGATTTTGGGGCCTTCTTTTTATTAGAATATATTTTAGGCACCATGTCAGGTTTGAAGAGGTTTTGTGGGGCAAAAACAGTGGAAAGACACCATTTGGCAAACTACACCCCTCAAGGAATTTATCAAGGGGTATAGTGAGCATTTTGACCCCACAGGTTTTTTGCTGAATTTAGTGTAATGAGGCAGTGAAAATTAAAATCTATTCTTTTTTCACTAAAACGTAGACATTTTCAATTTTTACAAGACATAAAGGACAAAAAACACCCCAACATTTGAAAAGCAAGTTCTCGCTATTTCGGCAATACCCCATATGTGGTAATAAACTGATGTTTGGACACACGGCAGAGCCCAGAAGGGAAGGAGCACCAATTGGCTTTTGGAGCTCAAGTTTTGCTGCAATGCTTTTCGAGTGCCATGTCGCATTTGCAAAGCCCCAGTGGGACCCAAACAGTGGAAAACCCCAAAAAGTGACCCCATTTGAGAAACTACACCCCTCAAGGAATTTATCGAGGGGTGTAGTAAGCATTTTGACCCTACAGGTTTTTTTTTGCTGACTTTAGTGGAATTGGGCCATAAAAATTAATATCTACGTTTTTTTCTAATAAAATGTAGTTTTAGCTCAGACTTTTCCATTTTTACAATAAATAAAGGAGAAAAAAACAAAATTTGTAAAGCAACCTCTTCTGATCACAGCAGTACCCCATATGTGGCAATAAACTGCTGTTTGGACCCACGGCAGGGCTTAGAAGGGAAGGTGCACAATTTGACTTTTGGAGCTCAAATTTTGCTGGAATGGTTTGCGGTGACATGTCACATTTGCAAAGCCCCTGTGGTACCAAATCAGTGGAAACCCCCACAAGTTACTCCATTTGGCAAACTACACCCCTCAAGAAATTTATCTAAGGGTAAAGGGAGCATGTTTTTTTCTGAATATACTAGAACTAGGACATGAAATTGAAAAGCAAAATTTTTCCGATAAAACGTGGACATTTTCAATTTTTACAAGAAATAAAGGAGAAAATAACCCCAACATTTGAAAAGCAATTTGTCCCAATTACAGCAATACCCCATAAGTCGTCGTAAACCGCTGTTTGGACACACTGCAGGGCTCAAAAGTGAAGGAGCATCATTTGGAGCTCAAATTTAGCTGGAATGGTTATCGGGTGCCATGTCACATTTCAATAGCCCTACAGTGCTAAAACAGTAGTAGCCCCCCAAAAGGTACCCCATTTGGGAAACTACACACCTTAAGGAATTAATCTAGTGGTATAGTGAGCATTTAGACCCCACAGGTCTTTTGCAGAATTTATTGGAATTAGGCCGTAAAAATTAATATCACATTTTTACAACTAAAAAGTAGCATTTTTTGTTTTTCATAAGGGATAAAGGAGAAAAAGCACCCCAATATGTGTAAAGCAATTTCTGCTGAGTATGGCAATACCCCACATGTGCTATTTGGACACACAGCAAGGCTTTAAATGGAAGGAGCGTAATTTGGTTTTCGGAGTGGAGATTTTCCAAAATTCGTTTTCTGACACCATGTTGCATTGAGCTAAGGTACATACCAGTACAGTGGAAAACGCCAAAAAATTACCCTATTTTAGAAACTACATCCCTGAAGAAATATATCCAGAGGTATTGTAAGCATTTTGACCCCGCAAGTGTTTTGCAGAAATTAATGCACAGTGGATGTTGCAGATTGAAAATTACCATTTTTCCACTGATATGCCATTTCAGTGACCAATATGTTGTTTGGGGTTTTACTCGTATTTCAGCTTATAATCTGGGGGCATATGTAAGGTGTGCGGAGTACATCAGGGTATATGCAAGCTGGGCGGAGTACATAACGGTATGGTAGTGTTAGCCAGTCACGGTATGGAAGTGTTATCCAGTCACAGTATGGCGGTGTTATCCAGTCATGGTATTGCGGTGTTATCCAGTCACGGTATGGTAGTGTTAATCAGTCACGGTATGGTAGTGCTAACCAGTCACGGTATGGTAGTGTTATCCAGTCACGGTAGGGAAGTGTTATCCAGTCACAGTATGGTGGTGTTATCCAGACACAGTATGGTAGTATTATCCAGTCACGGTATGGTGGTGTTATCCAGTAACGGTATGGTAGTATTATCCAGTCACGGTATGGTAGTATTATGCAGTTACTGTACTGTGGTGTTTTCCAGTCACAGTATGTAAGTGTTATCCAGTCACGGTATGGTAATGTTATCCAGTAACGGTATGGAAGTGTTATCCAGTCACGGTATGGAAGTGTTATCCAGTCATGGTATGGTAGGGTTATCCGGTCACGGTATGGTAGTGCTAACCAGTCACGGTACGGTAGTATTATCTATTCACAGTATGGAAGTGTTATCCAGTCACAGTATAGTGGTGTTATCCAGTGATGGTATTGTGGTGTTATCCAATCACAGTATGGAAGTGCCTTACAATCACAGTATGGTGGTGTTATCCAGTTACTGTATTGTGAATATGGTGTTATCCAGTCACAGTATGGTGGTGTTATCCAATAACGGTATTGTGGTGTTATCCAGTCACAGTATGGCGGTGTTATCCAGTCATGGTATTGTGGTGTTATCCAGTCACGGTATGGTAGTGTTAACCAGTCACGGTATGGTAGTGCTAACCAGTCACGGTATGGTAGTGTTATCCAGTCACGGTAGGGAAGTGTTATCCAGTCACAGTATGGTGGTGTTATCCAGTCATGGTATGGTAGTGTTATCCAGTCACGGTATGGAAGAGTTAACCAGTGGCAGTATGGTGGTGTTATCCAGTCATGGTATTGTGGTTTTTTCCAGTCACGGTATGGAAGTGTTATCCAGTCACAGTATGTTGATGTTATCCAGTTACTGTATTATGAATGTGGGGTTATCTAGTCACAGTATGGTGGTGTTATCCAGAAACAGTATAGTAGTGTTATCCAGTGACAGTATTGTAGTATTATCCAGTCACAGTATGTAAGTGTTATCCAGTCACGGTATGGTAGTGTTATCCAGTAACGGTATGGTAGTGTTATCCAGTCACAGTATGGAAGTGTTATCCAGTCATGGTATGGTAGTGTTATCCAGTCACGGTATGGTAGTGCTAACCAGTACAGGTATGGTAGTATTATCCAGTTATGGTATGGTAGTGTTATCCAGTAATGGTATGGTAGTGTTATCCAGTCACGGTATGGAAGTGTTATCCAGTCATGGTATGGTACTGTTATCCAGTCACAGTATGGTAGTGCTAACCAGTCACGTTATGGTAGTATTATCCAGTCACGGTATGGAAGTGTTATCCAGTCACTGTATGGTGGTGTTATCCAGTCATGGTATTGTGGTGTTATCCAGTCATACTATGGAAGTGTTATCCAATCACAGTATGGTGGTGTTATCCAGTTACTGTATTGTGAATGTGGTGTTATCCAGTCACAGTATGGTGGTGTTATCCAGTAACGGTATTGTGGTGTTATCCAGTCACAGTATGGCGGTGTTATCCAGTCACAGTATGGAAGTGCTATCCAGTCATAGTATGGTAGTGTTATCCAATCACAGTATGGTAGTGCTATCCAGTCACTCTATGGTAGTGTTATCCAGTCACCGTATGGCACTGTTATATAGTAACGGTATGGTGGTTATATTTAGTTACTGTATTGTAAGTATTTGGGGTAGGGCTAGTTTATGTATACATATTCCAGATTCTGGTACAGCATAGTGTGGCCTTTATTTCCCAATAGATCACAAGAGTCTTGGGGAGGACAGTCCAGACCACTAATTACCAGGACTTGACTGTGCGCTAGGAAGCAATGCCAAGCGTAAATGTCACTGAGCGCCATTTACATTTATCAATCGTAGGACCAATTATTTTTATACCATCACAATTGATACGTTTTATCATTGATCTACTTTTTTGATAACACAGACCAATTATTATGATTGCTTAGAAATGAGCAAATGATGACAATAATTGACAAGTGTAAGGCTGGGTTAACATTTTTAAAAAAAAATATTTCAGCTGTAATCTGGTTTTCAAATTTCTAGTCATAGGCTTTCAGCTTGTAAAATGCACGAGTAGTTAAAAAGAGCTTGCGTTTTTAAGATCCGTTTTTCTGTCCAGCTTTTAAAAACGCAACAAAAACGCACATGTGAACACAGCCTAAATTGGCTTATAATGGGGACGTATTAAGGCATGGTGTCTAGGGCAGCATGAGTTATAAATACGGCCCTGACAGCAGGGTTATCAGAAATATAATTTTTCCAACTGTTCTTTTCTGACAGCCTTGTTAAAATAATTGTTGAGCAGACAAATTTTATCTGCTCAACAATTTATTACTGCGAACCCCATTTCTTTTTATGCCAGGCCATACATGTGGCATCCAATCCAATAAAGGAGAAACGCTGCAATACTGGGTATTGGTCCTAAATATGGGCTAACTAAAAAGCAATCAGTGAGGGCCTGTTGGTCCATTGATGTGCCCTACCACTGCCCCTGTATGCATATATATACTGAGCTTTGTTCTGGTGCTGTATCTATTTATGAGCTTTGTTCTGGTGCTGTAATTATGTACTGAGCTTCGTTCTGGTGATGTATTTATGTACTGAGCTTGTTCTTGAGCCGTATATGTCAGAGTTTGGTTCTGATGCTGTAATTATATAGGCTATATTTATAATAACCAAATTGCAGGGCAGATGGAGTTGTTTTCAATTCATTGTATATTTAATAGAAACCTGTCTGGTAGTTTTAACCCCTTGAACCACCACCATGCGGTAATAAATAACTTGACAATATTTCCAAACATTCCCCTGTATGTTTTTTTCAGATGCAGCAAAATGTATAAAATCAACTTTTAAAATGGCGCACACTATATACTATTTACTCATTAAAGGGTCACAGGGCGGTGCCGCTATCCTGAAGAGTCACATAGTCCTGCCTCTAAACCCACTTTTCCATGCTTGATTGACATCTCCCTGGCTGATATACATCACTACTAGCCTCCTCCAACTTGCTCGGATGCGCCATTGCCTTGTGCTAATTGGGCACAATTGATGTGTTCTCAGACCAGCCGCACCGCGCATGCCAGTACGTGGCAATGGCGCATCTGCAAGAGTTAGAGGAGGCTGCTAGGGATGTAGAAAAGCCAGGAGGATGTCAATCAAAATCTGGGGGGTGCCATTTGAATTTTGGCCTCAGGCAGTAGAAAAGCTAGAATCGGCCCTGCTTTGGGGGTATCTCTGAACTCAGAAGAAATAGCCCAATAAATGTTGAGGTGCTTTTCTTCACTTGCATGCTCTGTGTTTGAAAAATCTGTCCTATAAATAAGGCATTTGTAAAACAAAAATGTAAATTTTAATTTTCACACCGGATTTCCACATGATTCTGCAAACAAAAACTATGGTGTTACAAAAGACACCCTTGGATAAATTGTTTGATTGGTGTAGTTTTCAAAATGGGTTCATTTCTGGGGGGGTTTTCATCATTCCAGCACCTCCAGTGCTCTTCCAGGATAGCTAGGTGCATAAAAATAAGTTCCTACTAAATTTTAGAAAAATGACTTCATTTTCTAAACCATTGTGATAGACCCAAAAAGTGATGGAAAGGGTTAAAATTGTTGTCAAAATCTAGTAGACAAAGCATAAAACAAATTTACTAAGATATTTACACAATGTACTGCATATGTATATTCCATGTTGGAGTTAAAAGTAGAAAAAATATATTGTTTTAAAGTTTTTCGCTATTCTTGGCGGTTTTTGATATATAAATGTAAACCGTATTGAGCTAAATTTTACATAACAAGAAAGTACAATATGTGATGAAAAAACAATGTCAGATTTACTTAGATATGTAAAACCATTGGTGAGTTTGTCTCAGATAAAGTGGCACATAACAAATTTCAAAAATCTGGCTTCGTTCTAAAGCTCTAAAATGGCTTAGTCCTGAAGGGGTTAATATATGCCCATCTCTGGCTATCCATGCACCAGAAAGGGAAATCTCCAAGAGATTTCCGCTATATTTTATGCGAGTTTCTGGCATAAATGATATTAAATGTGTTGAGCCACCATTGACTGCCTCCCGCTAAACCTGATTTTTTAACGTAACAGAGAGAGCAGGAAGAAAATTCTATTTTTTTTGGTGCAAATTTTCTTCGACAAAAAGCTGGTGTAGATAGTCTAATAAAGTCCACCTAATGAATCTATCTGTATGTTTTTGGAGAATGGGAGGACACCAGAGAATCAAGAGGAAGCTCACACAAACATGGCAAGAACATGCAAATGTAATGCAAGTGTTGGCCTTGGTTGGATTTCAACTCAGGCCTCCAGTGCAAGGCAATGGTGCTACCCACTGAGCCACTATACTGCCCCAATTTCAATTGTTGTACACAAAGTAGGGAAATACTTTTGTTGTCACTGTTGGATTGGAGACAAATGTAAACCCAGTAGAAATTATTACGCACACCAATTGGGATAATTTTATCAAACCGCTATTCTTTGCGCCGTCACGCCGTCTTACCAGTCGATAGAAGTGCTTGAAAAAGGTCCGTGCCAGGATCGAAACGTTGCACCCTGGTATGAGAGATTAAAGATTTTACCTGCAAAATTATCCCCATTGGTGTGTGTAATACTTTCTACAGTCTATAGAGGGTTGGGCCCCTATCTATGCTCCCTTATACTGAATCACCTGGTTCTATCTAAACCTACGTCGCACAGGTAAACTCATGGATCTGTTAAGAAGATGGCTGATTTTTGTATGACTTTACTATGGTTCCACATTATAATGTCAGGCATAGTACACAATTAAATACTACAATACTAGTACTACAAAATATAATGTTATTGGAAAACTCCGGAACCAGAGCTGCATTCTGAAAAGAAAGCCATATAATTCTTTACATTTATTTTATCTTGTATATTTTGTAAAAAGTGACTAGCAATAAATGTGCACTACTAAACATATTACCTTCAACAGATGAATAATAATTTCATTGACTATGCATTTCAGTAAATGATTGTCTGTTTTGTCATTGGATGCCAAAGGGTTTTTACAGTGTGATCCTTATTCTGCAAGCAATCTCAGGTACATATACATCTGTTCCCTTTCGGTGTGTCATAACCGAGATGCTCAGTATTCCTTACTTGTAATGTGAATTCCGCATCTGTGTACAGCTTCAGTACGTCTCAGGCCTTACATTTCCTCACTCCATTTCCCTTATTTCACATCCCTCTCTATCCTTCTCTGTGTTACTGCTCAACATCCATCTCCCCATCCCCTCCTATCCACCTTCTCATTCACTCTCCCCCCTTCACTTTGTTCTTCTGCTGTGTAATTTGTGTCATTCTGAATAGTGTTAATTGCGGCAGCAACATGTCTCTGTGCCCTAAGATAGAAGGGGGGAAATGTGAGGGGGGAGTAACAGCTGACTCAACAATCCCTTACCAGACACATACTGAAATGATGCATTTCATTTACATAATCATCCTTTGCCTGGTCATTCCCTGGTTTTGAGTGTTTTATAGTTCTATGAAGTTTCGCTGCATTTGAATGACATGTTACTGCTTAACATCACCTTATTGTCATGCCAGTCTTTTAAAGCTAACACACTTCATTTGTCAAGTTTTATATACAGTTTGTGTGTGTGTGTGTGTGTGTGTGTGTGTGCGCGTTTGTGTATCTATATATATTATACTTCAATTAAGAACCCTATTGCCTTTTCTCAGTGTTTTCTGATGCATCACATATGGTGAAATTAACAAAATACATTTAGAATGTAAAAAAGGTTGTTTGAACATTATAGGGATATTCCCATCTCAGGCATTTATGACATATCTATCTGTAGGACATGCCATAAATGTCTGACAGTAGCGAGTCCCAGCTCTGGGACCTATCTCGGTGTCGCCTGGTGGGATAGCCACTGGCCACATCATCCTGACGAAGGTTCAGAGGCAATACGAAAACAGCTGAGCTCGCTGTGCTACGTTGTTTCTGTAACTGTTGTAGAAGTGATCAGAAGTTCCAGAAAAAGCATAGCACAGTGAGGTACGCTGTTTCTGGAACCCCGACCATCTCTGCACGAATTTCCCCACCTGAATGTGGCAACCAGTGGCTATCACAGCAGATGGTGTCGGGGACCCCCGATCTCAAGGCAGATGAGGGTCCCAAACTTGGGACCCGCTTCTATCAGACATTGCCTGAGATTGGAATACTGTTTAACAAATTGAAATAACCAAGGTTTATTTGTTACCCCAAAGGTCCCTCTGCGATAAAGTTACATAGGTTGAAAAAAGACACAGGTCTATCAAGTCCAACCTTTCCCAATAAATTATACATCATTCATTGCTTGATTAATTATAACCCTCAATGCCATTTGTCAATAAATAATCATCTAGCCTCTTTTCAAATGCTGACATAGTATCTGCCATTACTACCTCTTGAGGTATGGCATTCCATGGTTTGATTGCGCTAAGGCTACATTCACATGGCAGTGAAAAGTGGGCATGTGACAGCCGTTCTTTTAATGGCCGTTTTCAGAACAATGATGTTCTATGGGTGTATTCACACGGCCATTTTTTTAATGGCCCGTGAATAATGGCAGTCAAAAAATAGGACATGTTTTCCAGATGGCCCCCATAGAAGTCAATGGATCAGTTTTTAAACGGCTGTCAATACATGTAACTGATCTGTGATCTAGTTCCCTTGCTGGCTATCGTTGGCATACTCACCAATGCAGCGCTGTCCTCTTCAGGTGTGATCTCTCGTCTTTACGGGTTCTGCGAAGGCGACGTGATGACATCATCACACCGCCTTGGCAGATCCTGTGCAGACGAGTGACCCTACCTGAAGAAGATGAGAGACGGCGCTGCATTAGTGAGTATGCAGGGCAGCCGAAAGTTAAATGTAGTGTATTGTTGCACTCACTACAAGGGTAGTGTGGCGCTAGTATAGGGGGCATTATACATAGTGGTCAACTGCAGTGAATTTTCCAGGACTGTCCAGAATTTACAGAGACAGTCCCTGAAAATTCCTACAGGGAGGGTGGGGGAGGATGTGTGGCCTCATCTAAATCGGGGCTGTGTGGCATATACAGGGGGTCTGTGTGCCATCATCTACAGGGAGGCGGTGTGGCATCATCTATAGGGAAGCTGTGTGGCATCATATACAGGGAGGCTGTGGGGCATCATATACCGGGAGGCTGTGTGGTATCATATACATTGAAGCTGTGTGGCATCGTCTACAGGGGGGCTGTGTGGCATCATCTACAGGGGGGCTGTGTGGCATCATCTACAGGGAGGCAGTGTGGCATCATCTACAGGCGAGCTGTGTGGCATCATATACAGGGAGGTGTGTGGCATCTACAGAGGGCCTGTGTTGCATCATCTACAGGGGAGCTGTGTGGCATCATATACAGGGAGGTGTGTGGCATCATCTACAGGGAGCTGTGTGGCATCATCTACAGGGGGGTCTGTGTGGCATCATATACAAGGAGGTGTGTGGCATCAACTACAGGGGGTATGTGTGGCATATACAGGGGGTCTGTGTGGCATCATCTACAGGGAGGTAGTGTGGCATCATCAACAGGGAGGCTGTGTGTCATCATCTACAAGGAGGTGTGTGGCATCAACTACAGGGGGTATGTGTGGCATATACAGGGGGGTCTGTGTGGCATCATCTACAGGGAGGCAGTGTGTCATCATCTACAGGGAGGTCGTGTGGCATCATCTACAGGGAGGCAGTTAGGCATCATATACAAGGGGCTGTGTGGCATCATATACAGGGAGGTGTGTGGCATAATGTACAGGGGGGTTGTGTGGCACCATCTACATGGGGGCTGTGTGGCATCATCTACAGGGGAGCAGTGTGGTATCATCTACAGGGGGGCTGTGTGGCATCATCTACAGGGGGGCTGTTTGGCATCATCTACAGGGGGCTGTGTGGCATCATAAACAGGAGGTCTGTGGCGTTATCTACAGGGAGCAGTGCATATTGCAATCCACAAATAGCTATAAATACTCCAGAAAACAATGCAGAAAAACTAGGGAATCAACAAAGGTCTCTATGCTGTGAAAGCCAGAAAAAATATTGTCTAGGTGAACATGTGACCTTCCTTTGCATGTTTTCAGGGGTCAGCGACAAAAAAAGCCTGACAAATGAAATTCATCAGGTTTTTTTTAACGGCCATGAAAAACAAATGCAAAAGGAATGTCAAACGGCCATTAAAAACGGACAGACGGACTGGAAATGGGTGAAAATTTGGAGACAGTGATGCAAAACGGCCATGAAAAACTGACAGGCTACATTCACACAAGCGTGTCCATTTTGCATGCCCAAAAAACATAGCGTATTTTCAGAATTTCATGTCTGTGTGCCATCAGTGTGCGTTTTGTATGGCATCAGTGTGCTTTACGCGTGGCATCGGTTTTTTATGTCCGTTTAAGCACTTCTTTCTTTTTTTTTATTTCTCTGCATTTCTAAGCAACTGATGCATGAAACACGGATGTCGTCCGTGTGTTGTCCATGTTTTTTACCCACCCATACACTTCAATGGGCGACAACATCCGCAAAAACACAGCAATATTGGACATGTAGTGAGTTTCACACAATGGACACTTGCTGCGTGAAAACTCATGCATGTCTGAATGGCCCCATTGAAATGCATGGGTCCATGTGCTGTCAGTTATTTCAACGGACAGCACACGGATGAGGAACTCGCTCGTCTGAATGAGCCCTCACTGTAAAGAACCCTTTCCCATATTGATGTCTGAAACGCCTTTCTTCCACATGCAATGAAAGTCCCCCGGCTCTTTGTAGAGTCCTTGGAAAGAATAGATTATGTGCTAGTTCTTTGTATTGACCACACATATTAATACATGTTAATAAGATCACCTCTAGGATGTCTTTTTTTCTAAACTGAACAAGCCCAATTTTTCTAGCCTTCATTGTAAGCGACACCTCCCATCCCATTTAATAATCAAGTCACCCACCTTTGAACCCTCTCCAGTTCTCCTATATCCTTTTTACAATGTGGAGCCCAAAACTGAATTCCATATTCAATATGGGGCCTTACAAGGCATTTATAGAGGGGTAATATTACATTTGAATCACAGGTTTTTATCCCTCTTTTTATACACCCTAAAATCCTATTGGCTTTTGGAGATGCTGCTGGACATTGAGTGCTGATGCTTAGCTTATTTGTTACCAGAATACCCAGGTCCTTCTCTTGTTCCGTTATCCCCAGTTTTATTCCACTTAATGTATATGCATTAATACTATTATTGTGTCCTAGGTGCATTACTTTACATTTATCAACATAAAATTTAATCTGTCTATGCTGCCAGTTTATCTACATCTTTCTGTAATATTTTTATAGTCAAGCTGAGTTTTAAGTATCTTACAAAGTTTTGTATCGTCAGCAAGGTCATTAATAAAGAGATTAAATAGAATTGAGCCTAACATCGATCCTTGTGGTACCCCGGGGCTGACTTCTGCCCATTTTGAGAAAGTACCATTTATAATGTCTTTTTGTTTTCGGTCCCTTAACCAATTCTTTACCCACGTGCATACACGGTCCCCCAGTCCTTGCATCTGTAGCTTCAGAACACGACTGTTGTGTGAGACACTGGACACAGAATTGGACATGGATACAGGACTGGTCACGGACACTGGATTCGTCACAGACACTGGACGCAGGACACTGGACTCGTCACGGTCACGGGACTCGTCACAGACACTGGACTCGTCAAGGACACTGGACTCAGGATACAGGAGAGGACATGGATACAGGACTAGTCATGGACACTGAACTCAGAATACAGGATAGCCACGGACACTGGTTTCAGGGAACAGAATACGGAACCTTTGCAGACTTACTCTGGGTTAGCAATAACATTGCTCAGGCACTGAGGGAGTGGGCAGAGTTCCTTAAAAAGTCCAGGTTGTGCTGGGAAAGGCTTGGGGCAATAATCCTGGTGCGCGCCCTGGCCCTTCAAGAACTAGGATGAGTGCGCACACCCTATGGACATAGGCCGGGGGAGGAGGAGAGAGCAGAGCATGCCGGCGTCCCTCGGAAGAGGAATGCTGGTGCTGAGGACAAGTAAGCTGGCGGCCACTTGTTTGAGTAGGACCCGCGGCCACCGGCGCTATAATATCACATCAGCCACATGACAAAAATCCATATTTGCACTTACCTCCTCATAGAAACCGAGCATGTTAGTTAAACCTCTTTTTCATGAATCCATGCTCGTTATTAGACTATTCTCCACTATGTACACTGAGGAAAAGTATGTGTTTAGTATCTCAGCCCTCCCTTTGTTCTCTACAATTATATTCCCATGAAAAAAATTGAGAACAAGGAGTCACAACGCCATAAGTAATAGAAACAAGTACAACATTTTATTTATAACAATATCATACAAAGAAAAGAACAATAAAAACAATAGCGAGGATCAGGGGCGTAGCTAAAGGCTCATGGGCCCCGATGCAAAAATTCTTACTGCCCCCCCCCGCAAACTTCTCATGGCCGACGGTCCGCAGCTTTCAGCTGCATCGCTGGGTCTCCTAAGTGACCCAACAATGCAGCACTAGCAGCCGGGGGCGTCACTAAGGCTGGGTTCACACACCCCCTATTTACGGACGTAATTCGGGCGTTTTAGCATTGAATTACGTCCAAAAATGTGTCTCAAAAGCGTTGGCAAACATCTGCCCATTCATTTGAATGGGTCTTACGATGTTCTGTGCCGACGGCCATTTTTTTTACGCGCTGCTGTCGAAAGGCGGCGCGTAAAAAAGACGCCCGCGTCAAAGAAGTGGCTGTCACTTCTTCAGATGTAAATGGAGCCGTTTTCCATGGACTCCATAGAAAAACAGCTCCATTTAACGTCCGTAATGGACGCAGCGAAAGACGCCTGCACATGCCATTACGGCTGAAATTACGGTGCTGTTTTCTCCTGAAAACAGCACCGTAATTTCAGCCGTAACAGACGCTGCTGTGTGAACATTCCCTCAGGGCTTAAAATGTCAGGGAAATAGCCCCAATACATATGTGTCCGCCCAAAAAAAAGTGTGTATATGAGACAGCATAGCATATCTATAGCACTACGACCCTATAAACTGTGGATAGGATTAGATACAGTGGCTCAGCAGACAGTATCACACATGATAGGATTAGATACAGTGGCTCAGAAGGCAGTATCACACATGATAGGATTAGATACAGTGGCCCAGCAGACAGTATCACACATGATAGTATTAGATACAGTGGCTCAGCAGACAGTACCACACATGATAGGATTAGATACAGTGGCTCAGCAGACAGTACCACACATGATAGGATTAGATACAGTGGCTCAGAAGGCAGTATCACACATGATAGGATTAGATACAGTGGCTCAGCAGACAGTATCACACATGATCGGATTAGATATAGGGCCCAGCAGACAGTATCACACAAGATACGATTAGATACAGGGCCCAGCAGACAGTATCACACATGATTGGATTAGATACAGTGGCTCAGCAGACAGTATCACACATGATTGGATTAGATACAGGGCCCAGCTCGCTGACATTGCGTCTCCAGCGCTGGACCCAGGATAGGTAAGAATAATAATTTTGCTTCTTTATGTGTTACTGATTATTTTTGTGTGTTTGTGTTTTTTTTACAGGTTCGGTTGTTGGACTTCGGATTCGAGAACTTCAATGACGGCATTTTTTTTATTCTCAATAAAATGGTTAATGAGGGTTGTGTTTTTTTATTTCAATAAAATATTTTTTCTATGTGCTTGTATCTTTTTAAACTTTATTATCACCGCTGGCTTATTGACAACTTCCATTACTAAGGCGAGGCTTAATGTTAGCCGGTGCAGAGGCCAACACTAACCCCCATTATTACCCCGGTACCCACCGCCACCAGGAGTACTGGGAAGAGCTGGGTACGAACCAGTACCCGACCATCTGTAGTGACGGGCAGGCACCGGGGTGGCCGCAGGCTGGTAGTATTAGGCTGGGGAAGGCCAAAAACAGTGGCCCTTCCCACCCTTGTAATGCTGCCTGCTGCTGCTGTGTTGTATCTGGCTGGTTATGAAAATTGGGGGGGACCCCACATCGTATTTTCCAATAATTGTTTTTTTTTTTGTTTTTTTTAAATGACGTGGGGTCCCCCCCATTTTTCATAACCAGCCAGATACAATAAAGCAGCAGCAGCCTAGCATCACCAGGGTGGGAAGGGCCACTGTTTTTAACCTTTCCCCTCCTGATAATACCAGCCTGCGGCCACCCTAGTGGCCGACCATCACTACAGATGGTCAGGTACTGGATTGTACCCGGCTCTTCCCAGCACCCCTGGTGGCGGTGGGTACCGGGGTAATAAAGGGGGTTAGTGTTAGCCTCTGCATCGGCTAACACTAAGCCCCGCCTTAGCAATGGATGCTGTCAATCAGCCGGCGGCCATTACTAAGGCGGTAGTAATTTAGTTAAAAAAAAACACAAAGACATAGAAAAAATATTTTATTGAAATAAAAAAACCTCCCACACAACCCTCATTTTATTAATAATAAAAAAAAGCTGTCATCGAAGTAGTCCTGGAATCTGACGTAGTCCAACGACCGAACCTGTAAGAAAACACACAAAAAATGATTAGTAACACGTGTGTTAGGCCTCATTTACACGAGCGTGTGCGATTTGCACACGCAAAAAAACGCAGCGTTTTGCATGCGCAAAAGGCACTTGACAGCTCCGTGTGTCATCAGTGTATGATGCGCGGCTGCGTGATTTTCGCGCAGCCGCCATCATAGAGATGAGGCTAGGCGACGTCAGGAAATTGTCACTGTCCAGGGTGCTGAAAGAGTTAACTGATCGGCAGTAACTCTTTCAGCACCCTCGACAGTGAATTCTGATCACAATATTCAGCAACCTGTGAATAAAAAAAAGACGTTCATACTTACCAAGAACTTCCTGCTTCCTCCAGTCCGGTCTCCCGGCCGTTGCCTTGGTGACGCGTCCCTCTCTTGATATCCGGCCCCACCTCCCTGGATGACGCGGCAGTCCATGTAACCGCTGCAGCCTGTGATTGGCTGCAGGCTGTGCTTGGCCTGTGATTGGCTGCAGCAGTCACTTGGACTGAATTGTCATACCAGGAGATCAGACTGGAGGAAGAAGCAGGGAGTTCTCGGTAAGTAGGAACTGTCCAGGGTGCTGAACCAGTTTAACTCCTTCAGCACCCTGGACAGTGACTATCTCCTGACGTCGCGTACCGGAAAATTTTTTGGCGGGTTCGGTCAAAACGAGTTCGGACGAAAACGGTGACGTTCGGTTCGGTTGTCCGGGTTCACTCATCTCTAAGACACTCCGTTTGGATGGTTGTAAACAGAAAAGCACGTGGTGCTTTTCTGTTTACATTCAGAGTTTGACAGCTCTTGCACGAATCACGCATTTCGCACGGAAGTGCTTCCGTGCGGCATGCGTGGTTTTCACGCACCCATTGACTTAAATCGGTGCGTGATGCGCGAAAAACGCAGAAATTTAGAACATGTCGTGAGTTTTTTTCAGCGGACTCACGCTGAGCAAAACTCACGGACTGTCTGCATGCCCCCATAGACTTGTATAGGTCCGTGCGACCTGCGTGAAAAGCACGCGCGTCGCAAGGAAATATATCACGTTCGTGTAAATGAGGCCTTAGGCTTAGATACAGGGCCCATGTGTGATACTTTCTGTGGGACCCTGTATCTAAGCCTACCACAACGTAGGCTTAGATACAGGGTCCAGCAGACAGTAATCTTATACAGTATAAGATTACTATGTGCTGGGGCCCTGTATCTAAACCTACAATGTGGTAGGCTTATATACAGGGCCCATCAGACAGGATCACACATGGGCCATGTATCTAAGCCTACCATGTGATTGGCTTAGATACAGGGCCCAGCAGACAGGATCACGCATGGGCCATGTATCTAAGCCTACCATGTGATTGGCTTAGATACAGGGCCCAGCAGACAGGATCACACAATCTGTGATCCTGTCTCATGGGCCCCCTAAGCCTGCTACATCGTAGGCTTAGGGGTTGTACAGTCCCTAAACATTGATGGCCTATCTTCAGGATAGGCCATCAATAGCTGATGTGTCTCTCGGGACCCGCAAATCAGCTGTTTTGAAGGGGCCGCAGCACTCGTACGAGAGCTGCTTCTCCTTCATTTCACTACTCGCCCACACTGTGAATTGCCGACACAGATTCACAGTGTGACCGGAATGAAGTGACATGACTCAAATAAGTCGAGTCGCTTCTCCCCTTATGTAAATCTACCCTCTCAAAGCAGACACTGAAACAGAGTTGGATTTTAATGGCCACAGCAGCCGTTTATTATTTAAATAACAATAACTTTAAATACCATAATTTTTTGAATCCCCAAAAAAGGGGATACATCATAACAACAAATAACCCACTGCGACCCTATCAGGGTCATAACATTATAAACCAACCAGAATGACAGGGGCAAGTCCTTGAAGCCACCGATACTTAATTTTGGCCATCTGCCCACAAATACCTTACCCCCAGCCGTAACCCGGCCCAGGAGCACCAAATTACCTTTTTGCAGATGACCACCATATATATATATATAAATATATATAACCCAGCTTTCAAAAGGGGTAACACCCTAAGAAGCCGACAAATTGGGGGTGCATCCCGTGATGCATTCCCCCCCACCACTTTTTACGACCTACTTCAAGGACTCCCCCCCGCAGCTGCAATGACAAAATTTAACCTCCCCCAAAGACAAATGTCAATAAGCAATTAAACTTTGACGAGAAGAACCACCATCCGCAGCAACCTTTTGCCGCGGTCAACCGATCCACATCAGGGCGGGCGGGTGGGAACATGTTCCTGCTTCTGTGTCCTGGCGAAGAGAGGGAGAGCACAAACAGGAAACAGGTACATCCCCTTCAATCCCCACCCCTTCTCACTCAAGCCCTCCTGCTGTCCCCCCCCTTTTCCTCTCATAGGCCAGCCAACTCTGTGTCCCTCCCATCTATTTTAGTCATGGAGGCCTTCCCTTATTCCTTTTTTCTTCTTTCAGTACGGCCTCTTCTTGACTCAAATAAGTCGAGTCGCTTCTCCCCTTATGTAAATCTACCCTCTCAAAGCAGACACTGAAACAGAGTTGGATTTTAATGGCCACAGCAGCCGTTTATTATTTAAATAACAATAACTTTAAATACCATAATTTTTTGAATCCCCAAAAAAGGGGATACATCATAACAACAAATAACCCACTGCGACCCTATCAGGGTCATAACATTATAAACCAACCAGAATGACAGGAGCAAGTCCTTGAAGCCACCGATACTTAATTTTGGCCATCTGCCCACAAATACCTTACCCCCAGCCGTAACCCGGCCCAGGAGCACCAAATTACCTTTTTGCAGATGACCACCATATATATATATATAAATATATATAACCCAGCTTTCAAAAGGGGTAACACCCTAAGAAGCCGACAAATTGGGGGTGCATCCCGTGATGCATTCCCCCCCACCACTTTTTACGACCTACTTCAAGGACTCCCCCCCGCCAAAGCGAAACAGGCCTTGACCACCTCACGCCTGCGAGCTCCTCCACACTCCCACCGCTCGCTCAATTCCATCGGTCAAAGCCAGACTCCACATATCCATCCCCACCTCATTGAGGTGCACACCGTCCTCTCTCCAGTACCTGCCTGTCCCAGCCTCCAGATCCCAGTGGCGCACCGCAACCCCACCATTACGCGTCACGAAGCTCGATATGGCCCTATTAGCCTTAATGCGAGCCTTGTTAATTTTTCCCACAGAACGGGCCATCCGCCAGTTCTTCCTAGGGACCATCTCAGACCACACCGTCACCAATTTAGGATAAGTTGCCCATAAGCAGAGCAAATCATGCTTGACGTCCCGTACCAACTCCCGGAAAGGGCGTATACCCAAATCGTTGCCTCCCACATGCAACACCAGTACCTCCGGCGCCCTGTCAAGCAGTACAAAATTGTGAAACTCGGGCAATACCCTGTTCCATGTCATTCCCCGTATACCCATCCACCTCACAACCGCCGCATCCCGCGGAATCCTGAGCTGTCGACCGTCCGGCCGTACATCCGCGCGAAGGGCACCCCAGTACACAAAAGAATGTCCCATAATCCACACCATGCATGAGTCACGGCCTGCAAAACAAATGAAGAACATACACGCACCACCTCTTGCTGCCGCGTACCATCAATACTCAGGCGGAAACGCACGCACCCGGAACATGCTATACATCAATATATCACAACATGTTCAAGCGCACATAAGAACGGAAACGCGCCGACTCCCAACGCCCTATCCGCTGCACGCCTGCATCATCTAAACCCCATCTCACCGCCTCCGTCGCTGCCCCTATACGGAAAGAATGAGACGAGTATTGCTCTGCCTGCACCCCGCTAGCCACCAGACACTTTCTGAAAACCGAAATAAACTGATACCGCGACAGAAACGAGCCATCCTCGTGCCGCAGCAACGGCCCGTCTGAGAGATCTAAACCCGCCAAGTACTCCTTGACACACAACACTGGACAAACCGGATTCTTTGGGACCGCCAGCAAAACCACTCGACGTCCTGCCCCTCCTTGGTCCGTTTTGGACCTTCGCAACACTATCTCCACCCTGTCTTCATACAAATCGACATTATCCTGCAACAAGCCCCCCGCTTTTACCGAACTGGGGGAAACCAATTCCCCTACCCGAAAAGCTCCAAAAAAGGCTAACGCAAAAGCCAACCGGAAAAGCTTGCTCTCATACTCTGAACGACACACCTGCCGCACCACCACCTCCAGGGAACACAACAATTGAAATGACACGGGACGCCTCTTATCCCTCACCACTACACCCCGTCTCAGCCCCTTCAATGCCTGGCCCACCAAGAACCGCTTCGTGATATCTGCCAACCCCCGTAACTTACAACCGAAAGCAATGGCCGCCACGAAGCGATTAACCTTAGCGACCGTGCAACCCCGGGCGAACGCATCCCCCAACCAAAACAGCAAGGCCACCATCCTATCATCATCCGAGCACACATCACCCAAAGATCTCATCCACTCCTCCCATTGCCTCCATCCAGCCGCATACGACGACCACGTCGCACTGGCCAGTGAACGTTTAATCAATGCACCTGCCGCCTGGATACCAGCTCCCACAGATGACTGGGACAGTCCACCCCTGTTAACTCCGCGTCCGGGACCAGCTGTCGGAAACGATCCCACTGCGAGCGAGAAAGCGCGTCAGCAATACAATTCTCTACCCCGGGAACATGCACCGCCACCACCCATGCATTTAAACTCAAACAGGAAAGCACCAACTGACGCAACAAGCGAACCACTGGAGGGGACGACGCCGAAGTATTATTTATAGCCATCACCACCCCCAAATTGTCGCAATGAAAACGCACTTTTTTGTCCCGGAACCTGTCTCCCCAAATGGTGACCGCCACCACGATGGGAAACAGTTCGAGTAGGGCCAAGTTACGCGTCAGTCCCGCCTCCACCCATGCAACCGGCCATTTTCCCGCGCACCATTGACCTTTAAAGAACGCCCCGAACCCCACCGCCCCAGACGCGTCAGTGAACAATTCCAAATCGAAGCTATCTAACGCCCGGGACATCCAAAGAGAGCGCCCATTATACTGTGCCAGAAAATGGAGCCAGACCTGTAAATCTTCCCTGTGCTCTGCAGCCAGACGAATGAAATGATGGGGTTCCCGAACCCCCGCCGTCGCCGCTGCCAACCGCCGACAAAAAACCCTGCCCATCGGCATGATGCGGCAAGCAAAATTCAACTTCCCCAATAAGGACTGCACTTCACGTAGCGTAATTTTCCTAATCCGACACGCTCGCTCCACTACCAACCGCAAATCCCCCAACTTATCCTCCGGCAATCTGCACTCCATTGCTACGGAGTCGATAGTAATTCCCAAAAAACAAATGGTCGTCACCGGACCCTCAGTTTTTTCCACAGCCAAGGGTACACCGAACTCCCTTGACACCCAATTGACCGTCTCCAACAAATTTGCGCAAACCCCCGAACACGACGGGCCAACGCACAAGAAATCGTCGAGATAGTGAATAACTGATTCCACCCCCGCGACCTCCCTGACTACCCATTCCAAAAAAGAACTAAACACCTCAAAGTACGCGCACGACAACGAACAACCCATGGGAAGGCATCGATCAATGTAATAATCCCCTTCCCAATAACATCCCAACAACCTCTGGCTGTCCGGATGAACCGGCAACAAACGAAACGCCGCTTGAATATCAGTTTTAGCCATCAGAGCCCCTCTTCCGTAACCACGTACCAATGCTACCGCCGCATCAAACGACGTGTAGACCACAGAACAGAGATCCTGGTCAATGCCATCGTTAACCGACGCCCCCTTCGGGAAGGACAAATGCTGAATAAGCCGGAATTTGTTACCTTCTCGTTTTGGAACCACCCCTAACGGTGACACCACCAAACCTGGAACTGGGATCGTGCTAAAAGGGCCCGCCATTCTGCCCAGATCAATCTCCTTCCGGATTTTTTCCGAGACTACCCCCGCATGCTGATATGCCGACTTAAGGTTGCGCTGCGTGAAAGGGACCTCATGCAAAGGGGGCGGAATAACGAAACCGTAACCAAAACCTAAACTAATCAACCGCGCCCCCTCCTTATTGGGGTACCTACTTAGAAAGGGGGCCATCTTTATGAGTTTCACCGGAGTCTCCCCCATAACCAGACGCACCGCTGGCTCCCCCTTGTCGTTTACCCTTCTTAAAACATTTAGACGCTCCATGTGACTGCCCGCTGCAATGTGAACACGCATGCTTGAATTTACACGTCGCTCCAAATTTGCACTGCCCCTCATTGAACTGCCAACACGTCCCAAATTTTGAACCTGAGGCCTGACTACCCCCGCCGGAAGTTCCTGCTGCATTCCCGCTCCCGGGAAAGGACTGCCCCTGCTTATAAAGTGCCGTCACTTTCAACCATAAGGCTATGTCCTTATGGTCCCACCGTATATTCGGCCGCACCGCTTTCCTCTGCCGAAACTGCTCATCGTAACGAAGCCAGGCCTGGCCCCCATAAACCCGATGCGCCTCCCCCACCGCATCCAAATAACAAAACAAGCCGGAACAATTATCTGGCGCCTTTTCCCCAATAACACTCGCCAAAATTGCAAAAGCCTGCATCCAATTGACGAACGTTTTTGGAATCAACCTGTACCGTCTCTTTTCTTCCTCATCCTTTTTTGTTTCATCCCGCTTCACCTTATCTAAATTAAACTTCTCCAGCGGAAGCAAGGAAAAAATCTCCACATACTCGTCTTTCCAAATCCTTTCCTTTACCTCCTGCTTTAAATGCGCCCCTAACGGGCCCTCATAACAAACATAAACCTCCCCGCGCGCACGATCATCAAGACGCACCCTATCAACCTCCTTTGGCGAGTCTGTTTGAACCGCCGCCGCCACTGCCACCGCTGCCCCGGCATTCAACCCCCCACCGTTTTGACGAACCGGAGCGCTTCCAACACTGCCCCCCCACACCGCGGCCGGCGCCACACCTGACGCTTCTTGGGAAGGGGAACCACCTAGCCGCCCCACTAACACTTTTAAACATCCCACTAACTCCGCCAAACTATCCCCCGCACCCGCCTGTAGCGACGAGACCCCCGACTCCGCCGCGACGCCCACCGCCGCGACACCCTCTACACCGATACCCGACATCAATAAAGCTGGAAATGGTAACGTAGGTGTCAACTCACCAGGCTGCCCAGGGGCTGTGAACCCGTCAGCCGGACCCCCATGTCCACGTGTAGAGGCCCGCCGCTCACCGTCCTCCAATGCTCCGGACTCCCTCTGGCGCTGTCCGCATTGGCAATGTGTGCACGGGGAATTCCGATTTTCATCTGAGAAAAGGGGGGGTGACATCGCATCATCCAATTGGCCGAGCTCCAGTTCATGCCTCATCCGTCCCGCTGAACCAGCTCCAAGCTGTTCCGTCCCTGGCACTCCAACCACCGACCTCATCCTGCGACCTCTGGTCGTTTCCACCTCGACGACACCATGAGCCGACCCTCTGGCTGGCACATCACCATGCAGGGTCGCCGTTGCCCTTCCGCCACGTGCTGAGGAAGGAGAGGATGTGACCGGAAGTGAAGGCCGCGTCCTCCTCGCCGCTGCCGCCGGGCGCTGCCGCGTTTTGGGATTCCTCCCAGGACCAGACGAAAGAGCAGCGGCAGGCCGCCCTGGGGTCTGGCCTGCAGGGTCCACTGATGGGCTCCTCTTGCGCCGCCGCGCCCGCGGGATGTCTTCAGGACTCAGCCTTGCGGGCGGGCGCGAGCGCCTCGTGCTGCGCGTCACGCCGGGAGTGCCAGCCCTGGCCTGAGTCATGGGGGAAACGGGCTCTCCTCTTCTCCTGCCCGACCCCCTGGTACGCCGGTCCTGTACCTCGGCCTGCTCCAGCAGCCCCGCGACCACCGGCATGACAGAGCGCTCCCCGCTTGCTCCAGCCGACTCTGCTCGCTCCTGGACCGGAGCACCCGATTGTCCCTGCAGCAGCGTCGCTACTCGTGCTCCGAGCCATCCAGGACCCTGAGAGGCTGCCGCGGCCCGCAACAGCTCCATAGCCTCCTCATCTGACGCAGCAGGGGTAACAAACATGTTCCTGCTTCTGTGTCCTGGCGAAGAGAGGGAGAGCACAAACAGGAAACAGGTACATCCCCTTCAATCCCCACCCCTTCTCACTCAAGCCCTCCTGCTGTCCCCCCCCTTTTCCTCTCATAGGCCAGCCAACTCTGTGTCCCTCCCATCTATTTTAGTCATGGAGGCCTTCCCTTATTCCTTTTTTCTTCTTTCAGTACGGCCTCTTCTGGAATGAAGGGGAGCTGCTCTCGTACGAGTGCTGCGGCCCCTTCAAAACAGCTGATTGGCGGGTCCCGGGAGTCGGACCCCGCCAGTCAGGGCTAACCTTACCTTCCTCTTCGGCCGCGGCGGGAGTTCTGTCGTCTCGATGCTGTGCGCGGCGCATAGCGCTGTGACGTCATGCGCTGCGAACAGCGCTTGACGTCAGGACCTCCGCTGCGATCCGGAACCATGAAGGTAAGTAAAGTATGTTACTATATTAACAGGGGCCCGCGGCCCGAGTTACTATAGTAACTTTTTATTGATGTGGTGTGGGGGGCCGTGGGCCCCCCTGGCTTCGGGGCCCGGTCGCAATTGCGACCGCTGCGACCCCTATAGCTACGCCAGTGGCGAGGATCTAAAATACAGTATATGTGTGGACCACTCAAAAGATATTAATATCACCACGGGTATGATATATAAATCCCACACTATCAACGTGTGTATCAGGCAGTTACAGAAACCGTAGGTCAGTGATATATCACCGCAGTTTCTCGCCAGTGCTGTAAAGATATGGTCAACAAAAAGTGAAGTTCAGTAATAGGTAAAGCCCAAATACCAAAAATTTGGGACATAAAGGACACTGCACGCCAGACATTGCTACATAGTTCACCGTACATAGGTCAAAAGGGAAGTATCCTAACATGCCCTATGATGTAAATCAAAGCCTGCCTGGAATGTCAAGGAACTCCATACAAACAATCTTAACCATGGAAGTGAAGAAAGTAAGGTGGTCCACGCAGTATAACCAAGTGCAATAATGGGCTTTACCTATTACTGAACTTCACTTTTTGTTGACCATATCTTTACAGCACAGGCGAGACACTGCGGTGATATATCACTGACCTACGGTTTCTGTTACTGCCTGATGCATACACGTTCATAGTGTGGGATTTATACATCATACCTGTGGTGATATTAATATCTTTTGAGTGGTCCACACATACAGTGAAGGAAATAAGTATTTGATCCCTTGCTGATGTTGTAAGTTTGCCCACTGTCAAATACATGAACAGTCTAGAATTTTTAGGATAGGTTAATTTTACCAGTGAGAGATAGATTATATAAAAAAAAAAAAAAATCACATTGTCAAAATTATATATATTTATTTGTATTGTGCACAGAGAAATAAGTATTTGATCCCTTTGGCAAACAAGACTTAATACTTGGTGGCAAAACCCTTGTTGGCACGCACAGCAGTCAGACATTTTTAGTAGTTGATGATGAGGTTTGCACACATGTTAGATGGAATTTTGGCCCACTCCTCTTTGCAGATCATCTGTAAATCATTAAGATTTCGAGGCTGTCGCTTGGCAACTCAGATCTTCAGCTCCCTCCATAAGTTTTCGATGGGATTAAGGTCTGGAGACTGGCTAGGCCACTCCATGACCTTAATGTGCTTCTTTTTGAGCCACTCCTTTGTTGCCTTGGCTGTATGTTTCGGGTCATTGTCGTGCTGGAGGACCCAGCCACGAGCCATTTTTAATGTCCTGGTGGAGGGAAGGAGGTTGTCACTCAGGATTTGACGGTACATGGCTCCATCCATTCTCTCATTGATGCGGTGATCCTGTGCCCTTAGCAGAGAAACACCCCCAAAACATAATGTTTCCACCTTCATGCTTGACAGTGGGGACGGTGTTCTTTGGGTCATAGGCAGCATTTCTCTTCCTCCAAAAACAGCGAGTTGAGTTAATGCCAAAGAGCTCAATTTTAGTCTCATCTGACCACAGCACCTTCTCCCAATCACTCTCAGAATCATCCAGATGATCATTTTCAAACTTCAGACGGGCCTGTACATGTGCCTTCTTGAGCAGGGGGACCTTGCGGGCACTGCAGGATTTTAATCCATTACGGCGTAATGTGTTACCAATGGTTTTCTTGGTGACTGTGGTCCCAGCTGCCTTGAGATCATTAACAAGTTCCCCCCGTGTAGTTTTCGGCTGAGCTCTCACCTTCCTCAGGATCAAGGATACCCCACGAGGTGAGATTTTGCATGGAGCCCCAGATCGATGTCGATTGACAGTCATTTTGTATGTCTTCCATTTTCTTACTATTGCACCAACAGTTGTCTCCTTCTCACCCAGCGTCTTACTTAAGGTTTCGTAGCCCATTCCAGCTTTGTGCAGGTCTATGATCTTGTCCCTGACATCCTTAGAAAGCTCTTTGGTCTTGCCCATGTTGTAGAGGTTAGAGTCAGACTGATTCATTGAGTCTGTGGACAGGAGTCTTTTATACAGGTGACCATGTAAGACAGCTGTCTTTAATGCAGGCACCAAGTTGTTTTAGAGCGTGTAACTGGTCTGGACAGGGGCGTAACTAGGAAAGACTGGGCCCCATAGCAAACTTTTGACTGGGGCCCCCCCTCCCCTGGGTGTCACACAAGCCCCCCCTTGTAGATAGTGCCTTTTTTACAGCCCCCCCTGTAGATAACGCAATACAGCCCCCCCTCTGTTGATAGCGCCATACATCCCCCTGTAGAGTACGCCATACAGCCCCCTGTAGAGAACGCCATACAGCCCCCCTGTAGATAACGCCATACAGCCCCCCTGTAGAGAACGCCATACAGCCCCCCCTGTAGGGAACGAGATACAGCCCCCTCTGTAGGGAACGCCATACAGTCCCCCCTGTAGGGAACGCCATACAGCTCCCCCCTGTAGAGAACGCCATACAGCTCCCCCCCTGTAGGGAATGCCATACAGCCACCCCCCCCTGTAGGGAACGCCATACAGCATCCCCCCTCCCAACAAAAATGCGACCTACAGTTTGTCGTACAAAATACATGTATCCCCTCTCCACAGGATCTCCACAGGATAAGGGATACATGTGTGATCGCTGGCAGCGATAGGGAGAACGGGGGACTGAAAGTCCCCTGAGCTTCTCCACGACTAACCTCTGACTTCCGGTGTCTGCGCAGCTCAATAAAAATGAAAGAAGCACTGGTCACGCATGCGCACAAGCACGACCGGCGCTCCATTCATTTCTACGGAGCTGCCGACACAGACCCCGGAAGTCCGAGGTTTGTGATGGAGAACTTCAGGGGACTTTCAGTCCCCCGTTCTCCCTATCACTGCCAGCGATCACACATGTATCCCCTGTCCTGTGGAGATCCTGTGGATAGGGGATACATATCTTTTGCTCTATTTTGCGCCTTCAGGACCAGACACCGTTTAGCCCTTTTTAGCACGTGTTAGTTAAAAGGCTATAACTTTTTTATTTGTTGGGCTAACGACGTTATTTTTTTTCGACGTTTTTTCCGTAGACAATGCAGGTTTCATTTTCTATCGTTTTTATACACACCTTTTTTGCTATTTTAGAATTTTTATTCATAAAGTTTGAAAATAATAGTAAAAAAATAAGCTTTTTTACGTTTGAGCTATTTTTTTTTGGTAATAACATAGTTTTACCCTAAAATAGACCTTTTATTTGTGATCGCCATTGTCTACCGTAAATTTGTATATATTACATGTCTATTATTAGGGTAATTGGGTCAGCGCTAGCGTTACAACAATGTTTGGCGGGGGGGAACGTTTTTTTTTTGGGGTGGGTATTTTATGTGTATTATTTAATTTTTTTTTGCACTTTACTTTATTATTTTTTTATTACTATGGTCTGTCCCTCAAAGGTCAAAGAAGACCTTTGGGGAACTTTATATATTTTTTTTCTCTCCTTTACACCATGTTTTTCCACTGTAACTGGAGCTGCACAGCAGCCCCAGTTACAGGGGAAATCAGCCCTCTCATAGCGACTATTGTCACTAATAGGGCTGTGCTGGGTCTTGTTAGACCCAGCAGCAGTCTGCCACTAACGGCAAACGGCGATCATGTGACCAGTCACATGGTCACCGGGAGGAATAGAGACAGCGCCGCTGCTGCTGTCTCTATTCCTGTACACAGCGTGCATTCAGCGCTATGTACAAGTGATCAGAGAAGACAGAAGCAGCGAAAGCTGCTTCTATCCTCTCCTCAGGGTCCCCGGCAGTCACTGACAGCCGGAGACCCGACATTCAGCTGCCCGATCACGCGGGCAGCAAGTTAAAACCCGAGCCGTAGAAAGTCTATGGCTCGGGTTTTAAGGACCCTGACCGCTGGCCGTAAAAATACAGCCAGCGGTCGGGAATCAGTTAATGGCAAAGCGGGGAGATACCTCCCTGCTCTGCCGTAGTGTTCAGTGGCGTCCCGCTGTAGCAGCCATAGCGGCTGCTAGCGGAGCCTCCGGCCATGGTGGGGGCCCGTGCCGGCGGGCGACACGGGCCCCCTCATGCCGCGGGCCCCGTAGCAGCCGCCACTGCTGCTACGGCGGTAGTTACGCCACTGGGTCTGGAGGAGGCTGAACTCTTAATGGTTGGTAGGGGATCAAATACTTATTTCTCTGTGCACAATGCAAATAAATATATATAATTTTGACAATGTGATTTTCTTTTTTTTTTTTTATATAATCTATCTCTCACTGGTAAAATTAACCTAGCCTAAAAATTCTAGACTGTTCATGACTTTGACAGTGGGCAAACTTACAAAATCAGCAAGGGATCAAATACTTATTTCCTCCACTGTATACTGTATTTTAGATCCTCGCTATTGTTTTTATTGTTCTTTTCTTTGTATGATATTGCTATAAATAAAATTTTGTACATGTTTCTATTACTTATGGCGTTGTGACTCCTTGTTCTCAAGATTTATTGGAGTTTTGCTCTGTAGTGCATATACCTTGGAGGTGCCTCGACATTTTGTTGGCTGCACCTAACCAGTGATTTTGACCTGTGAGACGTATTTTGATAATTATATTCCCATGCTCATCTTTGAGAGGGCCAATATTATTAGATTTTTTTTCCTGGCATTAATATATTTATAAAAAGATTCGGGATTAATTTTAATATCGTTAGCGATTTGTTTTTCTGTAGATAACTTTGCTAACTTGATTTAATTTTTACATATAAAACGTTTCACAAGTTTTGCAGAAAATTTTGCACGCAGTGCAAGATAATACCTTCACATCGTAGAAATATTACAGAAACATATCAACATCATTAGGAGGTAGCCTCCCAACCAGCAAGGTTTAGCATCAATATGAAATTCAATGGCAAGAAACAGTACCATGTTCACAGCAGAAATAGTGCAATATTTAGGGAAACCAGTCCCCACAATTGGGTAAGAATTGGCACGTATAAGTACATATTTAAACGTAAATTCACACAGACACAAGACAACAAAGGGAAACACATACAGTCAACGCACACCAAGCTTAACTATATAAGCTATTCAGTAGAGGCCATCCAACCAGAGAGGCAGATCAGCACCATCCTGGAATCCAGACCATACTGCCCAAGTTTGGACAAAGAGCACAGACTTGCCCCGATCAGCGGACATCAACACCTCCATCCTCATAATCCCGTTCAACTCCGTTACCCATTCCTGCAAAGAAGGCACAGTACTAGACTTCCAGTGTCAAGGGATTACCGTTCTCGCTGCGGTCAGAAAATGCCTAAAGACACCCTTTTTTCGGTGTGGGAGTGATCCAGGAACCATGGAAAGTAGTCCAATCGAAGCCGAGGTCGGAACCTCAGTGCTAAAAAGCTTGTTACCTAGATCAAAATTTTTTTCCCAGAAGGGACGGAGCTTGGGGCAGTCCCACCAAATGTGCAACATAGTTCCAGGAGCCTCCCCACACCTCCAACAATCAGCAGACACATTAGGAAATATCCTATGCAACAGGGCAGGACAACGGTACCATCTGGTGAGTATCTTATAGTTCTTCTCCTGAGCAAAACAAGAAGTTGGTAACTTATGAGCTAGAAAGAAAGAAGTTCCCCAATCTTCTTCAGAATGTCGAATCCCCATTTCCTCATCCCATGCTGTAGTGAATGACAACTGAGAGTAAGAGTACCTAGGCAGAAGGATCCCATGTAGATAGGACAGCACATGAGAAGAAGTAGTATCCAATGACAAATAGTGTTCCAGAGGAGTCTTATCCTGTAGCAACACAAGACAATCACCCATGGAAGAAAGGTATGAACGCAACTGAAAATAGGACCACCATATTGATCGTCTCCACGGGCAGGCCTCAGAGACAGCAGTCAGCGGCAATATTGCACCATCAAGTGCAAGGGTGTCAGCCAAATATCCACCTTCCCCTCTCTCCCAACAGAGGAATGTATCCACACCCACCGCCGGAGGGAAGGAAGGGTTATCAAAAAGAGGAATCAGAGGACCCGGACAGTGAACAAGGTCCAATGTACCAATGATCCGTTCTCAAACTACAAGAAATTGACGTGTGAGGAAAGGCAAGACAACCAAGGCAGAGAAGATAATGCAAGGGAAGACATAGCCTTCTCAATGCGCACCCATTGCTTACCCGTTTCCGAGCGGAACCAATCCACCACTCTCATAAGTATCGCAGCTTGATGGTAGTGTTTAAAATCTGGTAGACCCGCGCCCCCCTCCACTTTCGGCCGACTAAGGACAGGAAAACGAATGCGAGGCTTAGAGGAGCCCCATACAAATTTAGTTATGGCCCTATGTAAGGTCTGGAAGAAACCCATTGGTACAACAATAGGGACGGTCTGGAAGATGTTTGGAATTTGAGCAATATGTCCATTTTAACCGCGTTAATACGCCCAAACCGCGACATGCGGTTTCCGCCGTACGCCACCAATTTCCTCAAGGAACGTTGCAGAATGGGCGTGTAATGCAAGGCAAACAAATCCGACTGTTGTGTGGGGATATGCACCCCCAAGTATTTTAAGGATTTAGATTGCCACTTAAATATAAAAGAGTATCCGCCAGCCGCTATCAGCACCATTAGCGCTCGTCAATTCAGTTGCCCAGCACGGCGCAGTGCCTGATGAAGGTCACCTAGACCGAAACGTCGCACTCTGCCACTGGCATTAGAAACAAAATAAAAAATACCTTTTTTTCTATATTGGTGTGCCGGATACTCTTTTATATTTATGTTTGGGTTGGGCCCCTATCCGTGCAAAACCTCACCCTTCCACGTATCTGGTGCTATCTGAACCTTTACACAAATAGATTGCCACTTAAACGGGAAAACTCAAGCGAGATGGGCAGCCAAAGGAGCATCCAGAGATATATTCAGGGCCTCCGATTTAGAGTAATTGACTTTAAATTACTTAAATGACCAAAGCGCTCAAACTCCCCCGTCAAAGATGGCAAGGAAATCATGGGAGTCGTGATGTACACAAGGAGATCATCGGCATATAGCACCAGTTTGTGATGTTGTGCGCCAACACATACGCTATTAACATTAGGGTTGCTCCTCAGTGCCACGGCAAGGGGTTCCATGACCAAAACATACAAAGAGGCGAGAGTGGGCACCCCCGTCTTGTGCCATTAGTGATGGACAAGGAGTCAGATAACAGACCATTAACTCGAACACGAGCTGTAGGCCCTTGGTATAATGCCATAATCCTATCCACCATAGTGGTGCCTAGGCCAACCTGCGTCAGGACCCTGCGGAGGAACACCCAGTGCACCCTGTCAAAATCCTTTTCGGCATCGACCGAGAGTAAACACATCGGTATCTTACGGATTTGGCAATATGACGTTAAAAGAAGGGTCTTGTTAGTATTATCCTGCACTTCTCGACTGCGTCCAAACCCCACCTGATCATCCATGATCAAGCCAGGCAATAACGGCGAGAGGCGAGAGGCGAGCAACTTCACGAAAAGCTCTACATCTACAGCGATATGGGCCTGAAGTTTGCGCACGACGTCGGATCCTTCCCCGGCTTTGGTAGAAGGGTAAGGTGAGCCTCAAGGGACTGAGGCACAAAGGGACAGGAGGAAGACACAGCGTTAAAGACTTTTGTCAAAAAAGGAGCCAGTTGATCTTTAAATGTCTTATAGGATTTATTATTAAACCCATCAGGTCCTGGACTCTTGCCCAAGGGAGAGTCTCCAATTGCACGCTCCACTTCCGATTCCAAAAAATCTTCCTCGAGTCCCAAAGCCTCCCCATCTTCCAAGGATGGCAACGCAGTGTCATGGACATAACGGTCGATTTTATCCCGTAACGCATCAGCCTGCATATTATGAAATTGGCCTTTGAGATTATACAAGGCCGAGTAATATTGTCTAAAGCAATCAGTAATGCCAACCGGGTCATGAACCTCACCGCCCGAGGAAGATGTAATTTTAGGGATGTATGACGCGGGGATGCAGTATCCGTGCCAAAAACCTGCCACATTTGTCCGCAAATTCGTAAGAATGCTTCCGCATCCGATCCCTGAACCGAGCGTGTGACTGATCTATTAGAGAACGTAAGGATTCTCTCGCTGTAGTAAGTTCCGCAAAAATCTGTGAGGAAGGAACGCGCTTATGACAGGATTCCAAATCCCGTATCTGAGTAAGGAGACGCGCAATAGCTACCCCCTTTTCCCGCTTCAATCGTGCCCCATTTTGTATCAGGACTCCTCTAACTACACACTTCAGCGCCACCCACTGGAGCGGCAAGGGAGTAGATTCATGCGCATGAACCTCAAAAAGGCCGGTGAGCGAGTCCTTAAGCGCCGCCACACACACTGCATCTCGCAGTAAATTATCATTGATTTTCCAGAACTGGAAATTGGGCACCGAGTTAGGAAATGTAAGTGTCAGAAATACAGGGGCATGATCCGACCAAACCATAGGGCCCATCTCAGAAGTAGGATGCCGGGTAAGCAAATGGTGGCTAAGCAGAAAAGCATCTAACCTACTGTACATATTGTGCAGTGGGGAGAAGTAAGTATACTCTCTTACCTGAGGGTGCAGAATCCTCCACACATCAATCAATTGCATGGAATGCATCACAGTCTTTAATGCCCCCAAGTGCGAATTAGGAACGGCAGACCTGCCCGAGGAGGTGTCAAGTCTGGAATCGAATGTCAGGTTAAAATCGCCTCCTACAAGTAAAACACCCTCTGAGAACTCCTCTAATTTCTTCAAAAACACTCGGCCCACTCGGGCCTGGTACTGATTGGGCAGATACAAATTAGCCAAAGTGAAGATCTTATTCCGAATGGACAATTTGAGAAAGACATACCGACCACCCGGGTCAACAAGAACATCTATGGTTTTATGAGAAAGTGACTTATGAATACATATACTAGCGCCCTTGGACTTGGATTCCGGGTTGGCACTGTGGAACCAGACAGGATAGTATAGATTCGTAAACTGTGGTGTATGGCCCACCTGAAAGTGAGTCTCCTGTAGGAACAAGATATGTACCTGCTCTTTGTGCATGTTATACAATATCTGCGAGCGTTTTTCCGGGACATTAAGCCCTCTAGCATTAAAGGTACAAACCTTCAACTGTGCCATCACCACCTCACTCAGAAGGAGGAAACTAATAAGTGCGCTAAAGCAGTGGCTAGGGGGACAATACAGACAAGGGAGGGAGACACGACAACAAAGACAAACAAACGGGTGAAACAATCACCCACTCCTTGATCTAATCAAGGAGAAACAATCCAATATACACCGGATACTACCAGTGAGTCCCTAAGAGGAGAAGTGTCAGGACAAGGTCTAGCCAGCGCCCCGCACCCCCCAACCCAGTAAAATATCACATATCTAATACAGACATAACATAAGAGGAAAAGAAACCAAGGTAATCGGCATAATATCCAAAGATAATTAAGCAATGGCATACAGCATTAGCAGGTACATGAAATAACCCCATCAGTGAAGAAAACTCCCCTGAATACATTCATTGTCAGTATAAATGTACATACAGGCAAATAGATATAATGTAAATAGTAATATAACATTCACGTGGAAGCAACTCTGTTAGCTCAGCAACAGCAATTGACCCCCAGCAAGTGGCCTATCTGTTCTCTAACAGCATCCACCTGGAGAAAGGAACGAACACAAACGGCAATTTCACATTAAACACATCAAACAATTGCCTCATATGATGGATGCAAGAACAATTAAAATGAAAATCCAAATCTGACACCAGGCCGCAAAGGAGACATCTGGACGGTATTACATCGGATGAGCATGACGACCACCATGACGCCCCATAGGAGAAGCGGGAGAGCGACCCCGCCTGCGTGATCGTGGACGCGGCGGTGGAAGGGGAACATAAGGCCAATCAGGAAGGGAAACCCTAGGCACACGGAGAGCAGCGCAGAAATCTGGAACATCCCCTGGGTCTCGAACACACAACAGCGCCCCATTCCGGCGAACCTGCAGCTGAAAGGGGTGACCCCAGAAATAGGAGATCTCATGTTCTCTCAGAACATCCAGCAAAGGACGCAGTACTTTATCCCGGGCCTTCCTCATTATCTGCTCCTTGAGAGAAAAAAAATGGACACGGCATAGCACATCTCTAGGCCTATCAGGATCCGGGTTACAAGCACCGAGAGTCCTGTGAGCTCTATCCAGCTTCAGCAGGTCATCAGCAGGGCGCTCCAGCAAGGAGTTAAACAGGGACTGTAACGCCGGTATGAGTTGCCCCGGAGAGATGTCCTCAGGGATGCCCCTAAGCCGAATATTGTTACGGCGATTCAAATTTTCATGATCCTCAGCCAGGTTAAAAAGCGCATGAATCTGATGGGAGTGTTGATACAGCCGGTCGGCATGAGGAACTTGCTGCTGTGTAAGAATTGAAATGTCACCTTCCATGCGCTGAACTTGGTCAGACAATTGAGAGAGCTTGGTGGTGAGAGATTGTATCTCTGATTTATAGGTCGTCTCCAGACGGTGTACATAACGCTCCATGTCCTGTTTAGTGGGCAATGCAGATAGCTGTTGTCTCAGGCCCTGTAAATCATCCCCAATAACAGCAGCACCAACGTTATGGGGAGAGGGAGGAGGATCCCGAGCCCTGGGAGAGGTGGTAGGCAGCAATGCAGACCCCAGCACACTAGAGGAGGAAGAAGGAGAAACCCGGGCTCCATGACCAGCCCCACGTGGTGAGCAGTCCAGAGCGGGAAGCGCCATGACAGCCCCAGAAGAGCACATCTCTACCCCCGCCAGCAGGGAAGGAAATTGCCCCAGTGACCCAGAGGCCGAGGAGGGGGTACTGCCTGTACCTGATGGAGCAGCTACTGCCGCCGAAGATATCTCCTCTGCAAGCGGAGCCCCGGTGCCAGCTCGTCTCCCCTCCGTCGGCGCCATCTTGGAAGACGTTTCAGCAGCAGCGTCGGTGAGGAATCGCTGAATGGAGCCGGTTGAAGACATCTGCCTCGTAAGATAAGGCGTCCCAGTGGTGGCCTTGGATTTCCTGACCATCAGGTAAGTGAAATTTTGCGTTATGATGTGCTTATGATCGGGTTAGGGAAGTGCAGGAACGGAGCTCTCAGGCAGCACGTTCGGTCAGCGCCATGTCCAAGCCACGCCCCCAATTTTTACATTTTTTTTATTTTTATTTTTTTTATTGAGATCCTTGTAAGTCTGGAATGCTTTTGCTGAGCCCTCACCCTTCAATGTTTTGAATGCTTTTTGTATTTGTCTCATTATATTCAGTAATTCACTATTAATCCATATTGGTTTCCCTTTATTTCTAGACATTTTGTTACTGGAGGGTAGAAACTTAGTTCAAGATTCATGTAATATCCCTTTAAAACTCCCCATTTAGCATCAGTATCCCTCTTTACCATTACATGATCACAGTCAACAAGACTAAGTGCTTCCCTCAGTCGATTGAATTTTGCTTTCCTAAAATTCCAGGTTTTTGTAGCTCCCTTTGTACTGTTATATTGAATATCATATTAAAACTTATTTTATTTATTACACTACTCCCCAAGTGCTCCCGGACCTCCACATCTTATATTGTATCTGGTCTATAAGACAAGATTATTTCCAGCACATTATCCTCCCTGAGCGAAATAATTGTCTTGCATGGTGTATAAAAACTTCCAGCTTTTAGCACATTCTGTGGTCTCTATGTCCCAATTAATATCAGGATAGTTAAAATCCCCCATAATAAGGACCCCTATATGTGGAGACCAGTACTATGAATGCTGTTTTGTAGTTGGGGAACATGTTACAGATTTTGCATTGGGGCCCAGCAGCTTGAAGTTACGCTTTGGAGAGAATGTATTTGTTCTCTTATTTTGTAATGCAAATCGAGGGAAATTTATTATTACTGTCTGAAATTTAAAAACTAGACCAGGGAGGTGGAAGATGCACACACTATGTAATTGATTTGGTGCTTTAACTCTGCTTTACGCCCCATGCCATTAATAAATTTGGCACATTTTAGGACTCCACTTAGGCGCACCCCCTTTTCTAGACACTTTTCAAAAATTGTCCAAAACACATAATAAATTTTTGCACAATGTTATCCAGAATTTTCCAGCATTTGGCTTAGTAGATCTGCCGCCACTGTGTTAAGAAAGGAGCTTATCTTGACTGCAGGCAGTGTTTATTTATTTAAGCTATGGGTATGCTCCTCCAGGTATCTTTTATGTATGGAGGAGAGACACAAATCGTGCCATGCTCCATGTGACTCTGTATAAACAGAGGCATTTTCCTTTAAAAGCATTTCTTGTATAGGAGAATATCTCTGTCGGAGGCTCCGTGAAAGGCAGCTCAGCTGTGCTGTGTGTATGAGCCCTTAGAAAAACAGCTTGAAAATCACCATAGAGCGTACCATAGAGCTGAGAAGAAGAATTTCTGTTTTAATAACATTCTTAACATGAAGTATATGATAACAACCAGAAATTGAACCCTATTGTTTCATTAAGTTGGCTCTGAAGTTCTGCTCTTTATTGTAGTAGGAATATATTATTACATGCAAAAAGGATTACTGAGCATTTAAACCACAATGGAACAAGTAGAGTCACATATCTACACAGTAAAATGTGATCCTTCCTACTCACAATAGGGAATTTGTAAACTGTATTTGTAATCTCATGTATAATGAACAGACTAGTATTTAAAGAACTACATCTGCAGTTTCTTATTCCAGTTATTATACTGGGCTGATTATGTATATGATTCTCAACACACACACACACACACACACACACGCACACACACGCGCACACACGCGCACACACACGCACGCACGCAAGCACGTGTAGCTCACCTTTATCTTTAAACTATAACAATTCTGAATGACAGAAACAGGTCACAGATGATTAATGCGGTTGCCTATTCTGTCCCTATTGTAACCACACTTCTTCCTCCTTCTTTCGAATATTTGACTTGGTGAAATAGCATAATCCAGCAGACATTCACAAGAACATACATAAAGCACAAGATAATACATACCAGCGATGTTAAATTTTAACGGAATAAAGCCTTGTTTCTTGTAAAAAAAAAAAAAAAAAATTAAAAATAAATTATATATATATATTTTTTTATTTTTATTTATTTTTTATTTCATAAACTCACTTTGAATGTGTTGTCTTGTACACATTTGCATTCCCTTCAAGTATAGAAATTTTAGCAATGTTGTACTTAATTTCTTCATTTTTTGAAGTTTAGCCATATGTATGGCTGAATTGACCAAAAAATGTAAAAACAAATCGGTGAAGCAGCCGTGACCAATAGGCTTCCTGGCAGCCTTTAACCCCTTAGTGACCACTAATACGCCTTTTTACGTGATTCACTAATGGGCTTTAGGCTAGGCTGACACCTTTTCACGTCAGCCTAGTCTAAGTCCTGCACGGGTCTCCCATGCAGGCAGGAGCCGGGGCTCTGCTGTCTGATGACAGCTGAGCTCCTGCTCCAACGCCCGCGATCGAAGTTTACTTCGATCGCGGCCGTTTAACCCGTTAAATGCCGCCGTCAATAGCGACCGCGGCATTTAACTTTGTTTACAGAGGGAGTGCGCTCCCTCTGTCACCCATCGGCGGCCCGCGAATGCAATCGCGGGTCTCCGATGGGGTGTCATGGCAGCCGGGGGACTGATAAAAGCCCCCAGGTCTGCCCTGGACATATACCTGTTAGGAAGTGCCTGTTACGAAGTATACCAGAGCATTATAGCAGCGATCGGAACATCGCACAGTAAAGTCCCCTAGTGGGACTAATAAAATCAGTCATCAAAGTGAAATAAAGATTATTAATAAAAAGTACAGTAAAAAAATAAATAAAACCATTTTTTTCCATAAAAAGTGGTTTTATTTAGTAAAAGTGTAAAAAAAAAAAAAAGTACACATATGTGGTATCGCCGCAACCGTAATGACTCCATTAATAAAGTTAATAGGTAATTTAAACCGCAAAGTGAACACCGTAAAAAAAAAACGCAAAAAACCATGGCGAAATTGCAATTTTTTTCCATTGCCCCCCAAAAAAGTCATAATAAAAATGAATCAATAAGTCACATGTACCCCAAAACAGTACCATTCAAAACTACGTCTTGTCCCACAGAAAACAAGCCCAAAAATCACTACATTGATGGAAAAATAAAAAAATTACGGCTCTTGGAAAGCGACGATGCAAAAACAAATAATTTTAGTTCAAAAGTGTTTTTATTGTGCAAAAGTCGTAAAACATAAAAAAACCTCCACATATGTGGTATCGCCGTAATCGTACCGACCCATAGAATAAAGGTAACATGTTATTTACGTCGCATAGTGAACGGCGTCCATTTAAAAACGCATAGAACAATGGCGGAATTTCAGTTTTTTTTTATAATCCCCCCCAAAAAGGTTAATAAAAGTTAATATAAAAATTATATGTACCCAAAAATGGTGCTATTAAAAAGCACAACTAATCCCGCAAAAAACAAGTCCTCATACAGCTATGTAGACGAAAAAATAAAAACGTTATAGCTCTTTGAATGCGACTATAGAAAAACGAATAAAATAGCTTGGTCATTAAGGCCTAAAATGGGCTGGTCACTAAGGGGTTAATGTAACTGACTTGAAAGTGATGTCAGGTACTGCATTTGACATGTGAATGTGCATCTGCATCTGGTGCAGAAGATATACACAGACTCGGCTCTGGAAGACAACTGTGGCTGGAATGGTGCCTCTGGGGGGGGGGGCATTTGTGGCACTATATGGGGGCATGTCTGTGGCAGGCATCCCATGGGTATTTTTGGCAGGTTCTCTGGAGGGCATCTGTGGCAATAGTTCTAGGGGAAAATCTGTGTCAGGTTCTCTGGAGGGGCATCTCCGTGGTGAGCACTCTAGGGGCATCTGAGACTGAGGCATTAATGGGGAAATCTGAGGCTGGCCGATGCAGCGCATTCTATAATGCGGGCACGGCATTTGTACATATTTTCTACTTACAAATGCAGGATATTCATTCTGTAGAAGAATCGACAAATAACTATGAGACTGTAGGGAGGAACAACATATCTAGCACCTAAGTAACCCCAGTCAAGGCCCAGCCCCAATAATAATTATTATCTATAACGGGTTGACTGAAAGTGGTTTGGACTCCCAGTCAGTGAAGGTTTTGGGCCCCCTACCACCTGCCATTCTCATTATATGCTTGAGTTGAGTTAACACGTTGCATTTGCTACATTTATCTCTGTCATTGTTTATTTTTTTCTTGCAGGTACATGCAGCATTTGACTTAGGGGCTGAGGGCCAGAAATATCAATCCACCGACAATATTGCACTTGTAAATACTGTAGGAGGTGTAGCAGAGAGACAATAATACTGGCAGCGAGTCAATGAACTTCATCTACTCTTACTCACTGCATGTCACGATCTGTGGGTATGTGGACCCACTGGGCCGTACTGCCGTAGCGGTATAGCAGCTGGCCAAACAGGGTACAAAGTCAATGTCTATAGTTCGGATAAAGGTACCTGTGGCAATTCAGACAGTAGCAATGGTTTAGGCTCGGATGGAACACTGGCAGCAGGCAGACAACAGGTGTGGTGAAATACAGTGGGTGTAGCAGGCGACATAACACGGCTCCAACTCTGTACAGCACAGGAACATGGTACCACGGGATACAGGTAGCAGGAATGGGAACACTGGGAACTGGAGAACACTCAAGGGACCATTTGCAAAGACTTACATGTGTAGGTACAAACAACGCTCAGGCAATGGAGGAAGGGGCATGGCCCTTCTTATAGTCCAGGGTGATCTGGGAGCAATCAGCTCAATCGCACACATGTGTGCGCTCTAGCTCTTTAAGGTTGGACTGAGCTCGCACGCGCACCCTAGTAGTCACTGTGGTCATTGCGGGTGTAATGGCAGGAAGGAGGTGAAGGGAAAGTGAGCCCTAATCTACCCACCGCCCTGTCCCTGCCTACTTGCAACGACCCGCCCTAGGCGACGAGGTACAACTGGGCGGCGGTCCCTACGCTGGCTAAGTGCACAGGAAGACAAACAGGGAACACGCAAGGGAAGGGGCAGTAGCCACGGAACGCCACGAGGAAACGGGGCGGCGAACGAACAGTCAGGACCAGGACGAAGTGAGTACACCCGAGCAGGCACGGAGACAGAAGCAAGCCAGGGCAAGCAAGCAGGTCAAGCAGAACTGCAGCAAGGCAGAAGCACGGCAGAAGCAGGCTGGAGCAAGCAGCAGTGGGGCCAGGAATCCAAAAGAATTACAAGCACTGAGGGAGAGCACAGGGCAGGTAATAAAGGGCAGGGGGCGGAGCTAACTCCGAGAGACCAGGCCGCGATAGGCTCTCCCACTCCTGAGCCTGCCACCCTGGTTGGTGGGAGATGGTGTCAGTCGAGCAGGTCTGGCCTCAGGTGTGGATTGATTAATACCAGGAGTATAGCTAGATGAAGTACCTGGCAGATCCCTAACAGTACTCCCCCTTTTATGAGGGGCCACCGGACCCTTACTAAGGGGACCCGGTTTAGTGGGGAAGAGGAGGTGGAACCTCCTGATCAATACCCCAGCGTGAACATCACGGGCAGGTACCCAAGTCCTCTCCTCCGGCCCGTATCCTCTCCAATGGACCAGGTACTGGAGGGAGCCCTGGACCATCCTACTGTCCATAATCTTGGCCACCTCGAATTCCACCCCCTCAGGGGTGAGAACGGGAACAGGAGGTATCCTCGAGGGGGACCAGGACGGGGAGCAGCGTTTAAGGAGGGAGGCATGGAAGACGTCATGTATGCGAAAGGATGGGGGGAGCTCCAGACGGAAGGATACAGGGTTGAGGACTTCAATGATCTTATAAGGTCCAATAAATCGGGGAGCAAACTTCCTGGACGGGACCTTAAGGCGCAAGTTCCTGGACGACAACCAGACCAAATCCCCGACGACAAACCGGGGGTTAGGAGAACGTCTACTATCCGCCTGAATCTTTTGTGCGCTCTGGGACGCCTCTAGGTTCTTCTGAACCTGGGCCCAGACAGTGCACAGTTCCCGATGAACCTCCTCTACCTCAGGATTATTGGAACAACCAGGGGAGACGGAGGAGAACCTTGGGTTAAACCCGAAATTACAGAAAAACGGGGAGACCCCTGACGAGTTACTGACCCGGTTATTCAGGGAAAATTCAGCAAGGGGAAGGAATGAGACCCAATCGAATTGACAGTCAGAGATGAAACACCTTAAATATTGTTCCAGGGATTGGTTGGTCCTTTCCGTTTGGCCATTAGTTTCGGGATGGAAGGCGGAGGAGAAGGACAGATCAATCTCCAACTTTTTACAAAAAGCTCTCCAAAATAAGGAAACAAATTGTACCCCTCTGTCAGAAACGATATTGACTGGGGCCCCATGGAGACGCAGGATGTGTTTCACAAACAAAGAAGCTAACGTCTTGGCGTTAGGTAGCTTCTTAAGGGGCACAAAGTGGCACATCTTGCTGAAGCGGTCGACTACCACCCACACCACCGACTTGCCCAGAGATGGAGGCAAATCGGTGATAAAATCCATGGAGATATGGGTCCAAGGTCTCTGGGGAATGGGCAAGGAACGTAGTAGGCCCGCAGGTCGGGACCTAGGGGTTTTGGACCTAGCGCAAACCTCACAAGCGGCGACGTAAGCCCTAACATCTTTAGGCAACCCAGGCCACCAATAGTTTCTGGTAATGAGGTGTTTGGTGCCCAAGATGCCAGGATGACCAGATAGAGCGGAGTCATGGTTTTCCCTGAGTACCCTCAGCCGGTATTGCAGGGGAACAAACAGTTTGTCCCCAGGGACGTTCCCGGGAGCTGCACCCTGATCAGCCGCGATATCAGAAGCTAAATCAGAATCCGTGGCAGAGACGATTATACCAGGGGGTAAAATACAAGCAGGATCCTTCTCGGAAGGAGGATTGGCCATGAAACTACGTGACAGAGCGTCAGCCTTAATATTCTTGGACCCAGCCCTATAGATAACCAAGAAATTAAATCTGGTAAAGAATAGTGCCCACCGAGCTTGTCTAGGATTAAGCCTCCGGGCCGATTCTAGGAAAACCAGATTCTTGTGATCCGTAAGGACCGTTACCTGGTGTCTGGCCCCCTCCAGGAAGTGCCGCCACTCCTCAAAAGCCCATTTAATGGCTAGAAGTTCGCGGTTACCAATATCATAGTTACTCTCCGTGGGCGAAAACTTCCTAGAGAAGTAAGCACAGGGGCGGAGATGGGTGAGGGAGCTGGTACCCTGGGACAAGACGGCCCCCACTCCCACCTCGGAAGCGTCAACCTCCACAATAAATGGCTCCTCTTGGTTGGGCTGAATCAGCACGGGGGCCGAGATAAAGCACTTCTTGAGAGTCTCAAAGGCCTGGACGGCCTCAGGGGGCCAATGGAGGACATCGGCACCCTTGCGGGTAAGGTCCGTAAGAGGCTTAGCGACGACCGAGAAGTTGGCAATAAATCTCCTGTAATAGTTGGCGAATCCTAAAAAACACTGTAACGCCTTAAGGGAGGCAGGTTGGACCCATTCCGCCACAGCTTGAACCTTGGCAGGGTCCATGCGGAATTCATGAGGAGTGAGGATTTGCCCTAAAAATTGTATCTCCTGTACCCCAAAGACACATTTTTCAGTCTTAGCAAACAGATTATTCTCCCGAAGGACCTGGAGCACCTTCCTGACATGCTCCACGTGGGAGGACCAGTCCTTGGAAAACACCAGTATGTCATCAAGGTACACAACAAGAAAATTACCCAGGTACTCTCTCAGGATTTCATTAATAAAATTCTGGAAGACAGCAGGGGCATTACACAACCCAAAGGGCATGACCAGGTATTCGAAATGACCCTCGGGTGTGTTGAACGCAGTTTTCCACTCATCCCCCTCTTTGATGCGGATAAGGTTATATGCCCCCCGTAGATCGAACTTAGAAAACCATTGGGCTCCCTGAACCTGATTAAAAAGATCCGGAATCAAAGGAAGTGGGTACTGGTTCCTTACGGTGACCTTATTCAGGTTACGATAATCAATGCACGGCCTAAGACCACCATCCTTCATCCCCACGAAGAAGAAGCCAGCACCTACAGGAGAAGTCGAGGGGCGAATGAAACCCTTGGCCAGGCATTCTTGGATATACACCCTCATCGCTTCACGTTCAGGACATGAAAGATTAAATATCCTACCCTTAGGAAGCTTGGCACCAGGCACCAAATCGATAGCGCAATCGTAATCTCTATGGGGGGGCAACACCTCAGAGGCCTCCTTAGAAAACACATCGGCGAAGTCCTGAACAAACTCAGGAAGCGTGTTTACCTCCTCCCGGGGAGAAATAGAGTTAACAGAAAGACATGACATAAGACATTCATTACCCCATTTGGTGAGATCCCCAGTATTCCAATCAAATGTGGGATTATGCAACTGCAACCAGGGAAGACCTAATACCAGATCAGACGATAATCCCTGCATCACCAGTACAGAGCACTGCTCCAAATGCATGGAGCCAACCAGGAGTTCAAAAACAGGAGTATGCTGAGTAAAATAACCATTAGCAAGGGGGGTTGAGTCGATTCCTACTACAGGGATGGGATAAGGTAAATCAATACAAGGCATCTTTAGAGACATAGCAAAATCCACAGACATGATATTAGCAGATGAGCCAGAATCCACGAAAGCACTGCCCGTGGCAGACCGGCCAGCAAACGAGACCTGAAAGGGAAGCAAAATTTTATTGCGTTTCACATTAACGGGAAATACCTGTGCGCCCAAGTGACCTCCCCGATGATCACTTAGGCGCGGAAGTTTTCCGGCTTCTTATTCTTGCGCCTTGGACAGGTGTTCAGTAGATGCTTGTCGTCCCCACAGTAGAAGCAGAGACCATTCATTCTGCGAAACTCCCTACGTTGTCGAGGGGACATGGAGGCCCCGAGTTGCATAGGTACCTCCGAGTCCTCCGTGGAGGGGCGAGGAGACGGGACCTCGGGGGGAATCGCAGAAAAGTCAGAGGGGAGCACACTGAAGCGTTCTAGCTGACGTTCCCTGAGACGTCGGTCAAGTCGTACTGCTAGGGCCATAACCTGGTCAAGGGAGTCAGGCGAGGGGTAGCTAACCAGCAGATCCTTCAGGGCGTCAGATAATCCTAACCTAAACTGGCACCTTAGGGCCGGATCGTTCCACTGAGAAGCTACGCACCACTTCCTAAAATCAGAACAGTATTCCTCAACCGGTCTCCTACCCTGACGTAAGGTCACCAGCTGACTCTCGGCTAAAGCAGTCCTGTCAGTCTCGTCGTAAATGAGTCCGAGGGCAGAGAAAAAACTATCAACAGAGGAAAGTTCAGGGGCGTCAGGAGCCAAGGAGAAGGCCCACTCTTGGGGCCCTTCCTGGAGTCGGGATATGATGATACCCACCCGCTGGTTCTTGGAACCTGAGGAGTGGGGCTTTAGGCGGAAATACAGTCTGCAACTCTCCCGGAAGGAGAGAAACGTCTTACGGTCCCCTGAAAACCGGTCAGGTAACTTGAGGTCGGGTTCTAGAGGTGAGGTGAGGGGTACTACTAAAGCAGCGTCACCCTGATTGACCCTTTGGGCCAGGGCCTGGACCTGTAGGGAGAGGCCCTGCATCTGCTGGGTCAGGGTCTCAAGGGGGTCCATGATAGCGTCAGCGTAGGAGAAATGGTAGACTAGGTAAGGGCTTGTAATTATGTAATGGCAGGAAGGAGGTGAAGGGAAAGTGAGCCCTAATCTACCCACCGCCCTGTCCCTGCCTACTTGCAACGACCCGCCCTAGGCGACGAGGTACAACTGGGCGGCGGTCCCTACGCTGGCTAAGTGCACAGGAAGACAAACAGGGAACACGCAAGGGAAGGGGCAGTAGCCACGGAACGCCACGAGGAAACGGGGCGGCGAACGAACAGTCAGGACCAGGACGAAGTGAGTACACCCGAGCAGGCACGGAGACAGAAGCATGCCAGGGCAAGCAAGCAGGTCAAGCAGAACTGCAGCAAGGCAGAAGCACGGCAGAAGCAGGCTGGAGCAAGCAGCAGTGGGGCCAGGAATCCAAAAGAATTACAAGCACTGAGGGAGAGCACAGGGCAGGTAATAAAGGGCAGGGGGCGGAGCTAACTCCGAGAGACCAGGCCGCGATAGGCTCTCCCACTCCTGAGCCTGCCACCCTGGTTGGTGGGAGATGGTGTCAGTCGAGCAGGTCTGGCCTCAGGTGTGGATTGATTAATCCCAGGAGTATAGCTAGATGAAGTACCTGGCAGATCCCTAACAGCGGGACAGGACAACCGCATGTGCTGGCATCTCTGGAGAGAAAGGCGTCAGCAGGGTGAGAAGAGTTTGTGGTCAGAGACAGCGGACGTTACCGTATCCTGCCTCTTACGCCCCTCTTCTTGGGGCCAGAACGAGAAAGAAACTTCTTAATTAGGGTAGGAGCATTGAGATGGTTTTCTGGCTCCCAAGACCTCTCCTCTGGACCAAATCCCTCCAATCCAATGAATAAAAGGTTCTTCCTCTTACTTTTTTGGTGTCCAGGATCTCCTTAACCTCAAATATCTCGGCAGAACCGCTGGGGGCAACTGCAGGGCTAAGAGTCTTAGAGTAGCGGTTCAGGACCACAGGTTTCAGAAGAGACACGTGAACAAGTTAGGGATCCGGAGGGTATTGGGCAGCCGAAGCTTATAAGAGACCGGGTTGATCTGCTGCATTATCTCACCCCTTGATAAAGCTACAAGCGAAACGCGCGCCGGGGCGCTACCTTACTCCCTGGGTCAAGCTATTACGTTACTTGAACATGGGTAAGCACACCATCGAGGCTTCGTCGGGCTTTACATACAGCTATTGCACCTGCTTTTATCAGGTGTAAGCCTTCACTTTGAGCTTTTCACTTTGCTCCTTCTGTCCTGACCTATACTTGATATTTATCTACCTGTGTGAATGTATCCCTGATTTGGGATACAATATCTACGTGACTTCCCATGCTATATATATTGTGTGTGCATATAACTTCTATCTGTACATATAAATGCTGATCCAGTTTAAGATGTATTTTAGATTCTCCTTTTTTGTAATTTAATAAAGATATTTTTCATACTCGATAGTTATGGACTCTTTTTTTCTCTAGTGTTTATATTATCTCAAAGGGTCGCAGGAACCTGGGAGCGAATTTGCATGACGGCACCCTCAGCCGGATATTTCTTGAGGACAGCCAGACCTTAGTACCTTGGAGAAACTGAGGTGGCTCTCTTCGTATCTGCATTTCGCTTCATGCGATAGACTGTCAGCAGAATAGAGGACCAGGTTTGCTGCCAGATCCGTAGAAAGTCCCGGAATACAGAGTCAGCTGCAGGCACCTGGGACGAAGCAAACACAGGGAGAGGAATACGTGAATGTTGGCCGTAGACTATAAAGAACGGTGTTTAGGCGGTGGACTCACTTGTGTGGTTGTTATAGGAGAACTCTGCTCATGGAAGTAGATGCACCCAGTCATCGTGCTGCCTGGAGTTAAAGTTTCTTAAGTAGTTCTCCATGATCTGATTGATCCTCTCAACTTGGCCATTGGACTGGGGATGGTAGGTTCAGGAAAAGTCCAACTTTATATCGAGGAGTTTACAGAGAGCCCTCCAGAACTTTGAGGTGAACTGAAACCCTGATCAGACACGATATGCAAAAGTAAGCCATGCAGGCGGAAGATGTGTTGGATGAAGAGGTTGCCCAGTCTAGAAGCAGAAGGTAGGCCGGTCAGGGAAACAAAATGAGCCATCTTTGAGAATCGGTCCACCACCACCCAGACCGTACTGCATCCAGCAGAGGGAGGGAGATCCGTGACGAAATCTATTGCAATATGCTGCCACTGAGCATCGGACACAGGCAGGAGCCGGCCAGTCGGTTTGGAGTGAGCAACTTTGTTTGCTGCGCACACAGTGCAGGAGGAGACAAAGTCCATGATGTCTTTGGGCAGCATGGGCCACCAGAATTGACGGGCAATCAGGTCTCGGGTCTTATGGACACCCACGTGACCTGCTAGTTTAGAGCTGTGTCCCCAGCGGAGGATTCTTCTTCTGTCTGCCAGACGCACAAAAGTCCTCCCCGGAGGGATGTTTCTAACTTGCAGAGGGTTGACAGAGATGATGCAGGATGGGTCAATGATATTTTGTGGAGACTACATGGTGTCCTCTGTCTCTAATGACCTGGGCAAGGCATCGGCCTTCACATTCTTGTCGGCAGGGCGGTAGTGGAGCTCAAACTGGAACCGGGCAAAGAACAGCGGCCACCTGGCTTGACGGGGTTTCAGCCATTGGGCCGTCTGGAGATAGGTGAGGTACTAGGGGTCAGTGAATACCAGGATGGGATGAGCTGCGCCCTCTAGTAGGTGTCTTCACTCCTCCAGAGCCAGTTTGATGGCCAGTAACTCCCCATCCCCAATGAAGTAGTAGCGCTCTGCAGAAGAGAAAAGCTTGGAGTAATAGCCACATACCACTGTCTTGCTTTTGGGACCTCTCTGGAGCAGAAGTGGGCCAGCACCAACAGAGGAGGTGTCCAACACCAACAAAAACTGTCGGGATACATCAGGATGATGGAGGGTTGAGGCTGACGTGAAGGCACTCTTCAAGCTATTAAATTCGGATTCCGCTTCTGGAGTCCACACCTTGACGGTCATGCCTTTTTTGGTGAGGGTGGAGATGGGAGTTGTCAGTGAGGAGAAGTTTGGGATGAACTGCCGGTTGAAATGGGCAAATCCCAGGAAAAGCTGTATGGCCCATAAGCCTTGATGGCGTGGCCATTCCAGGACGGCCTTTACCTTCTCAGGATCCATCTTGAGATTTTGATCCAATATAATGTAGCCCAGGAAGGGTAGAGACTTTCTCTCAAACATGCACTTTTCCAGCTTGGCATACAGGCAATTCTCCCTTAATCGCAGCAAAACTTGATGGACATGACTCTGATGAGTCTCTGGATCTGGGGAAAAAATCAGAATGTCATAGAGATAGACTACAACACAGACATAGAGAAGATCTCGGAAGATGTCATTGACAGACTCTTGGAAGACAGCGGGAGCGCTACACAGACCTAAGGGCATTACCAGGTATTCGTAGCGCTCATCTCGAGTGTTAAATGCCGTCTTCCATTTGTCACCCCAACAAATCCAGATTAGGTTGTAAGCCCCCCGCAGGTCTAGCTTAGAAAAATGTTTTTCTTCTCGTATGCGATCAAACAGTTCTGAAATCAATGGCTATGGATATCTATTTTTTACCATGATCTGGTTGAGACACCGGTAGTCGATGCAGGGTCGAAGAGATCCGTCCCTCTTTTTTGACAAAGAAGAACCCGGCCCCAGCCGGAGAGGAGGATTTCCATATGAAACCCCTCTCCAAATTCTCCTTAATATAGGGGGACTCTAGCAAGGAGTGAGGGTATACCCTTCCACGGGGAATGGATGCATCAGGAACTAGATCAATAGGGCAGTCATACGCCCGGTGTGGAGGCAGCTTCCCAGCCTCCCTCTTGCTAAAGACATCCGCAAACTGTGAGTAGTGAGAAGGCAATCCTGACAATGACTGAGACTGAGTAGACTGGGCCAGATGGATCTGACCCAGGCAGCGGTTGAGGCACTCAGAACCCCATTGGAGAACCTCTCAAGAATTCCAGTCCAGAACTGAAGCATGTAATCGGAGCCAGGGCAAGCCCAGCAGCACAGGGTTGACGACCTTGGACAGGACAAAAAACGAGATGAGCTCAGAATGAAGGGCTCCCACTTGGAGCTTCAGTGGTTTGGTCACAGCTACAATAGGGTCAGGCAGAGGCAGTCTTTTCACCGAGGCAACGATCAAAGGCCTCTGCAGGGGGTTTGTGGGCAACTGGAGAAGATCCACCAAGTTTCTCAGAATTAAGTTAGCTGCGGATCCAGAGTCCAGATAGGCAGAGACCCGGTGCGTTCTCTCGCCAGACACTTTGATCACGGAGCTGAACAATTTGGAAGAAAGTCTCTCCTCACCCAGGGTTGTCTCTCCAACCAATCCTAGGTTCTGGGGCTTTTGGGGGCACAGACGCACAACATGGTCTCCGAGGCCGCAATACAGACAGAGTCCCGAAATTCGTCTGCGTAGTCTCTCCTGGGTAGATAGCTTGGGATGGTCCACCTTCAAAGACTCCTTAGGTGGAACAGCTGATGAGGACTGAAATGTGGGAGTCCTCCCTCCTGACGAGCCTCTTGGAACTGTTTTCGATTATGTCAATCCGGGCGGCCAGAAGAATAAGATCATTCAGGGTAGATGGCAGATCTGGGACGGCAAGCTCGTCCTTAATCTCGGGTTACAGTCCCTGCCAAAATGTTGCCACCAAGGCCTCGTTGTTTCATAACAACTCTCTCGCTAGGGTGCGGAAGTGAATAGCGTACCCGCCCACGGAACTGTCTCCCTGGTGAAGGTTCAGCAAGGAGACGGCTGCCGACGAGACTCGTCCAGGTTCCTCAAATACCATGCAAAATGTCTGTAGGAACCCCTGGAAATCAGTCTCTAGTCCTTGTTGTACCCAGATGGGGTTCGCCCATGCTAGGGCCCTGAGGAAAGAGACGATGAAAGCGACCCTTGTGCCATCAGTGGAAAATGCTCTTGCATACAGACTGAAGTGGATCTGGCACTGGTTCAAAAATCCCCTGCAGGTCTTCGCGTCTCCATCATAGTGAGGAGGTAGTGGCAGAGAAAATCTGGGATCAGCACTGCCAGGAGGTGTAGTCGGAGGATCCGTACTGCCAGATGGTGTAGTAGGAGGAACGGCAGCTTGCATATCCAACCAATCTGAAATAATGTTCAATGCCTGGAGGAGTTGGTCCTGTCGAGACCGGAGGTCTAGCATATCTGCTTGCATTACTTGTGACGTCGTCATGGTCTTGGATTGAACAGCAGGATCCATGGCCTGAGCATACTGTCACGATCTGTGGGTATGTGGACCCACTGGGCCGTACCGCCGTAGTGATATAGCAGCTGGCCAAACAGGGTACAAAGTCAATGTCTATAGTTTGGATAAAGGTACCTGTTGCAATTCAAACAGTAGCGATGGTTTAGGCTCGGATGGAACTCAGGCATCAGGCAGACAACATGTGCGGCGAAACACAGCGGGTGTAGCAGGCGAGACAACACGACTCCAACTCTGTACAGCACAGGAACACGGTAGCAGGAGATACAGGATACCGGTAGCAAGAACGGGAATACTGGGAATTGGAGAACACTCAAAAGACCAATTGCAAAGACTTACACGTGTAGGTACAAACAACTCTCAGGCAATGAAGGAAGGGGCAGGGCCCTTCTTATTGTCCAGTGTGATCTGGGAGCAATCAGCTCAATCTCACACATGTGTGCACTCTGGCTCTTTAAAGAGGCTCTGTCACCAGATTATAAGTGCCCTATCTCCTACATAATCTGATCGGCGCTGGAATGTAGATAACAGCAGTGGTTTTTATTTTGAAAAACGATCATTTTTAAGCAAGTTATGAGCAATTTTAGATTTAGTTTCTTAATGCCCAACTGGGCGTGTTTTTACTTTTGACCAAGTGGGTGTTGTAAAGAAGTGTATGAGGCTGACCAATCAGTGACCAATCAGCCGCATACACTACTCATTGTTCCAGCCCAGCATGATCCACAGCACAGTGAGATTGTGCAGTGAAAGAAGCTGGGCTGGAACAATGAGAATTGTATGTCACTGATTGGTCACTGATTGGTCAGCCTCATACACTTCTTTACAACACCCACTTGGTCAAAAGTAAAAACACGCCCAGTTGGACATTAAAGGGGTTTTCCGGAACTAAAAAATGACATTTATTTAAATAAAACAATGAAAAATATACAACTTTACAATGTACTTACGTTTCATCAGATGGCTGTAGCGTCGTATATCCTCTTCCGTCACCGCCCCCTTAGTAATGCAAAATCTGCACTTCCTGTGCAGTCCCGTCCATTTGGTCTGCTGCCTTACTTCCGGTTTCCGGCTTTCACACTGTACGGTTACGTCACAAATGACGTAACCGTACCACGTGCTTCTTTATCTGATTAGAGCATGCGTGGTTAACACACTCCACCGTGCATGCTCTGTGAAATTATGTGGCTGCGTCTTCAGCTGCCGTGTATATTACACTGCGCATGCGCAAGGTTGAAGGTGTGTAGCGTTAGTGTCCTAGTGGAATAAATATTTATTCATCCTCAGTGAGGTCAGTATAAAGTTTTAGCATCAGATTTTAGGTCTTGATTTAGATTACATGTGTAACCCCTTATAAATTAGCGACGGAATATGAAGTTGTGGGATTAACGGCCGTTTTGGCCGTCTTCCCGACAGGTGCAGGAGCTGTGACAGCTGCTGTCTCGTACAGCAGCTTCCGCAGCTCCTACAGCGGGGACCGATCGCTGTGTCCCCGTTGTCTAACCCCTTAAAAGCCGCGTTCAATAGAGATCGCGGCTTTTTAGGGGTTAAGTTACCATCGCCGGCCTGCTACACGTTAGCGGCCGGCGATGGTTACTAGGGCAACAGGACACCAAACAATGGCGTCCGGCTATGTCATCGATGGAAGCCTAGTGGGTCCTGACAAAGTCAGGACCCACTATGCTTGCTGTCAGTGAATAGCTGACAGTTCTAATACACTGCACTACGCATGTAGTGTAGTGTATTAGAATAGCGATCAGGGCCTCTTGTCCTCAAGTCCCCTAGTGGGACAAAGTAATAAAGTAAAAAAAAAAGTTAAAAAAATCCCCTTTTTTTCCCTAATCAGTCCTTTTTTATTAATAAAAATATATAAATAAATAAACTATACATAATTGGTATCGCCGCGTCCGTAACGGCCTGAACTACAAAATTATTTTGTTATTTATCCCGCGCGGTGAACGCCGTAAAAGAAAATAATAATAAACCGTACCAAAATCACAATTGTTTGGTCACTTCACCATGTATTAAAAATAGATCAAAAAGTCGCATGTACCGAAAAATGGTACTGATTGAAACTATAGTTCGTTACGCAAAAAATAAGTCCTCGCACGGCTTTATTGATGGAAAAATTATAAAGTTCTGGCTCTTAGAATAAGGTAACACAAAAAGTGAATGATTTTTTACAAAACGTATTTTATTGTGCAAACGCCATAAGACATAAAAGAACTATAAACATCTGGTGTCACCGTAAGGCCGGTTTTACACGAGCGTGTGCGTTTTGTGCAAGCAAAAAGCGCGGCGTTTTGCGTGCGCAAAAGGCACTTAACAGCTCCGTGTGTCAGCCCTTTATGATGCGCGGCTGCGCGGTTTTCGCGCAGTCGCCATCATTATGACACTCCGTTTGGATGTTTGTAAACAGAAAAGCACGTGGTGCTTTTCTGTTTTCATTCATCCTTTACAGTGCTGTTGCGCGAATCACGCGCGTCCCACGGAGTTGCTTCCGTGCGACATGCGTGGTTTTCACACACCCATTGACTTCAATGGGTGCGTGATGTGCGAACAGTGCACAAATATAGGACGTCGTGCGTTTCACGCAGCGGACATACGCTGCGTGAAAATCACGCACCTGGCTGCACGGCCCCATAGACTAACATAGGTCCCTGCGACGCGCGTTGCACGGACGTATAACACGCTCGTGTAAATGAGCCCTAATCGTATCGCCCCATAGAATAAAGTGAATATGTCATTTATAGCGCACGGTGAACGCTGTAACAAAAATAGAATAAAAAAACAATAGTAGAATTGCTGTTTTTTTAGTCACCACACCACTTAAAAATAGAATAAAAACTGATCAAAAAGCCGCATGCACCCCAAGAAAACTACAATGAATTCCTCAAGGGGTCTAGTTTCCAAAATGGGGTCACCTTTTGGGGGTTTCCACTGTTTTGGTACCAGAAGACCTCTTCAAACCGTTTAACCCCTTAATGACCGGGCCATTTTGCACGTTAATGACCAAGGATTATATTTTGTTTTTTCACGGTCGCATTCCAAGAGTCGTAACTTTTTTTTTATTCCGTCGACATAGCCGTATAAGGGCTTGTTTTTTGCGGGACGAGTTGTATTTTGTAATTGTACCATTTTTAGATGCTTATAATATATTGATTAACTTTTATTAACTTTATTTTAGGAGAGTATTGAAAATAAGCAGCTATTCCAGCATTGATTATCACGTTATAAATTTACGCCTTTTACTATGCAGCGTAAATAACATGTTAACTTTATTCTATGGGTCGGCGCGATTACGGGGATACCAAATATGTAAAGGTTTTATGTTTTCCTACGTTTGCACAATAAAAAGCCTTTTAGAAAAAAATTACTTGTTTTTGCATCGCCGCATTCCAAGAGCCGTAACGTTTTTATTTTTCCGTCGATGTGGCCGTACGTGGGCTTGATTTTTGTGGGACAATGTGTAGTTTTCATTAGTACTATTTTGGGGTACATAGGACTTATAGATTAATTTTTATTTAATTTTTTATGGGGGGAATGGGAGAAAAGAGCAAATTTTGCCGTTGTTTTTTGCGTTTTTTTTGGACGCCGTTCATCCGGCGGTTTAATTAATGTGTTCATTTTATTGGTCAAGTTGTTACGATCGCGGGGATACCGTATATGTGTATGTGTGATTTGTTTTGACACTTTTACTAAATAAAACCACTTTTTGGGCAAAAAAAGTAGTTTTATTTGATTTTCACTGTAATTTATTTTTTTTTTTTCACCAACTTTATTTAACTGATTGACATTTTTTTTTTAGTCCCACCAGGGGACTTCACTATGCGATCTGCTGATCGCATATACAATGCTTTGGTATACTTACTATACGGAAGCATTATTGCCTGTCAGTGTAAAACTGACAGGCAATCTGTTAGGTCATGCCTCCGGCATCGCCTAACAGGCAGATGTTGAAGACAGACCTGGGGGTCTTTGTTAGACCCCCGCTGCCATGGAAACCCGACGGCGACCCGCGATTTCTTTGCGGGGGCGCCGATGGGGTGACAGAGGGAGCTCCCTCCCTCTGTCAAACACATTAGATGCCGCTGTCACTATTGACAGCGGCATTTAATGGGTTAAACTGCCGGAATCGGAGCGCGCTTCGATTCCCGCAGTTGCAGCAGGAGCCAGGCTGTGTATAACAGCCGTGCTCCTGCCGCTGATCGCGTGGGTACAGTGACAGTACCCGCACGATTACAGGACGGATATATCCGTCCTCCTGCGCGAACTAGCAGCTGCTGAGGACGGATATATCCATCCTTCGACATTAAGAGGTTAAAAACGCAGATATCCAGTGATTTCAGCTTGTGCTATCAGTAATAGAATGAGAGCACCAAAATGAAGACTGAGATTGTTAGTAGAGTTAGTAGAGCTGGGTGTAGTAGGCGGAGCAAGTGCACTGCTGCATGCACATTGCATGCTGGGACTAGAGCAGTGCATGCAGGGAGGAGAAACACAGGAAGAGAAGAGGAATGAACTTACTGAGCAAAACAAACCTCTCAAGGTAAACAATAGGGAGTAATGTTACTAAAACCATTTATTATCAAGAAAAAGATAGTCAGAGCGCACTAATATATTAATAGAGGAACATTGCATTGATTTAAAAAAAAAAAAAAAGGATTTTTAAAACCCCTTTAAGAAACTAAATCTAAAATTGCTCATAACTTGCTCAAAAATGATAGTTTTTCAAAATAAAAACCACTGCTGTTATCTACATTCCAGCGCCGATCAAATTATGTAGGAGATATGGCACTTATAATCTGGTGACAGAGCCTCTTTAATGCTGGACTGAGCGTCATACACTTCTCATTGTTCCAGACCAGCTTCTTGCACTGCACAATCACACTGTGATGTGGATCATGCTGGGCTGGAACAATGAGAAGTGTATGACGCTGATTGGTCACCGTCATACACTTCCCTTCACAACGCCCAGTTGGTAAAAAGTAAAAACATGCCCAGTTGTCTATTTAGAAATCAATTAGCATAAATCTTAAATTGTTTATAACTTTGTCAAAAATTATCGATTTTCAAAATAAAAACCACTGTTGTTATCTACATTACAGTGCCGATCAGATTATGTAGGAAATAGGACACTTATAATCTGGTGACAGAGCCTCTTTAATAATATCACCAGAACTGGAGAGTCTAAAAATATGTTTTAAGCTTGAAATGTAAAAAGTAACACCTTTGAAATACATGGATTAAACTCCTTGAAGAAAAAATGCACCCCCAAAAACGACATATTTCCAGAAAGTAGACAACATGATGATTGCAGATGTCTTGACGTGCTGTTGACAGAGATGTCCAACTTCACATAACTTTGCAACAAGTACAGTGAAACCACTTTGAGCCTCCTACCCAAAATTGCACAGAAAACGTGGTTTTGAAGATGGTCCTCTCAAAGAAGAAAGTTAGTTAACAAACATACACAGCACACAAACAAAAAGCCCTTTCATTCCTAGTCCACAGCATGGCTCCCCTCTCATTTGTAGTCCCCAGCATGGCTTCCCTCTCGTTCCTAATCCCTAGCATGGCCTCTGCTTCCAAGTCCCAAAAATGTCTCACCTCTAATTTCTAGTACCCAACATGGCCCTCATCATTCCTTGTCTCCAGCATGCCCCCCTCTAAATCTTGTTCCCCATCATAGTTCACCTCATGGTCTCAGCATGGCTCCCTTCTCATTCCTGGACCTTATTAGGGCTTCCATACTCATTCACAGTCCCCAACATGGCTCCCCCTCTCATTCTTATACAGTACAGTACATCAGTCAGGCTCCGCTATCCATATACCCCCTCACTACTATCCTTGACACCCCAGTGGCAGTCTGCAGACTCCCATGCACAATCCCATGGCCTGTTCAGTGCAGCATGGCACATGCGCTCCCTCACCTACTCTGACAGTTTCCCTCCTCCTCCCTCCTTTCCTATGATGCTCCGTGGTCCCTAAAAAGCTCTTTCTCTTACTGGCTCTTCCTCAATGATGCACTGCGATGCTGTCAACTTCTCTCCCCAGATGTGCCAGACAAGTCTCCTCCTCCTGCTCTAATCAGATTAGGGGGTGATCTGCATATAGAGGGGAAGCTTCCGTAGACTATAATGATGTGGAAACTCGGTCAGTATCAAACATGATAGACTTAGATACAGGGCCCAAGCAGACATTATCACATGTGATAGGCTTAGATACAGGGTCCCAGTAGTCAGTATCACACATGATATGTTCAGATACATTGCCCCACAGACTGTGTAACACATGATAGGCTTAGATACAGGGCTTCAGTAGTAAAAGTATACTTGTAATTACCCTTAGGGGCAAATTTGTCATTTTTGGGGCCCCAAGCAAAGTTATGTCTGGGGGCTCTAATAGTGATAGTGCTACACACAGTGCCCGAAATAGGTAATGCCACACATAGTACACCCTGTAGATAATGCCTCACACACAGTGCCCCTGTAGATAGTGGCACATATTCTTGTAGATAGTGCCACACCCCCCTGTAGGTAGTGGCATAAACCCCCTTGTAAATGGTGCCACACTCCATGTAGATAGTGCCACACCCAGTCCCCCTGTAGATAGTGCAGGGCTGCCATCAGCACCCAGTGAACACGGCAAGTGCCTGGACCCACAGTTCTTGGGGGGCCGACACGGCCGCCGTGTGCTTTATGCTTCCATTATGGCGCCTCCAGGAGCAGAATCACAGGCCAGAGCATTGCCGACACTCTGGCCAGAGATTCCGCTTCTAGAGGGAGCCCCTGACCTCCCTGTCTGTATATTTGACAATGACATCAGGGACTCCTCCTGCACCAGAATCCCTAGCCAGAGCGTTGCCTACGCTCTGTTCGGAAATTCTGTTACTGGAGAATATTTCCATATATGGACAGCAACATCAGGGGCACAAGAGTGGAATCTCCGACCAGAGCATCACTCTGGCTGGAGAGTCCACTCGTAGAGTGGAATCTCTCCAAAGGCAAGGGGGTATAGCACCATCTACAGCAAGGGGGGTGTAGCGCTATCTACAGGCGTGTATGGCACTGTCTACAAGGCTGGTGTGTGTGGCCCTATCTACAGGGGGTGTGGCTCTATTTACAGGGGGCTGTGTGTGGCAATATCTACAGGGGTGTGTGTGGCACTATCTACAGAGGGTGTGTGTGGCACTATCTATAGGGGGTGGTGTGTGGCACTGTCTTCAAGGGGGTAATGTGTGGCAATATCTACAAGGACGTGTGTGTGGTACTAACTACAAGGGGGTGTGTGTGGCACTATCTACAGGGGGCTGTGTGTAGTACTATCTACAGGTGGCTGTGTGTGGTTCTATCTACAGAGGGCTGTGTGACACTATCTACAGGGGGCTGTGTGGCACTATCTACAGCGGGCACTGTGGCATTATCTACAGGGGCACTGTGGCATTATCTACAGAGGGCACTAGGCATTATTTACAGAATGCAATGTATATATATGGGGGCACAAACTGAGGGCCTAACTTCTATATGGGGATATAAAGGGGGCCTACATTTTATATGGGGGCACAAACTGGGGGCCTAACTTTTATTAGGGAACACAAACCATGTTTTTGTAGATAGTGTAGATAGTGCCACACACCACTGTATAGATAGTGTTCCTATTAGTTGATAGTGCCCGCCAAACAAATAAAAAAATATATATACTCACCTAGCCCTGTTCCCACGAGGAACAGATCTGCATGGTCTCACATACTCAACCTATGAGGCGCCAAGACGGGACCCTTGCATACACCGGTGCAATGCAGAGACATCACTGCGTCAGCCTGCGCACAGATCCTGTCCCAGGGTCTTATAGACTGCAACATCGCCTGTAGCCTAGTGAATCCCATAGTAATTAATTGTATCTGTGTCCTAAGGACACAGATACAATTGAATGTAGCAGTCGCCCGGGGGTATGGGGCCAAAAATTTGGGGCTTAGACCCCCGGACAACCTGTGCTAGTGATGCCAATTACGAGGGCAGAAGAAAGCTGGAGCCTGCAGCTTTTAGGTAGGATGGAACTGAAGCAGAGACTGCTGTTGTGTGGTGGGAATCAGGCAGGAGTCACAAGGCAGATGGTGAACTTTTAAAGACTTCTATAGTATCAAACTGTCACAGACAGGTCATGAAAGAAGGTACCGTTGGCAAAGTATTTTGTCATCCGGAGTGGTAGCTCTGTGGAGTCTGCTGGGGCTGCGAAGTAACGCTGACATTGTAGGCTTTAAAATGTGACCTAGTTAATATAGTTCTGGGAAAGGCTGGACTACTGAAATAGTCTCTGGACTAGATATCGGTAGCTGACCCTAGGATTAGGATTAACAGGAAGTTTGGGAGGAGATTTGGTATGATTTTGAGACCTCCTTGTATAAGTACCTGCCAGAGTGGTTGTGTAGTGTATTGGACGGCGGTGTCCAAGAGCTAATAAACACTTGAAGTGCTAGGTCAGAGTTATTGGACGATACAGGGTTGTGGTTGAAAGCTACATGTACGTGCCTAAAGGGCGCACAAACGAGGACATCTGACAAAAAGGCGGGAAACTGAAGAAAGCAGAAGGTTATATGAAATAACAGTTTGGGTGTGTTCTCTGTATGACAGATAGAGATCTGCAAAGGGGAATAGTTTTGTTAATAAATTGTTTATCTGTATAGGTATAATAGTAATATCTAAAAAAAAAAACTGTGTTGTAACCATTAACTCCTTCCCGCTTTGGCCACTGTTGACCTTCCTGACAGAGCCTTATTTTTCAAATCTGACATGTTTCACTTTATGTGGTAATAACTTCGGAATGCTTTTACCTATCCAAGAGATTCGGAGATTATTTTCTTGTGACGCATTGTACTTTATGTTACTGGTAACATTTTCTCGATACATTTAGTATTTCATTGTGAGAAATACAAACATTTTGTGAAAAATTGCACTTTTTCTAAATTTAAATGTATCTGCTTGTAAGACAGAAAGTTATACCACAGAAAATTGTTGCTAATTAACAACCCATATGTCTACCTTAGATTAGCATCGTTTTTTGAACATCCTTTTACTTTTCCAGGACGTTACAAGGCTTAGAACTTTAGCAGCAATTTCTCACATTTTCAAGAAAATTTCAAAAGGCTATTTTTAGAGGGGCCAGTTCAGTTGCGAAGTGGCTTTAAAGGCCTTATATATTAGAAACCCCCAATACGTCACCCGATTTTAAAACCGTCACCCCTCAAAGTATTTAAAACAGCATTTAGAACGTTTCTTAACTCTTTAGCCGTTTCACAGGAATTAAAGCAAAGTAGAGGTGAAATTTACTAATTTCTTTTTTTTTTGCAGAAATTCATTTTTAATCCATTTTTTTTTTTTTGTAACATAGAAAGTTTTACCAGAGAAAAGCAACTCAATATTTATTGCCCAGGCTTTGCAGTTTTTGGAAATATCTAACATGTGGCCCTAGTGTGCTTATGGACTGAAAAGCGAAGGAGTACTTGGTGGATTTTGGGCCTTCTTTGTATTAAAATATATTTTAGGTACCATGTCAGGTTTGCGGTACCAAAACAGTGGAAATCCCCAAAAGTGAAAGTTTAAGAAACTACACCCCTCAAGGAAATTATCTAGGGGTATAGTGAGCGTTTTGACCTCACAGTTTTATTGCAGAAATTATTGGAAGTAGGCTGTGAAAATTAAAAAATTTTAAATTTTTTAAAGAAAATGTTGATTTAGCACATTTTTTCTAATTTCCACAAGGACTAAAGAGAAAAAGCACCACAACATTTCTAAAGCAATTTCTCCCAAGTAAAACAATACCTCACATGTGGTCATAAATTGCTGTTTGGACACACAGAAGGGCATAGACGGGAAAGAGCGACATTTGGCATTTGGAGCTCAAATTTAGCAGGAATGGTTTGCAGAGGCCATGTCGCATTTGCAAAGCCCCCGAGGGTTGAAAACAATGGAAGCCCCCCACAAGTGACCCCATTTTGGAAACTAAACCCCTTAAGGAAATTATCTAGGGGTATAGTGAGCATTTTGACCCCAAAGGTTTTTTGCAGAAATTATTGGGAGTAGGCCGTGAAAATGAAAATCTTCATTTTTTTTCAAAGTAAATGTAGGTTTAGCTAATTTTTTCTAATTTCCACAAGAATTAAAGGAGAAAAAGCACTGCAAAATTGTAAGGCAATTTCTCCAGAGTAAAAGAATACCCCACATGTGGTCATAAACGGCTTTTTGGACACACAGCAGGGCTTAGAAGGGAAAGGGTGCCATTTGGCTTTTGGAGCTCATACTTTGCAGGAATGGTTTGAAGAGGCCATGTCGCATTTGCAAAGCCCCTGAGGGATCAAAACAGTGAAAACGCCCAAAAAGTGACTCCATTTTGGAAATAACACACCTTGAGAAATTCATCTAGGGGTGTAGTGAGCATATCGACCACACAGGTGTTTCATAGATTTGAGTAGAATTGGGCAGTAAAAATAAAAACAATCCTTTTTCTTCATAAAGACTTAGCTTTAGCTAAAAACAATATTTAATTTTCTTAAAAAAGAACCCCCAACATTTGTAAAGCAACTTCTCCAGTAGGGAAATACCCCATATGTGGTAATAAACTGCTGTTTGGGCACACAGCAGGGCTCAGAAGAGAAGGAGCGCTATTTGGCTTTTGGAGAACAGATTTTCTGGATCGGTTTCTTGACAACATGTTGCTTTTGCAAAGCCCCTAAGGTACCAGTACAGTGGAAACTACAGTGGAAACTACCCAAAAGTGACTCAATTCACAAAACTACACCCCTTGAAGAATTAATCTAGGGGTGCAGTGAACATTTTGACCGCCACAGGTGTTTCATAGATTTTATTTGAATTGGGCAGTGAACATAAAAAAAAAATTTTCTTCAATAAGACGTAGATTTAGCTCAAAAGTTTTAATTTTATCCACAAATAAAGGAAAAAAAGGACACCAAAATTTGTAAGGCAATTTCTCCTGAGTACGGCAATACCCCATGTGTGGTCAGAAACTGCTGTTTGGGCACAAAGTAGGGCTCAGAAGGAAAGGAGTGCCATTTGGCTTTTGGACTGCAGATTTTGCTGGATTGGTTTCTGGTCGCTGTGTCGCATTTGCAAAGCCCCTGTGGCACCAAAACAGTTGTAACCCCCCAGAAGTGAGCCCATTTTGGAAACTACACCACTCAAGGTATTTACCTAGGGGTGTAGGGAGCATGTTAACCCCACAGGTGTTTTGCCGAAATTAGTGCTAACTCGATGTTGCAGAGTGAAAATGGGAATTTTTCCCATAGATATGCCAATATGTGGTGCCCAGCTTGTGCCTCCATTAAAAGACAGCTCTCTAATTATTATGCTGTGTTTCCAGGTTTTAGAATCACCCTACATGTGGCCCTAATATTTTGCCTGGACATTCGACCAGGCTCAGGAGTGAGAGACTACCATGTGAAGTTGAGTCCTAATTTGGCGTTTTACAAAGTATTGGCTCACAATTGCAGAGGCTCTGATTTGAAATAATAAAAGACACCCCTGAGAAGTGACCCCATTTAGGAAACTACATCCCTCAAGGCAGTTATTTAGGGGTGTAGTCAGCATTTTCACACCACAGGTCTTTTCCATAAATGATTACACTGCGGATGGTGCAAAGTCAAAATTCAAATTTTTCTCTGGATATGCCATTTCAGTTGCAAATATGTCGTGCTCAGCTTGTGCCACTGAAGACACACACCCCAAAAATTGTTAAAAAGGCTTCTCCCGGGTATGGTGATGCCATATATGTGGAATTAAACAGCTGTTTGGGCACGCTGTAGGGTTCAGAAAGGAGGGAGTGCCATTTGGCTTTTGTAGCATGGATTTTTCTTGGTAGTAGTTGTGTTTGGAGTTTTACTGGTATTTCAGTTTATAATTTGGGGGCATATGTAAGCTGGGCAGAGTACATCAGGGGCATAGTCAGGTTGTATAATAATGGGGTAAAAAACAATAAAATAATCCGTAGATATTTGTTACGCTGTGAAGCAATACTTTTTGCACAGGCCAGTGTCGCACTGATAAATGGTGTCGTTTCTTATCACCCTTTTGTTACACACTCGGCACCTTTGCAGTTTGGGGAATTTTGCTGGGAAAGTGTTGTCCTGGTATAATTTGGGCGCCCTCGCTTCCAGCAGGTATGTTTGGGCCCTACCCTTCCTGATTCCCTAATTTTAGGGCCTTGATAAATCGCCCCTTGAAACAGAAGAAATGTTCCCCTCTGCACAACTGCATATTTTTTATTTCCTGACTTATGGAAGTCCTAACTAATTTTTATTTTTCATAGACGTAATGTTATGAGTACTGTTTTTTTGTGGGACGAGCTGTAGTTATTATTGGTACCATTTTGGGGTATATATGACTTTTTGATCACTTTTTATCCTATTACAATATATCATTATTTTTTTTATTTATTTTTTTAATTTTTTTTAATTTTAGTTTTTTTATTGTAATAAAACATACATACAATATAAACAAGAAAAAAAAACATAATAAACAAACAAATTACATGTGTGTTCGAGTAAATACAATAATAATTGCATAAAAAACAAAAAGCTGTATAGACGGTCAGTCCAGTATCAAATTATTTATCAAATTATATAAAATTTAGTTGCACAGGATTAGTCTCTGTAAAAGAAATAATCCAAAAGAATGTGAATGTGAACAAAAATGTAATCTACGAAAACTTTCTATATTGTTTCCAAGGCAGCCATAATTTTAAAAAAGCATCCATGGAATAGCTCTCCCAATGAGAAATTTCTTCAAACCTATAAATTTGATCTACCTTCGCTATCCAATGTGCTATTGAAGGAATTTCAGCAGACAGCCAATAAGAGGGAATCAATAATCTAGCAGCAACTAGCAAGATCTGAAACAATTTAGATGGAAGAATCCGAGTATTAGAGGCAGTGATTAGCAACAGGGCTAAATCTGGGGAAGGTAATATAGTAGTACCACATATAATGTTACAATAGTTAAAGATATCTTCCCACCATTTTAGAATTGCGTCGCAAGACCACCAGATGTGAAAAAGGTACCTTTATCGTTATTACAACGCCAGCAGGTGTCCGAATGTGTCGGTGTATATATGGAGGTGATGTCTGGTGTTTTATACCAACGGGATAGAATTTTATAAACATTCTCCTGTATTCGGACAAGGACAAGGTATGTGGAGCTAACATCACTTTATGAAGTTCATTATCAGAGAAAGATCTACTGAGATCTCTCTCCCATAATCTAACAACATACGGTGTCGAAGATGGAGCAAACGATATGAGCCTTTTAAATAATAATGAAATAGGTTTGACAACTGGTGACGTCTGGGACAAAAGTCTTTCAAACCAATGTAAAGGTCGTTTACTTGCAAAGTCCCGGCCAAGAGACCCAATTTTAAGTTTAAGAAATGAGAGCAGGGGAGAGTGGTGAATGGGAATTCCCAGCATAGAAGACAGGGAAATATCATCTCTTACACAACCTAAATCATCAAATAGGTGAGTCAACAGACAGCAAGAGGAGGTAATTGCACTAGGAATGCTTTCTTTTAAGACCCCCTAGGCGAGACCCAATATGTCTTTAACTTGCAACAAAGGGGAGGGAACTGAACAACTCTCTGAACCTAAAAAGAAAGAACGCCAAACCTTTAACGTTGCTAAAGTAAGTGCATTATATAATTTGGCGTCCCTTATAGATTCCTTATTATATAGTACCAACGTACGAAGAGGAATCGTAGAGAGGGCGTTTTCCACCGAAATCCACAGTTTGTATACAGAAGTGTGGATCCAGTCTATGATCCTCGACAAATGTATGGCCCGGTAATATTTTTCAGGATCAGGTAAGCCAATACCGCCACAAAATTTTTGTCTGGTCAGGATGTCTTTAGCTATTCTAACTTTCTTGTTTTGCCATATAAATTTAACAAAAAATCTATTTACCTCCGTAAAAAATGCCCTGTTAAGCGGTAACGGCAGAACTTGCATAAGGTATGTAAGTACTTGCATAAGGTATGCTTAGGGAGAATAAATTACATTAAAACATTCTTCCTGCCTGCCAAACCACGAGATAAAGGGAACGTCAAATTGCCTCAACTGAGCCAGTATAGCTGCAAGGAAAGAAGCATAGTTCAGGGAAAACAAATGATCTAAATTACCTCCAATTTTAATACCAAGAAACGTCAGAAAGGGAGAGGTCCAGTCATAATCAGAACCATCCACCAATTGCCTTTTACGCGTTTCCAATATGGAAAATCCCAAGGCTTGAGATTCTATTCCCCAAGTGTATCCCCTGAATTTCAGTATCTAATCTAATTGCCTGCATGAGAGTCTCCATAACTGTCAAAACAATAAAGGAGATAAAGGGCAGCCCTGCCTGGTGCCATTACTTATCTTAAAGGGAGAAGACAGAACGCTATTCACCATGACAGACGCGGAAGGAGTGGCATACATTGAAAATATAGCATCGATGAAGGGAATAGGAAAATTAAAGGCTAACAAAACCCTCTTCATATATACCCAATCAATTCTATCAAATGCTTTCTCAGCATTGGTGCTGAGAAGGACCATGGGAAGTTTGTGTTTTCGTGAGTAGTGTAGAACGTGAAGGACTCTAATAGAGTTATCTTTACCCTCTCTATTCTTAACAAACCCTACTTGATCTGGTGAAATGATATCAGGAAGAATATGTTTAAGTCTATTTGCCAATAGTTTTGCAATACGTTTTAAATCTGCATTAAGGAGAGAGATGGGTCTATAGTTGGAACAGGAAGACAAGCCCTTACCCTCCTTAGGAATAAGTGCAATGTAAGCATGAGTGATATCAGAAGAAAGTGGACGGTCCAGTAGAGAGAGGTTCGCCAGTGACAGTAATCTAGGCAGCAAGATATCTCTAAATGAGGAGTAGTAGATAACAGTCCGTCCGGACCAGGACACTTACCTGGGGAGTTTGTTTCAAAGCAGTTTCCACTTCTATTAAAGTGAACGGTTGAACAAGCTGCCTTCTTTGTGAGGGAGATATTAGTGGGAGAGATAAGGAATCTAAAAATTTAGAAATGAGAGAGAGTCTATCAGCCATAGGGGAAGAGGAACCAGCCTCTGTTAAATTATACAGATTTTTATAGTATGAACGAAATTGTTCAACAATAGAGGTAGAGGAGTAAACATAAGCACCTCCCACGTCTTTCAGCATATGGACATAGTTAAGAATTTGTCTTTGTTTAAATCTTTTGGACATAAATTTAGAAGCTTTATTACCATGTGCATAAAATTTATGTCTAGAATTCATAAAGGACTTGGCTGAGGACAAGTTTCGTTTATTCAGCAGTTGAGTTCGCAAGGAAATCAACTCCTAGGTATGTTGTAAGGCTATAGATGCTTTATTTAACCTCTCCACATTTTGAATTTTAATTAAAATGTCATCAACACATTTGGTTCTTTCCTTCTGCAGGTGGGAACAATAACGAATAAATTGAGCACGGATAAACGCCTTATGAGCATTCCAAACTACTTCAGGGGAGACTTCCGGGGTCTCATTAATTTGAAAAAAGTCTGTCAACTTAGATTTAAAATCATCTTTGACAGCCGTAGAACCAAGTATAGAGTCATTCAGCCTCCATGTAAATGAACGTTTATGCATATTTGGGAAATGTAAAGTTAGAAAAATAGGGGCATGATCGGAGTGCAATTGCGAACCTATCTCTACTTGGGAACAATATTTCAGAGAAGACTTGGAGTGGAAAAAATAATCTAACCTGTGATAGGAAGAATGTACAGAGGAATAGAAAGTGTAATACAACTGAGTGGGATTTAGGCATCTCCAAACATCTATTAAACCATAAGATATTAGTAGAGATTTAAATTTACACAGTGCTTTAACCGAAAAAAGTAGACTTCTTGGAGGAGGAATAAACTAGTGGATCAATAAATAGGTTGAAATCTCCACCAATAAGAGCCATACTGTAATGTCAGGATAGGGAGACAGACAGGTGAGCTCTAATCTACCCGCCACTCAGTCCCTGCCTACTTGCACAGCCTGTCCTAGGCGACGGCGTACAACTGGGCGACGGTCCATATGCTGAATATGTGCACGTCAGACAAAACAAGACAGGGTATACAGAAGCAAGGGAAGTGAGCAACAGAGTAGTGGACCGGCCGAGTCAAACCAGGAGTGTACGTGGTAACAAATGCAGAGCAAGAGATTTGTCAGTCAAGCCAGGGTCAATATAAAGCAGAGGTCAATGGAAACAGCCGAAACAGCAGAGCCAGGAAACAGGAGAATCACAGGCAAAGGACAAGCAGCAAATGAAGGTATAAGTAGACCAAGGGCGGGAGCTAGAACCGTCTGGCCAGGCTGCGATAGGCTCTCCCACTCCTCAGCCTACCAGCCTGAGTGGCAGCAGATCGAGTCACTCTAGTAGACCTAGGAACAGATGCAGGCTGATTAACCACGGGCGTCGACACAGAAGCTGTGTCAGGAAAATCCTTTACAGTACCCCCCCCCTTTTATGAGGGACCACTGGACCCTTCCTAGGTGGACCTGGCTTGTTGGGGAACCGAAGGTGGAACTTCCTGAGCAATAACCCGGCGTGAACATCCCGGGCGGGTACCCAAGTCCTCTCCTCAGGCCCGTATCCTCTCCAATGGACCAGGTACTGGAGGGAGCCTTGGACCATCCTGCTGTCCGCAATCTTGGCAACCTCGAATTCCACCCCTTCAGGGGTAAGAACAGGGACAGGATGTTTCCTCGAGGTAGCCAAGGACGGGGAGCACCGTTTCAGGAGGGAGGCATGGAACACGTTGTGTATTTGAAAAGACGGGGGTAACTCCAGCTGGAAGGAGACAGGGTTAAGCACCTCAATGACCTTATATGGCCCTATATACCGGGGAGCAAATTTTTTGGACTGAACTTTAAGGCACACATTTTTTGAAGACAGCCACACCAGATCCCCGACCACAAACAAGGGGTTAGTAGAACGTCTTCTATCTGCCTGAGTCTTTTGTATGCTCTGGGACGCCTCAAGTTTCTTCTGAACCTGGGCCCAGACTATGCACAGTTCCCGATGAACGACATCTACCTCGGGATTGTTGGAACCACCAGGGGAAACGGAGGAGAACCATGGATTAAGTCCAACATTACAGAAGAACGGGGAGACCCCTGACGAGATACTGACCCGGTTATTGAGGGAAAATTCGGCGAGGGGAATGAAGGAGACCCAATCATCTTGGCAGTCAGAGATAAAACACCTTAAATATTGTTCTAGAGACTGATTAGTCCTCTTGGTTTGGCCATTAGTTTCAGGATGGAAGGCAGAGGAGAAGGACAGATCAATCTCCAACTTCTTACAAAAAGCTCTCCAAAACAATGAAACAAATTGTACCCCTCTGTCAGAAACAATATTGACAGGAACCCCATGGAGACGCAGGATGTGTTTGACGAACAAGGTAGCTAACGTCTTGGCATTGGGTAGTTTCTTGAGGGGCACAAAGTGGCACATCTTACTAAAGCGGTCAGCTACAACCCACACCACCGACTTGCCTTGGGATGGAGGCAGATCGGTGATAAAATCCATGGAGATATGGGTCCAAGGTCTCTGGGGAATGGGAAAAGAACATAGTAAGTCCGCTGGTCGGGACCTGGGAGTCTTGGACCTAGCACAAATTTCACAAGCGACGACTTAGGACTTCAATTCTTTAGGCAACCCAGGCCACCAATAGGTTCTAGAAATGAGGTGCTTGGTACCCAAGATGCCTGGATGGCCAGACAGTGCAGAGTCATGATTATCCCTGAGTACCCTTAGCCGGAATTGCAGGCGAACAAACAGCTTGTTCTCAGGAAGGTTCTCGGGAGCTAACGCCTGATCAGCCGCAATTTCGGAGACTAAGTCAGAATTAACAGAGGATATGATTATACCTGGGTGCAAAACACAAGCACGATCCTCCTCCAGAGGAGGGCTGGCCATAAAGCTACGCGACAGCGCATCAGCTTTAATATTTTTAGACCCAGCCCTATAGGTGACCACAAAGTTGAATCTAGTAAAAAAAAACAACGCCTATCGAGCTTGTCTCGGGTTTAGCCTCCGGGCAGATTCTAGGAAAACCAGAATCTTGTTGTCGGCATAGCCCCCTCCAGAAAGTGGCGCCACTCTTCAAATGCCCATTTAATGGCTAAGAGTTTGCGGTTCCCAACGTCATAGTTACTCTCAGTGGGGGAGAACTTCCTGGAGAAGTAGGCACAGGGACAGAGATGGGTGAGAGACCTAGTACCCTGGGACAAGACAGCACCCACTCCCACCTCGGAGGCGTCAACCTCCACGATGAATGGCTCCATCTGGTTAGGCTGAATCAGCACGGGGGCAGAGATAAAGCACCTCTTAAGGACCTCAAAAGCCTGGACCACCTCCGGGGGACAGTGGAGGAGATCGGCACCTTTGCGAGTAAGGTCCGCAAGAGGCTTAGCGATGACCGAGAAGTTAGCAATAAATCTCCTATAATAATTAGCAAACCCCAGGAAGCACTGTAAAGACTTCAGGGAAGCAAGTCGGACCCATTCAGCCACTGCCTGAACCTTGGCAGGGTCCATGCGGAATTCGTTAGGAGTGAGGATTTGACCCAAAAAAGGTATCTCCTGCACCCCAAACACACATTTTTCGGTTTTAGCAAAGAGTTTGTTTTCCCAAAGGGCCTGGAGCACCTTCCTGACATGCTCAATGTGGGAGGACCAGTCCTTGGAAAACACAAGTATATCATCAAGGCGCACTACAAGAAATACCCCCAGGTAGTCTCTTTAAATCTCATTTATGAAATTCTGGAAGACCGCGGGAGCATTACACAACCGAAAGGGCATGACGAGGTATACGAAATAACCTTCGGGCGTGTTAAACGCAGTCTTCCACTCATCCCCTTCTCTGATTCGGATAAGGTTATAAGCCCCCCGAAGATCAAACTTAGAGAACCATTGGGCCCCCTAAACCTGATTGAAGAGATCAGGAATCAGAGGAAGGGGATATTGGTTCCTTACAGTGACCTTATTCAAGTTTCGGTAATCGATGCACGGCCTAAGACCACCACCCTTCTTCCCTACAAAGAAGAAGCCAGCACCTACCGGAGAAGTAGAGGGCCGAATGTAACCCTTGGCCAGGCTTTCCTGGATATATTCTCTCATGGCTTCATGTTCGGGACAAGAGAGATTAAACATCCTACCCTTAGGCAGCTTAGCTCCTGGTACCAAATCGATAGCGCAATCTATGAGGAGGTAACTCTTCGGAAGCCTTTTTAGAAAAAACATCAGCGAAGTCCTGAATAAACTCAGGTAGAGTATTCACCTCCTCAGGGAGAGAAATAAAATTAACAGAAAAACAGGACGTCATGCATTCATTACCCCATTTAGTAAGATCCCCAGTACTCCAGTTAAACGTGGGATTATGCATCTGCAATCAGGGAAGGCCTAAAACCAAATCGGACGATAATTCCTGCATCACCGGTACAGAACACTGCTCCAAATGAATGGAGCCCACAATGAGTTCAAAAACAGGGGTATGCTGCGTAAAATAACCATTAGCAAGTGGAGTGGAGTCGATACCCACTACCGGGACAGGTTTAGGCAAATCAATCAATGGCATAGCTAGAGACATAGCAAATTCCACACACATAATATTAGCAGAAGACCCTGAATCCACGAAGGCACTCCCGGTGGCAGACCTACCAGAAAAAGAGACCTGAAAGAGAAGCAAGATCTTATTACGTTTCATGTATACGGGAAATACCTGTGCGCCCAAGCGACCTCCCCGATGGTCTCTTAGGTGCGGAAGTTTTCCGGCTGCTTATTCTTACGCATAGGACTGTCGTTCACTTGATGCTTGCCATCCCCACAGTAGAAGCAGAGACCATTCTTCCTGCAGAACTCTTTTACGTTGTTGGGGAGACACGGAGGCCCTGAGTTGCATCGGTTCCGTGGAAGAACGGAGCAACGGAGCCTCGGGAGCCATCAGAGGGGAGCCAGAGGAGAAGGCACAAAAACATTCAAGTTGTCGTTCCCTGAGACGTCGGTCAAGACGTACCGCTAAAGCCATAACCTGATCTAGAGACTCAGAAGAGGGATAACTAACTAACAGGTCTTTCAAAGCGTTCGACAGACCCAATCTAAACTGTCACCTCAAGGCAGGGTCATTCCACCAAGAAGCTACACACCACTTCCTAAAGTCTGAACAGTACTCCTCAGCGGGTCTCTTACCCTGACGTAAGGTCACCAGCTGACTCTCGGCAAAGGCAGTCTTGTCAGTCTCGTCATAGATGAGTCCGAGAGCCGAAAAGAAAAGGTCAACAGAAGAGAGTTCAGAGGCATCAGGGGCCAAGGAGAAGGCCCATTCCTGGGGCCGTCCTGGAGCCGGGACATAACTATACCCACTCACTGGCTCTCAGAACCTGAGGAGTGGGGCCTTAAACGGAAATAGAGCCTACAACTTTCCCGAAAGGAAAAAAAGTCTTCCGGTCCCTTGAGAACCGGTCAGGCAACTTGAGGTGGGGTTCAAGAGGTGGTGTGGAGGGTACTACCTGGGTAGCATCACTCTGGTTGCACCTCTGAGCCAGGTCTTGGACCTGTAGGGAGAGACCCTGCATTTGCTGAGCCAGGGCCTCAAGGGGGTCTTTAGTGTGTCAGGGACCATGGTAGAAATGGGCCTGTGATTATGTAATGTCAGGATAGGGAGACAGACAGGTGAGCCCTAATCTACCCGTCACTCAGTCCCTGCCTACTTGCACAACCCGTCCTAGGCGACGGCGTACAACTGGGCGACGGTCCCTACGCTGAATATGTGCACGAAAGACAAAAGAAGACAGGGTACACAGAAGCAAGGGAAGTGGGGCAGATGCCCACGGCAACACCGTGAGCAAAAGAGTAGTGGACGAGCTGAGTCAAACCAGGAGTGTACGTGGTAACAAATGCAGAGCAGGAGAATAGTCTGTCAAGCCAGGGTCAATATAAAGCAGAGGTCAATGGAAACAGCAGAAACAGCAGAGCCAGGATACAGGAGAATCACAGGCAAAGGACAAGCAGCAAATGAAGGTATAAGTAGACCAAGGGCGGGAGCTAGAACCGTTTGGCCAGGCTGCGATAGGCTCTCCCACTCCTCAGCCTACCAGCCTGAGTGGTAGCAGATCGAGTCACTTTAGCAGACCTAGGAACAGATGCAGGCTGATTAACTACGTGAGTCGACACAGAAGCTGTGTCAGGCAAATCCTTTACACATACCCTCTGAAAATAAATCCAACAAAGCAAACGTGGAGATTAGCAAGGCAATTTGACCAGAGTTCGGGGCATAGAGATTTGCGAAGGTAAACGCCTGATCACCCACAGTGCCTTTAAAAAATAAATATCTGTCTTCTACATCCTGGAGATGAGATAAATATTTAATGGGATAGTTGCGGCGGAAGCCTATGATCACACATCTAGAAGCAGAATGTGGAAGCCCACAATGATGCCAAACAGGTAAATTTGAGAAGGATAAATTAGGGAAATTATTAATTTTATAATGTGTTTCTTGCAGCATTATGACATCGCAGGAGGCTTTTTTAAGACATGAAAAAATCTGACATCTCTTTGAGGGGGAGTTAAATCCCCTAACATTATAGGAAACCACCTTTAAAGAAGCCATGTTAAACCGTTACTAGAAAATCCAAAAAAAAGCAGAAGTGCACATGTACAGAGAACACAGAAACATATCTAAGAGATATAACATATAAAAATGTAACAAGTAACAGTAAAGCAGACCATATTCCATCATATGGTCATATGCAACTTGCATCCATGTCCATGGATGTGACAATATGTAAATCAGCAATACAAGTGAAAAACATTACAGTGTAGAACATTAGAGTGTAGGGGGAGGGGGGGGGGGTAATAGCAATTAAAGGTTCCGAACCCACAAATTGAGGACTCTCAAATGGCAGTATGAAGACAGTTAAATAGAATAACTAGCATGTGTATTAACAGGTTCCCGACCGCTGGCCGTATTTATACGGCCAGCGGCCAGGGTCTCTGAAGTCCGCCGTATAGACTATTTACGGCGGCACTTCAGAGACTGTGCACGCGCGATCGCGTGCAGACAGCTCTGTGCCCTGGCTGTTACCAACAGCTCTGGGCACTGGGCAGAGTATCAGGGACCAATCTAATGGTCCCTGAACATGTGGTCGCTGTGAAAACCTATCACAGCGACCACATTTGTTTTATTTTGACTTTTCTGGCAGTAAATCTCCTGCCTCTTTTCTTCTCCTCAAACATTGTTTCAGTTTGAGGAGAAGAAGAGACTCGGGAGAATTGCTGCCAGAAGATTACAGTTACAGTTACACAAAAAATACAGTTACACTCTAAAACATTCCCTGTATAGATAGATTTCTATCTATCTATACAATCTATCTATCCATCTATCTTTTTTTCTATATATCTACCTTTCTATCTTTTATTCTATTAGAATAGGCAGGTAGGGAGTATATAATTATATATATATCCACATATATATAATATATATAGCAATAGCGGTTTATTTTTTTGTTAGCGGTAGTGTAGATATATATAGCAGTTAGTTTGTGTGTTTTATATAAAAAAAAAACAAAAAAAAAAACAATTTGTTTAGTTAGTGTTAGTGTTAGTTACGTTATGGCGAGGAAGTTGTTTAGCGCCGAGGAGGCATACGCCATGCTGTGGTCTGAGTCGGAGACCGCATCAGAGATGGCGTCCGAGATGGAACCTGTTTTAGGTAGTGACGATGACAGCGTCACTTCAGGTTCATCTTCAGGGGACGTTGTCCCTGATGCAGTTGAAACTGCAGAACTGGAAAGCGCAGGGCCAAGTAGCGCTGTAGCACGGGACAGCCTGGTCCCTTCAGTCCAGGCTCTTGTATGGGCACCTGCCCCATCTTTTGGGCCTAGAATCCACGGATTTACTGCCACTCCTGGCATAACCGTGGACAATACAAATTTTGTCCAAATGGATTACTTCCATTTATTTATAACGGACGACATCCTAAATCAGATTGTCCACGAAACAAATTTATATGCCACTCAATATATAAGGCAGAAACCTTCATCCACCCATGCCAGAGATTGGACGCCCACCAATTTGCTGGAATTAAAAAAAATTTTGGGGCTCACCCTAAATATGGGTATTGTCAAAAAGCCCTCCATTAGGTCTTACTGGTCAACAAGACCCGCCCAAGCCACCCCAGTATATTCTGCAGTAATGCCCAGGTCTCGTTATGAGACAATAATGAGGTTCCTCCACTTCAATGACAACGCACAGGCCCCCCCAAGTACCGATGCAAACCGGGATCGGTTGTTCAAAATAAGACCGCTAATAAATTCCCTGAATAATTTATTTCTGCAACTCTACACCCCTGAGCAGAATGTAAGTGTGGACGAATCCCTCCTCAACTTTCATGGCAGACTTAGCTTTCGCCAATATCTACCTTCAAAAAGGGCAAGATATGGCGTTAAGCTCTACAAATTGTGTGAAAGCGGGTCAGGATATACCACCGCCTTCAGAATTTATGAAGGGCGGGACCGCACAATAAATGTTCCTGGATGCCCCCCTGATCTTTCCACCAGCAGTAAGATCGTGTGGGAGATAATGCAGCCTCTGCTTCACAAGGGGTACCACCTGTACTGTGATAATTTTTATTCGAGTGTGCCCCTGTTTAGGCATTTGCATGCTGCAAGGACTGGGGCATGTGGTACCATGCGCAAAAACAGAATTGGTTTTCCACAGCAATTAGTGGGGAAGCGCATGGTAAAGGGGGACTCCTGTGCTTATGCATCTGAAGAATTGCTGGCGGTCAAGTTCAGGGATCGCAAAGATGTGTATGTGCTAAGCATGATTCATACCGCAGGAACAGTGGCAGTGAGGGAAAGGGGGGCAACATCGGACAAGCACAAACCAGCGAGCATGTCCGAATATAACAAGTACATGGGGGGGTGGATTTAAGCGACCAGGTTTTACAGCCCTATTTAGTAAAACGCAAAACTAAAACCTGGTACAAAAAAGTGGCCATTTATTTGTTACAGGTGGCCATCCACAACTCATTTGTGCTCTACAAAAAAAACAGAGGCAGAGACACATACCTGGATTTCCAGGAAAAAATTATTGAAGGCCTCATTTTTGATGTTCAGGACACCCGAGAATGCCCCCAGTCTGAGGATGTCACGCGACTGACTGAAAGACACTTCATCAGTCGGATTCCCCCAACACCAACCAGAAGCAACCCTCAGAAAAAGTGCCGCGTCTGCAGAAAAGACGGGCAGCGCAAAGATTCCCGATATTTCTGTCCCTCATGTCCCTCACAACCAGGCCTGTGCATTGAGCCATGTTTTAAAAAATACCACACTGTTCTGAATTATTAGATTTTAGTTAATTCGTTGAAAATATATTTGCCCTACATTACGTTTTTATTTTTCCCCTGATTTTACTCCAAGGGTGAGGGAGGGAATGGGTGGATGTCATGTTTGCATATTCTCTAAAGTTCATCTGCTGGAGGCCTCCATTTGCATAAACCTGCAATTTCTTATTTTAGAAAGCCCCAAAAAACAAAAATTCCCATTATACCCCTAGATTAATATTTTGGGATTTCTGCTTCAAGAGCAGATATTTTGGAAGTGTTATAGAAACTCTGTTGAGTTTTGTAAAACCAGCTTTGAAAAAAAGCGATTTGTGAAATAAGCTTCTTCTATCGTACGCCCTCCTACTTCTCTATGTGATAAATAAGACACACATATTTGGTATCCCCATGCTCAGGAGAAGTGGAAGAATGTGAAAGGAGATTAATTTTGGCCGTGGTCTATGCCGTGTGTGAAAAATGCTGGTATAAACTGACGCATTTGCTAAAAAATTGCTAATTTTATTTTGATCCATCTTATTCAAGAAACTTTCAGAAGAAAACTGGACTGTCTAAAAATATGATAAACCCCTTGAAGAAAACCTTGTGGGGTCTACTTGCGTGAATGAAGTAATTTATGGGGTGATTCTAATCTTTCAGCAGCATTAGGCCCCCCAGAAAACAGTATGCGTTTATAAAATCAAGTGCAGAATTCCTGGACCGAAAAGGCCAAAAAGCCTCCTTTTATGCCAAGCCCTGGCACATGCCCGTGAATAAAGCACACATATTTGGTATCCCCATGCACAGAAGAAGTGGAAGAATGTGAAATGCGATGAATTTTGTCCGTGGTCCATTTTGTGTGTGAAAAAGCTAGCATAAACTGACGCATTTGTTAAAAAAAAAGGTAATTTTATTTTGTTCCATCTTATTCAAGAAACTTTCAGAAGAAAACTGGACTTGCTAAAATTATGATAAACCCCTTGAAGGAAACCTTGTGGGGTCTACTTGTGCGAATGAAGTCATTTATGGGGTGATTCTAATGTTTCAGCAGCATTACGCCACCCAGAAAACAGTATGCTGCTATAAAATCAAATGCAAAATTCCTGGACCGAAAAGGCCGAAAAGCCTCCTTTTATGCCAAGCCCTGGCACATGCCCGCACAGTGAATAAGTCACACATATTTGGTATCCCCATGCACGGGAGAAGTGGAAGAATGTGAAAGGAGATTAATTTTGTCCGTGGTCCATACCGTGTGTGAAAAATGCTAGCATAAACTGGCGCAATTGCTAAATTCTTGCATTTTTTTCCAATTTTGCCCACTTTAGAGAAAAAAATAAAAATGATATATACTGACAAATGCCACTAAAACAAAGCCCTATCTGTCCTTTAAAAAGAGTGTAAAATTCAAAGATGAACTTTATTCACCTGCTGAGTTATAGTCATCTAAAGAAGCGCATAGCAAAATTGTGAAATTTGCTCTGGTCATTTAGCTGTAAAACAGCCTAGTCCTTAACCGGTTAAAAAAGTGAAAATAGAAGATTAAGACAATATAACATCACATCATGCCAAGTGAATGAGAAAATAAATTTCCCATAGAGAATATTTATACAAAAAAAAAAACTGACAGTCAGTAGCAGATCCTTGTAAGGAAAAAGAAAGACCTAGAAAATCGGACATTTCAGTCATTGTCAGCCACTAATCTCCTCTGAGTCATACGACCTGATTTTTTCTTATGCCGTGACACTTTGAAAGCAGGATTTTGTCTCCACGGAGTAGTCTGTGTGACCGGAGGGAGAGAAGCAAGATCTTTAATGAGGTCCCAATCTTCAATTTGTAATGGATCAATTCCTAGGTAATCGTAGACCTCTGAAAGATCTCCTAATGAAGAGATGGTAAATTTGCGGCCTTGAGCCGAGAAAGAAAGTCCAAAAGGAAAAGTCCATTTTTACAAAAATTTTCTTGCCTTTAATAGAGCCGTTAGTGGTTTAAACTTCCGCCGCATCTGTAGGGTAACAGCAGCTAAATCTTGGTAAATGGAAATCACTGTGTCTTTAAATAAGAACGGAGCAGCTTCCCTGGATTTAAAGAGTATTTTATCTTTCACTTTAAAGTTAAGGTATCTGCATATTATATCTCTAGGAGGATCATTCCCTTTAGGTTCCGGGCGTAGAGCCCTGTGAGCTCTTTCAATCACTATTTCGTCGTCTGAATAAACATCCCCCAAAATGGAGCGGGATATAGACAAAATGGTGTCTGGAATGTCCGCAGAGGTCACCGATTCAGGGATACCACGAAATCGTAAGTTATTTCTGTTGCTCCGATTTTCTAGATCCTCCAGGGATCTAAAAATTGTATTGAATGTGAGCTGGCAAGAGGAGACATTTTGCGCAGTTGCTTCGTTGAAATGCCGCTTGATCATTTTCCAGGGTCTCTACCATGTGGCCAATTTGCTTAATATCCTGTTTTATCTGTGCTTTATCTTTTATAGCTGGTTCCAAAGTTTTTGTAAGTACCAGTGTAATGAAGTGTCTTGTCAGGGGTTATTCCTCAGCAGCCGATGTGCCTGTAGCTTCTCCCTATGCATCAGAGGCGTCTGCACTCGCGTCTCCTTGTTCTCTGCAAGAGGACGGCGCCATCTTGGGACTCCGCGGCGGGAGAGAAGTGGATTTGTTTTAGAAAAATGTCTCCACTTTAGCCTATGAGGGGATCGGAACAGTGGTTTCCAGTGCTTCTCTCATCTTACTGCCTCCAATCTTCCCCATTGTGAAGTTTGTGCTGCTAACGTTAGCTTCTGTGGGTCTCTGGATATGTGGAGCTCAGCGAGACGCGTCCATACAGTCTCAGCATTAGCTCCGCCCCCCACCAATATATCATTATTTAACTCGCACGGTGTACGCCGTAAAATAATAAAAATTGTAAATGCCAGAATCTCTATTTTTTGGTCACCTCATCTCCTACAAAAAATGAAATAGAAAGTGATCAAAATGTCGCATGTACCACAAAATGGTATTATTAAAAACTACAGCTTATCCCGCAAAAAATAAGCCCTCATACCACTTAATCGACGGAAAAATAAAAAACTTATGGCTTTCGGAATTAGGCAACTCAAAATAAATTTTCTTTTTTACACTTAGGTTTTTACTTGTAAAAGTAGTAAAATATAGAAAAAACTATATATATTTGGTATCGACGTAATCGTATTGACTCACAGAATAAATTTAACATGTTGTTTTAATTGCACAATGAATTTCGTAACAACGACGTGCAAAAAAACAATGGAGGAATCGCTGTTTTTTTTCATTTTCTACCCTACAAATAATTTTTTTACTGTTTCCTAATACATTATATGGCACAATAAATGGTGCTACGAAAAACTAAAACTCATCCCGCAAAAATCAAGCCTTCAGAGGACTATATCGACGGAAAAATAATGTAATGATGTATTTTAAGAGTCTACCTAGTTTATGTTCTCTCTCTTTTTTAACATGGGATAACAACGCAATTAATTCTCCCCTAATGAATACCTTGTGTGCTTCCCACAGTGTAGAAGGCTAGAAGCTCTAATGTCTGGTTGATCATTTATAGAGAAAAACTCAATCAGCTTTTGATCTAATGTAGAAACATGCTTGTGGTTCTTAATGAGAGTTTCATTTAATCTCCAGTTTGAGTCTCTCCTAGGGAGAGTTGAAAGTTGAAAGACACAAGGAGAACCCAATCGGTGAATGGTCCAAAAAAATATGCGATTCTATAAAGGGGAATGTACAATACTGTAGAAATACATGTGACATGAAGAAGTAATCTATCCTCTGATAAGAGCCATGTGGATTAGAGTAATGTGTATAATCCTTTAAACACGGATGGAAAGTCCTCCATTTGTCTACCAAACCAGTCTCATGGATGCAGCTTTTCAAGTCACTCAGTGCCCTGTGAGAGATTGCAGATTTACCTTTAGATGCGTCTATTGATGGAGCTAAGGCGACATTGAAGTTGCCCCACAATATTATGATACCTTCCGCAAAATCAAAAAATGTCTTTATAGAAGATTTCAACCATTTAGTTTGCTCCATGTTTGGAGCATAAATATTTCCAAGGGTCACCATTTATGTACCTATTATAAATTTCAGGAAAATGTATCTACAGTCACTATTAGTCAGTAAATCTTTAAATGTCAATAGTATATGTTTGGAGATCCCAATACTGACTCCTTTTGAGGCACCTGTGGGACATCCACTATGGAACCAATTAGAAAAACAGTTATGATTTATAGTAGGAACTTTTGTCTGTTCTGAAGTGATACTCCGGCGGTAAGCATATATCAATACGTTCTTTTTTGAGGAAGGCAATAATTTGGCCTCTTTTAGCTGGGGAATTCATACCTCTAACATTATATGAAATAAACTTGACATCTGCCAAGTTATGTAATCAATCATGTAGGACCGAAAGCATGGGCCTTTAATCCCGGACAAAAACAACTAATCCCTGGGCATTGCCGGGGTGAATAGGGAGGAGGAGGATAGAAGAACTTACAGAAAAAACGGGTAACTGATGAACAGAAATACAAACCATGGGGTATATTTTGTATACCAGAAAATATCATGCTTACTGTGCATGATGACAGTGACATATTGTAAGACATTTTTCATATGACTCCCATACTGTATCTAGCAATGGCCACTCTGGGCCTATTGATTATAAATGCAATAACAGCTATTGTAATGTCCGTGGCTGCGGGCTGTCAGCTCCAACCTCCCCCTGACAGCCGCAGCCACGAGTCGGCAAGCGCTGGCCCCAGCCTCCTCCTCAGGAGACGCCAGCGCTCGCGTCCACTCACCTCAGCCGGATCCCGTAGAGTGGGCGCGCACACTCGTGCCCGCTCTTAAAGGGGCAGCGTGCGCACCGTACCTCGTGGATGAACTTTGACCCGTGAGTACCCTGGCCTATAAGAGGGGTCCAGCCCCCTAGTTCTATGCCTGAGCGTTGTTGTGTTCCCTATAGTTTGTCTCTGTGATGGCCTCCTAGTGTGTTTCCTGCTCCAGTCCCTGTTCCAGTCCCTGTCCCTGAACTTGTTTCCAGTTCCTGTTCCTAGCAATCCATACATTCCTGGTCTAGCACTGAGCTGTGCCAAAGTCGTGCTGCGCTACATCCACGTCTGACTTGCTTCAACTCGCCTGACGTCCGCCTGCTACCTAGTCCCAGCTGAGCCTGCCCCGCTGCTGTCTGAGCTGCCACAAGTACCTATAGAACTATAGATATTCACCTGCTCCCTGTTGACCAGCTGCCTTACCGCCAAGGCGGTACGGCCCAGTGGATCCACAGACTCTTCGTGACAGCTATATATAACATTGTGCATGAAAATGATAGTTCAAGTGATAAACATTGAAAAATAATGAAAAATTAGGATACCACTGAGTTCAGATACAACAAAATCAGTTCCTCAGGTGGCTTCATCAAGTAATCTTTGCAATGTAAATTTTCCTGTACGTGTCTTGGACTTAGCATTGCCATCAGAAGTAACTTTGAAGTAGGAGCCAGAATTATCGGCAGATATGACATGTCCTGAATCACGAACCAGTCCTGTATATGTATATGTTGAATCTCTAGATGTTCCATTAGTACTCCCAGATCTGTATGGTGGCGAATGAGATATCTTTTCCCTTCCACCGGTGTAACAAGACCAAAAGGAAATAGCATCTGTACAGAATTTTTCTTGAACAGAGAACATCAGTGAGCGGTTTCAAGAGTCGCCTCTTGTTCAATGTAATAGTAGCTAAGTCCTGAAAAATGGTAATGATTTGGTTATCCCAACGTATGGATCCTTTTTCTCTTGCCTTTCTCAGTAGATCCTCTTTAGTCTTGTAGTTTAGTAAACGGCAGATGACATCCCTAGGTGGTTCAGTCGGTTTGGGTCTCGCTCTCAGTGACCTATGTGCTCGCTCAATAATAATTGAGTCAGGATAGTGAGCTCCCAGTTAATACATCGCTAGTTGTTTGACAGTGGCAGGGACCAATTCTGGAGCTATTTCCTCTATTATTATGTCATCCTTTGTTATCTTGATGTTCTAGGTAGTCAAAGAGTGAGTTTAAGTGATTTTGGCAGGATCTGAAGTTTTCAGCGGTAGCCGATGTATGTTCACTGAAGGAGGCTTGAGCGGTTTCCAGTGCCTCTACCATTGATCCAATTTGCTTGACATCTTGCTTTATGTCTTGGAGGTCTTTCACTATAGGATCCAGGGCTTTATGGAGATCTTGTTGTAGAAATGAGCGTGAAATGGATAGGAAATTGCTATCCTGCGCCTCCATGTTATCACTGTGTTCTCTTATCTTAAATTGAGTTGTTTTAGGTGAATGAGGTTTGCTCGCGGCTCCCGTTGTAATAGAGCTTTTTTATACGAACTTGTCAATGTCGCCTTTCAAAGCTGGAGCTTTAGAGTTTGAGCTGTGATCTCTAGGGATGCTTCCACCGTATTTAACCATTATGGTATATATGCATAAACTTTTAAGGCACAGGAGTCATAGAAATGGTGAACTCAGATTACTTCATGTTATATGCTTACTCAGAAACAGGTGTGGTATTCAGTAGCTTGTGTGATACAAGAAAATGTAGTCTCTCCCATTTTTTTTAGAGTTCAGCAGTGTCTCACATTGTTGTAGCAGACAGGATCTCTAGACCAGGAATGTCAGTGTGTGGAATATTAGTGAGTACAGTGCTCCATCAAACTTCACCAAGCTCCTGCGATAAGCGCATGGGGGCGGGGTACAAGAGCGGATGTGATATCAGGTCAAAGTTAATGCTGGGAAACCAGCTTTCATCCCAGGCCTCACTACTCACTCACTCACTTCAATTCTGGTGAGGGGAGTATCACACTATTTCCTGGATCAAGGTGATAAATCAAATCAGGGATAGCAGGCTAATAAAGTCCTGAGTTGGGGGGCAGCTACAAACTTCAGCCATTGAGAGACACTTGTAAACTAGAAAGAGGGGGGATCCAAAGAGGTGAAGGGCTCCAAAGTTCACTCACCGTTTCTGGTTCATGCACAGGTCCTCCCGTAAGTCTGCAGGGTAAGTGATGGGCCTTCAGATTCAATCAAGATGGCGGCCGTGAGTACAAGCCCCTTGTTTTCGGTAACACAAGAAGCATTCCAGCAGTCCTCTGTCAGTGAGGAGCCGTGACAAAGGGGGTCCAGTGAATCTGTTGGCTGAATGTCATGTAGGGTTTGTGGACCCACTGGACCGTACCGCTTTGGCGGTATGGCAGCTGGCCAACAGGGCGCAGGTCAGAGTCTATAGTTCATATAGGGTACCTGTGGCAGCTCGGACAGTAGCAAGGCAGGCTTGGCTGGGATTAGGCAGCAGGTAGACGTCAGGCGTGGAGTAGCAGGACAGGCATGGTATACAGCACAGCACGGCTACAGCTCAGTACGGCACTTGATCAGGATACAGATTACAGGATACAGGAACAGGGAACACTGGGAGCAGGAAACACTAGGGGACCATTTGCAAGGCAGACTTAGGATACGACAACAACCCTCAGGCATAGAAGCAAGGGGCTGAACCTCTCTTATAGTCCAGGGACTTATGGGCTGATAGTTAATTAAAGTCCTGTGCGCGTGCTGCCCCATTAAGAGCGGGCACGATCGTGCGCACGCACTCTACGGGATCCGGCTGAGGCGAGTGGAAGCGAGCGCTGGCGTCTCTTGAGGAGGAGACTGTAGTCAGTGCTCACCGACTCGTGGTTGCAGCTGTCAGGGAGAGAGTGGAACTGATGGCCCACAGCCACAGACATTACAGTATCCCCACTCTTACGCCCCCTCTTCTTGGGACCACAGCGAGAGAGAAACTTCTTCAGAAGAGTAGGAGCATTGAGGTTCTCCTCTGGCTCTCTCGACCTCTCTTCAGGACCAAACCCAGTCCAATCCACCAAATAAAAAGTCTTTCCTCTCACTCTCTTGGTGTCCAAGATCTCCTTAACCTCGAAGGTGTCTGTAGGACCGCTGTAGGCAAACGCAGGGCTATGAGTCTTGGTAAAGTGATTCAGGACCACCAGTTTCAAGAGAGAGACATGAAAGGAATTGGGGATCCTGAGGGAAGGAGGCAGCCAAAGTTTGTAGGCGACAGGATTGATCCATTACAGGATCTCGAAGGGTCCGAGGAACCAGGGAGCAAACTTGCATGACAGCACCGTCAGTTGAATGTTCCTGGAAGACAGCCAGACCTTCGTGCCAGGAAGAAACTGAGGAGGTTCTCTTCTCTTTGTGTCCGCCTTCCGTTTCATTTGGTCAACCGCCAGCAGGATAGAGGATCGAGTCTGCTGATAGATCTGTAGAAAATCCATGTCAGCAGCGGGTACCTCTGACGTATCAGGAACCGGGAGAGGTATTCGTGGGTATTGGCCAAGGACAATGAAGAACGGTGTGTTCCTTGTGGACTCGCTGGTATGATTGTTGTAAGAGAACTCAGCCCACGGAAGCAACTGCACCTAGTCATCATGCTGCTTAGAGACAAAATGACGTAGGTAGTTCTCCAAGATCTGATTGATCCTCTCAACCTGACCATTGGACTGAGGATGGTAGGTCGACGAAAAGTCCAACTTCACACCTATAGAGGTTATATATTTTGAAAAAAATATATATTTAAAAAACTGGATATTTCGGAGAGCGCTCCTCAATGTAAAGAATAAGCAGAGGGGTGCTGGTAAGCAGGTTTATTGTACAATAAAGGATGGGCAACGCGTTTCAACGCAGAACATGCGCCTTCGTCAGGCCGAAAAATAGGTATGAGAGAGAAGCATAACATACAGTTTAAATACACATGTGGGTGGGGGGGGGAGGGGGTTAAAAAACTGCCAAAATTGTAACAATCAGGAACGTAAATAAAACCAGATGCGACTGACATCATCAGGTAAACAGTCACAGTTGTAAAAGACATGGGATTCATAAAAAAAAATAATATATATATATATATATATATATATATATATTTCTCATAGGCACTGGTAACAGAGACATAGAATCACGCACAATCCTAAAATGCAGAACGGAGTCTTAAAAAGTAAACACATGTTGCAAACAAATGAAAACCACAGAGTAAACGGAATGACCTTAAGTGTTTAAAAACATGAAAACAAAGCAGAGGAGAGCTTACCGATATTCAGACGGGTAAGTATGAGAGTAGAGGAAACAGTAGGTGCAGCACGGGCAGCAGAGAGCGTTGAAGTACAATTAAAAAAACACCCGCCGGCGTCAGCGTAGTCCAGGTAACCACAGTAGCTACAGGGGGGAAAAAAGGGGGAAAAAATGTGGAAAAAGCAAAGGGATGCCCGAGACGGGAGATGCATATCTGCAAGGGGGTGTGAAATATACTGAGTTGTTAGTCAGAGAGGGAGGAACATGGATATGGAGGAAAAAGGAAGATGTAAAATAGAAGTATGCAAGGAGGTAGATGTGGTCAAAACGGTAGATGGTATAAGAAACATAGGATGTACATAAAGATAAAAGTTCAGACACAGCAACAATTTGTATTAATATATGTATAGCATGCCAGGGGAAACAATCACACAATTTGGACGAGTTGATATTAATCAATCTAGTGCAGATACAGAAATGTCATTAAGACCGCAAGGTTGCAGACAGGACAGTTTAAAGATCCAAAAGTTCTCCCTTTGTTTGAGCCTATAGAACCTGTCATTATCAGTAGCTGATATGGATTCAATGGGAGTCACACGCATATTACTAAAGTCGCTATTATGGACAGTTGAAAAGTGTCGTGAAACACTGTGTTTTAAAAAACCCGTTTTAACATTAAACCTGTGCTTGTTAATCCTGCACCATAGTTGTTGGGTTGTTCTCCCCACGTATTGTAGGTTGCAGGAGCATTTAACCCCTTAAGGACGCAGCCTAGTTTTGGCCTTAAGGCTCAGAGCCCATTTTTCAAATCTGACATATTTCACTTTATGTGGTAATAACGTCGGAATGCTTAAACCTATCCAAGCGATTCTGAGATTGTTTTCTCGTGAGACATTGGGCTTTATGTTAGTGGTAAAATTTGGTCGATATATTCAGTGTTTATTTGTGAAAAATTGCAAAATTTAGAGAAAAATTTGAAAAAATAGCATTTTTCCGAAATTAAATGCATGTGCTTGTAAAACAAATGGTTATACCAGCCAAAATAGTTACTAGTTCACATTTCCCATATGTCTACTTTAGATCTGCATAGTTTTTAAGCATTATTTTATTTTTCTTGGACGTTACAAGGCTTACAACATGAACAGCAATTTCTCATATTTTTAAGAAAATTTCAAAAGCCTTTTTTTTAAGGTACCTGTTCAGTTCTGAAGAGGCTTTGAGGGGCCTATGTATTAGAAACCCCCATAAAACACCCCATTTTAAAAACTAGACCCCTCAAAGTATTCAAAACCGCATTTAGAAAGTTTTTTAACCCTTCAGGCATTTCACAGGAATTAAAGCAAAGTGGAGGTGAAATTTGCAAATTTCATTTTTCTTGCTGAATTTCAATTTTATTCTATTTTTTTTCTGTAACAAAGAAGGTTTTACCAGAGAAACACTACTAAATATGTATTGTCCAGATTCTGCAGTTTTTAGAAATGTCCCACATGTGGCTTTAGTGCGCTCGTGGACTAAAACACAAGCCCCAGAAGCAAAGAAGCACCTAGTGCATTTTGGTGCTTCTTTTTTATTAGCATATATTTTAGGCAGCATGCCAGGTTTGGAGAGGTGTTGAGGTGCCAAAACAGTAGGAATCCCACAAAACTGACCCCATTTTGGAAACTGCACCCCTCAAGGAATTCATTTATGGCTATTGTTACCATTTTGACCGCACAGTTTTTTCACAGCGCGTATTTGAATTGGGCTGTGAAATTAAAAGAATGACAATTTTTCCAATAAGATGTCATTTTTGATCAGAATTTCTTATTTTCACAGGGAACAAAATGCCCCATTTTGTTGCCCAATTTTTCCTGAGTGCGGCAATACCCCATTTGTGGTGATAAACTGCCGTTTGGGCCCATGGGAGGCCTCAGAAGGAAAGGAGCGCTGTGTGTTCTTAGGAGTCCAGATTTTGCTGGATTGGTTTTCGAGTGCCATGTCGCATTTGCAGAGCCTCAGAGGTATCAAAGCAATGGAAACCCACCAAAAGTGACCCCATTTTGGAAATAAAACCCCTCAAGGAATTTATTTTTGGGTGTTGTGACCATTTAGACCCCACAGTTTTTTCACAGAACTTATTTGAATTGGGCTGTGAATTAAAAAAACAAAACTTTTTTCCAATAAGATGTAGTTTTGGCTCAAAATGTCTTATTTTCACAACGAATAAAATACCCCATTTTGTTGCCAAATTTGTCCTGAGTGCGGCAATACCCTATTTGTGGCGATAAACTGCCGTTTGGGCCCATGGGAGGTATTAGAAGGAAAGGAGCGCTATGTGTACTTTGGAGCCCAGATTTTGCTGGATTGGTTTTCGGGTGCCATGTCGCATTTGCAGAGCCCCAAAGGTATCAAAGCAATGGAAACCCACCAGAAGTGACCCCATTTTGGAAACTACACCCCTCAAGGAATTCATTTATGGGTGTTGTGACCATTTAGACTCCACAGTTTTTTCACAGAATTTATTTGAATTGGGCTGTGAATTCAAATAAATGTAATTTTTTCCAATAAGAGGTAGTTTTGGCTCAAAATTTCTTATTTTCCCAAGGAATAAAATAGCGCATTTTGTTGCCCAATTTGTCCTGAGTGTGGCAATACCCTATTTGTGGTGATAAACCGCCGTTTGGGCCCATTGGAGGGCTCAGAAGGAAAGGACCACCATGTGGCCTACTGGGAATTTTCTGGTGCTAAGTCATGTGTGCAGAAGCCCCTGAGGTATCAGTACAGTTGAAACCCCCGAGAAGTGACCCCGTTTTAAAAACGACACCCCTTAAGGAATTCATCTAGAGGTGTAGTGAACATTTTAACCCCACAGGTATTGTGTAAAAGATAATGCACAGCAGATGGTGCAGAGTGAGATTTGCAATTTTCTATATATATGCCATGTCAGTGTCCGATATATTGTGCCCAGCATGTGCCACCGAAGACATACACCCCATAAACTGTAATGTGGGCTCTCCCGGGTACGGCAATACCCTACATGTGGCTGTTATTAGCTGCCTGGGCACACAGCAGGGCTCAGAGGGGAAAGATGAGGAGGGGTAAGCTGTGCGAAGTGGATCAGAGCGAATAAAACTGGGGTAAATTAAAAATAAAGGGATGGATGATAAATTTTAAAACACTCTTTCATACAGAGCTCTGGTTTTTCGGGACACGCGTCACATTGATATATTGTGTCCTTCCTTATCCCCCTCTTATAGCAGACTCTGCACCTCTTTTGACTTTTTCCCTTCTTGCCAGTTTGGGGAACTTCTCCTAAAAAGTGTTGCCCTGGTACGATGCCTGTGGCCCCGCTTCCAGAAGTACTGTAAGGCTTCAGGACTTGATCTGACAAGTTCACCCCTCCCATGTACCTATTGTAGTCCAGGATGCAGTCTGGTTTGGGGGTCTCTGTACTGGTACCTTGTACTTGACACACAATATGTTGCTGCTAGATTGTGCCCTGCTCTCACCTCTTCTGAGCTTTGCCCTGCAGAGTCTTAGGAAGGCCTCTCAGGTTTCTTCTAGCAGTGCCGCATGCCGCAGGACTTCTGGAAGCAAGGCAGTTGAAGAGTGGGACGCTGGTATAAAAATTATCCAGGTAGAGGTGGTAACCCTGGTCCAGCAGTGGGTGCACCAAATCCCACACAATTTTTGCATTAACTCCCAGTAAGGGGGGGCATTCTGGGGGCTGAATACTGGTGTCCTTCCCTTTATATATCCTAAATCTGCAGGTATACCCTGATGCACTCTCGCACAGCTTATACATCTTCACGCCATACCTTGCCCTCCTACCCGGCAGGTACTGGCGGAATTGAAGCCTCCCTTTAAAATGTACCAGGGATTCATCTATAGAAATACACTTCTCGGGGGTGAATGCTGGGAAAACCGGGCACTGAAACGGTGTAATAGGGGTCTCCGTTTATACAAACGGTCAAAACTGGGGTCATCTCGGGGGTGGGCACTGCTCCTTATCAGTATAATGTAAGAAGCGAAGTATTGCCTCATTTATATTTTATTTTTTAATTTCCAGCTCAGTTCTGAAGTTGGTTTGAGGGGCCCATATATTAGTAGACACCCTTATCAAACACCCCATTTCAGAAACTAGACCCTCAAAGTATTCACAACAGCATTTAGAAAGTTTATTAACCCTTTAGGTGTTTCACAGGAATTTAGAGCAAAGTAGAGGTGACATTTAATTAATTTAATTTAATTTATTAGGCACCATGTCCGGTTTGAAGAGGTCTTGTGGTGCTAAATCAGTGGGAACCCCCCAAAAGTGACACCTTTTTGGAAACTAGAAACCTTGAGGAATCCATTATAGTTTTCTTGGGGTGCATGCGGCTTTTTGATCAGTTTTTATTCTAATTTTAGGTGGCGTGGTGACTAAAAAAGCAGCAATTTTACTATTGTTTTTTATTCTATTTTTTGTACAGCGTTCACCGTGCGCTATAAATGACATATTCACTTTATTTTGCGGGGCGATCCGATTACGGTGATACCAGATGTTTATAGTTTTTTTTATGTCTTATGGCATTTACACAATAAAATACGTTTTGTAAACAATCATTCACTTTTTGTGTTACCTTATTCTAAGAGCCATAACTGTTTTATTTTTCCATCAATAAAGCCGTGCGAGGACTTATTTTTTGCGTAATGAACTGTAGTTTCGATCAGTACCATTTTTAGGTACATGCGACTTTTTGATCTCTTTTTATTCAATTTTTTGGGAGATGAAGTGACCAAACAATTGTGATTCTGGTACGGTTTATTATTATTTTCTTTTACGGCGTTCACCGAGCGGGATAAATAACGACATCGTTTTGTAGTTCAGGCCGTTACGGACGCGGCAAATTCCAATTATGTATAGTTTATTTGTTTATTTATATATTTTTATTAATAATAAAGGACTGATAAGGGAAAAAGGGGGATTTTTACTTTTATTACTTTTAAATCTTTTATTTTCTTATTTTTACACAACTTTTTTTTACTTTTTCACACTTTTTTTACTTTGTCCCACTAGGGGACATGAGGGCAGGAGGCTCTGATCGCTATTCTAATACACTGCACTACATACGTAGTGCAGTGTATTAGAGCTGTCAGCTGTTCGCTGACAGCAAGCATAGTGGGTCCTGACTTTGTCGGGACCCACTAGGCTTCCGTCGATGGCGTAACCAGAGTCCATTGTTAGGATTCTGGTTGCCATAGTAGCCATCGCAGCCCGCTATCGTGTAGCAGGCCGGCGATGGCAGCTTAACCCCTAAGAAGCCGCGATCGCTATTGAACGCGGCTTCTAAGGGGTTAATCGGCGGGGACCACCGCGATCGGTCCCTGCACACTAAGCTGTGATAGACTGCTGTCGGAAACAGCAGGTATCACAGCTCAGACACGCGCCGGAGAAAGATGGCGCCGTGTTTACTCAGGTCAGTACTATTTTTGACCTGAGCGCGAACGATGTACTTAGCACGACGTAATAGTACTGACCTGAGCGCGAAGGGGTTAAGTAGGTAAATAACGTAGCTATTGCTGCAATCCATAAACGTTTTAATAGGGAACGATTCATTTGTGACAGTTGAAGTAAAAGAAGTGCAGCCATGGGTGATTCTACTACAGCACAAGCATCTCTGATGGCCACATCTATAGGTACCAATAATGTTACGCAACATTATAGCACCAAGCAGATTGAAACCCATGAAGTTAAAAAATCATAACTCTTTACCATCCGTTATTGGTTCCTATAGATGTGGCCATCAGAGATGGGACTAGGCAGCAGGCAGATGTCAGGCGTGGTGTAGCAGGACAGGCGTAGTATGCAGCACAGCACAACTACAGCTCAGCACGGCACTTGACCAGGATAGCACGGGATACAGGATACAGGTAGCAGGAACGGGAAACACTGGGAACTGGAAGACACTAGGAGACCATTTGCATAGACAAACTTTGGGTATGACAACAACGCTCAGGCATGGGAGGAAGGGGCTGGGCCCTTATAGCCCAAGGTGCTCTGGGAGCATTCAGCTCAATCTCCCACCTGCATGCGCTTTGGCTTCTTAAGTCTGGACTAAGCTCGCGAGCGCACCCTGGTGGTCAATGTCGAACAGGACTGCCATATGTGCAGACATCTCTGGAGAGAAGGGCGTCGACTGGATGGAAGGAGTTCGTGGTCAGCGACCACGGATGTTACACAAACTTCAATTAAAAATAGTGTTCTTTCAGTAGTCAGGTTTACTACGACAATGCTTCCCTGTAAACAATATTAGCAGTGGAACCACCAGATTGGTGGAGTTACTAACACTGGAGAGAGCCACATAGAGCTGGCCGTGCTCAAAGCAAAACTGATGGGAATATTATTTGGAATGAAGGGGATTCGGGGTATAAAAACGCTATCACCTGCGCTGCATCCTGTTAAAATCTCAGATTCTATCACGTTTTGTTGTAGATTTGTGATTTTTAGTCGGGTGCCGTTACATAGTTTTGGTGGGCTTAAATTTCTAAGGAGAATTATGGGGACGCTGACTTTTATATTAATTTTGTGTGACAGAAGACCGGGTGTGCTTAGGGAATTTAAAAATTCCCCCGGATAGTTGGTAGCGTCTTCTTGTTCAATGACTCTGTTGACAGAGATATATTCTGCACTTTCCCCATGAACACATGTCAATATTTCAGAGTTTATTGCTGCTGCCTCGTCATTGCATGGGTTCAAAATAGCTCTTTCGCATAGCCAAGAGTTTTCATGATTTGTTATTTGCGTTGGGTCATAATACACAGAAGAAATAAGGTCTTGCAGTGATGGAACAGTACAACATAAATTATCAGGCAAAATAACTTTCCCTTCTTCTTGCGGATACGTGCCGTCACAAATTTTTAGTAATAAATCTGAAAACTCTTGTGCATTTGGGTTGCCTCCTGTTCGCACCCGCATATTTATTGTTAAATGCATCGGTATAACGTTGCGCCACAGAGCTCTTGAGCTCTTTAGGCAGGCTCTAAATTTATTAGCCCTCGTTCCTCGTGGTATGACTGCCAAAGTCTGCCTAAAATCACCACAGAAAAGCATTGTCATACCACCCATGGGCCGGTCATTTTGTCCGATATCTCACAAGGTTCTATCTACCGCGTCTACCGCTTTACGCTTTGCCATAGGGCACTCGTCCCACTAAGCAGCAATCACATAGAACCCTTGCTTTGTCGCTTTTACTAGAAACATTACACATTGGGCTTTCCATAAGATTCAAGTCAATCGGGATCTTAAACATTGTATGGGCGGTTTTACCTCCGAGCAACAATGTGGCTGCTATGCCTCATGAAGCCACAGCAAGAGCAATTTTGCTTTGATTGCGTATTTGGGCCAAGATTACTTTGGGGAGAAATGTTTTTCCCATCCCACCGGGTGCATCTAAAGGTATTTCTCCCAAATTATCACCGATATGACACACTCGATCGAATATTATACGCTGTTCCGCTGTCAGACTCGAGACACCGTTTTGCAATATTTCGGCCAGTTCCGCTGGATTATAGTTTATTTCTGCAGCATACTCCCTGTTAATGTGTTCCCCGTCTAAAGCTGATGTGGGCATGCCATATTAAAAGACAGGATTAGCCCCTATAGATGTAACTATGTCTTGGATAGCCAGCAAACATCGATTCATATTACTTTCACACAACCTGTCGTTCAGTTCACTGTTATTGTTTAGTTGTGCTTTCCTGAAAAAGTCTTCAACTAATTTTTCCTGATATTTTTGCCACAACTGTGCAGCATCCAAAAGTCCACATAAAACCAGAGAAATGGAAAACAAATGACGCAAGCGATGTGGACAATCGCTGACTCATGCTTCGGCCAAAGCGCCATCCCAATGCTGATCACCATCTAGCAAGTGCCGCACTCTGCAAACAGCCCAGTAAGTAGGATATTCAATATCGTCAACCTTTCGCAATTTGGCAAAAGAAGTAGGTCCTCGCACTGTATGTAGAAGTAAGTGTAAGTAATAGCATTCAGAGTTGTTTGGATGCACTGCATAGACTCTTCCAATGATGTGTACTTTTAAAATGTTGGGCTCGCCATTCACAGCTGTTCCACGTCTTCTACGGTTGAAAACACCTTGCTGCTTATTATAAGTATAATATGACGGAACTTCGCTATATAACAGTGTTTTTGCGAAATCATCTATTTCACAAAGTTGAAAGAGTGCCAGCAAAGTGGTTTGTCTCGGGTTTTCTAACCACTCTGCCACATTTTCAGCGTTGAAGTACACCCATTGTCCGCTTTCAAGGTGCAAATTACTGGCGGATGTCTCTCGTGAATTTGGAAGCTCAAAATGCGCAACACCACCTCAGAAGAGCTTACCTATTGGCCAGATTGGAACCTCGTGACTTCGTCATAATCATTATTATTTCTCAACGCAAATGTGGCCTTGTCACTACCCTTGTTGACGTATTTACATATATATTTGATGGCTTCGATGCTGTTACATATTTCGACGTTGATGTGAGCTTGAAATATTCTTGATATCACCAGTGAATAAGGTGCAACCCATCGATTGACCAAATCAATTTCTTGACCATGTAACCTGACTGTGGCTGTGAAACCACTTTGTAGGGGTGATCTTCGAAGATACAATGGATACCCATTTTCCCCCGACATCGTTTGCTCTAATAGCGCTCTAGGGTATCTTTTGGAGCAATGACCCTCCTGCATGCAAGGAGAGTTTCCATTTAAAGCGCCGCATGGCCCATGAACCATGTGCGTCTTTACAATCTCGTGCAATATCGGATCCTCGTTCCAGTCAGGAAATTCAGCACTTATGACCGTGACAACAGTATCGTGACAAATTTTTTCTTGCAGCCACAGGAGAATGTGGGCATGTGGCAAGCCACGCTTTTGCCACTCAACGCTGTACATGAAACAAAGAGCTGAACCGAAATTTTTTTGTTTTGTTTAGTTTTAAGTGGAAAACGCTGGCTATAATATCATGCCTATCATTAGACGCCTGTCCTGCGAGAAGTAGATGGGACATTTTCATACCACTTTGGATTAGTTGTGAACGTTATGAAAAGATCAAGCCGGTCGTATTTTCGGACGTAGCAGAAAGCATCTTGTGTACGTTCATGCATGTAACGTGGACCACTGGTAAAACTGGGTGGCAGGATAACTAATCGCCCTAAGTTTTCCACGTTATTACCTTGTTGCATGGCGTCTCGCAGATGCACGTAATCTTCAGCACGTAAACATGTCTGGTTAGTGCATATGTACACTAAATGATCCATCTCTATTTTCGCTTACATGTCCACTATACATTGGCTGAACAATCCTCGAAATCGTTGCAAATAGATAAAATGATTACGCCTTATCTGCAGCAGGTATGAATAAAATTGCTGGGCTGATATATTTCTATGAAAATTTGTTACCCTAGTAGTAGGATTAACTTGGTCCAAAATTGTACCCATCTTCGCTATGGCAATAAATTAAAGGATGTTGCAGTGCATCGTAAGCTCTGTGTGTTTCAAAAATGCGTTGCAGGCGATCGTCGTGAGTGCGCAACACGATGTCACGCCTATCTCACTCCTGATCAACTAAAACCACTGCAACTTCATCTGTGACAGGGCCGTTATACCTGGCGCGGTGTTCAGCAACAGGACGTCTATCTGTGCTGATGATCATTTTGTAATCATTGCTTTTCCCCTGCGGAATAGACTGTAATGCAGCTTTGAAACTATGCACGTATGGATTCACCTGATGCAGCATGTTTTGAAGTGGAGATATAAGGTTACTATTTAGTTGTGGAAAGTTCGGATTTCTGATATTGGCCTGTTCATTGTAATGTGATACAAAATAAATCGAAATAAATTTTGGCTCATCTTGTGGTAGCAAAGATCCGATGAGATGGTAAACTTGGCCTTGCACCTTGAAGGTTGGGGTTAATGGTCCCTCTGTAAGTTTTGCCCCAAAGGATGTCATTTGGAATGTGCTTTTACATAAACGGATACTGTCTAAGACGTGTTTTGATTGTGGATGGTCACCATTTAAAAGTTGTTTTAAAAGCTCTGGAGGTTCTTGAAATGTTTTAATGTGAACCTTACCACTTGAACAACAGATTCCATTTGGTTCTTTTCTCCATTTGAAAGCACCGCAAAAATTTCAAAAAACAACCATACCACCTACGGAAGCGAATTCAGCATAGTCAATCCTAGGGGAATACATAAAACCTGCTGTTTGCTTATTGACCCAAGGACCAATATTGTTTGCCGCACCATACTCCTGAGACCCATCTGAATCTTCTGATGAAATAGACATTCTATTAAGAGAGTGTCGAATTCGATCAGCCTCTAAGCGTGATTGATGTTGTTCTGCTGTTTCTACCTGCCGTATTTCATCTACTCTTTCCCTTTCAGTCAATAAATAACTTTCATTATCTTGACGCGTGCGTTTATAATTCTCTCTAGCTGATTCCAATCGTGGTTGATATTGGTCTTCGCTTTCGAGAGCTATGGCATTGTTGTGATGTTTGTGATCTCGCTTCAGGTTCTTCACTACTTTCAAGCCCTCGAGAGGCCGCTGTGCGAGCTCACTGACAACTCAATCGAGATTCTCTGTTGGTGAAAGTTTCAGACTCGCGTGACAATGCATGGCGCTCTCGGTCAGCAGATAGTCGCGCTTCGCGTTCCTCGTTACTCTCCATAGACCGAGAGGCCGCCATGCGAGCACGCTGTGTACTTAGCCGAGACTCACGCTGGGTAGAAGTTTCTGATGCGCGAGTTCTGGCCTGACGTTCTTGAGCTGCAGTAAGTGTTGCCTCATGATCTTCTTCAGATTCTTGAGACCTAATTAGTCTCATTCTTTTTGCATTTCTGCTATATTCAGAAATATTTGATCTTTTTCTGGAAGGCATTTACTCTCTTGAGACTGAGAGGCCGCTGTCCGAGCCCTTGGAGACAACCAATCAGATTACAGTTTTTTGAGGCAGCTAGGTGCATAAAAGCAGCGAGCAGATTAGTTGCTTTATAGCTCTTCTATGTGTAATATCCAATACAGACAAATGTTGGAACTGTTGTCCATAGCAACCAATCAGATTACAGTTTAAATTATTGTGAGGCAGCTTGGACAATGATAGCAGATAGCCTCCGATGCATAAAAAAAAATATAGACGAAAGTTGGAGTTGTTGTCCTTAGCAACCAATCAGATCACAACTGTAATTTGTCTGAGGCAGCTGGAAAAATTTGTAGCAATCTGATTGATTGCAACCTCTCCCTTATATAACAATCAGTATAGATGAAATTTGGAGCACTTGCACATAGAAACCTACTGGTGTCTATTTTTCCAAGACAATACAAAATGAAAGTAAAATTGTGATTGGTTGCCATGGTTTCCATGTGTTTGTTGTTGTACTAATGCAATGTAAATTCATTTTTGAAAACATTAACTCCGCATATCTTCTGATTGAGTGAACCGATTGCGATGAAATAAAAACTAAATGTTACTTAAAGTTGACCCCGAATTGGGTCAGTAGTTTTTACGTGATGCGTGCACAAACAGACAAAAATTCCAAAAATGATCTTAATGTATTCTATCACTTATCCTTCATCCCCCCAATTATTTTTTTCCCGCAAATATATTAAATGTACAGACACGCAAAGTTTACAGTTTTATTATATGTAGAGATGAATTTGACAATAGGACGATAGGTCATGTATTCCTTTAGGATCCAAAAACCTGCATCTTTGTATTTCCTTTCATAACTTCCACTTCTTTCCATTCAGTTGCACTGATTATTTAACATTTAGTTTGAGAGATTATTACTGTTATATCGTAAGTCGTTACGTGGGTAGCTTTACCTTGTATGCATAATATTATCTCATTGTAATAAACTAAGCATTACCATGGGGAGTTTTATATTTTCCCATAGAGCTCACTAGTAATCGATACCCTTACCCTCTCAATTGGCCACCATCAATTAAAGTAAAAGTCATCCCAATTTATTCCTGAGCAGAGAATGGGTGGTATGGCTAAGTCACTGTACTCTGAGGTACCTCCTACTGACAGACCTAGTCATCAGACTCTGCTAACTCTGCTGATAACTTGAATTATGCTGTGTTTCACCGGAAGCTGAAGGGAAGTCCAAATATAAGTACCACATGTATACATGTAGTACTTCAAAACCTCAGCATCGCTAGACTTCCATGATATCAAATGTAATTGCAGTCACAGTCTCTGGGGTTTGGTCACATTTACAGGCAGGGGTAACTAGGCCTTCACATGCCCTTGGTATATAATTTATGCTGTAAGTGGTCCACAGCCACTTGCAGGATACACACAGGGCCTTTTTCCAGTCACAGAGCATTCTCCCATGGCAGAACCAAGTTATTACAGAAGTCCGGTTAGGGTCAAGACGCTTAAAGAGGTTTCAAAACCACTCAGCAGGACACACAGGGTCTTCAGTGACGACCCAATCCTTGCACATATCAATTCTCTTCACAAACCTTATACTGTTTTCTGCCACTCTGCCAGTTCCATGCGTTACTTCACTGACACCTGACAGGCTCTTCATGTGTGCAGCATTGTCTTATTTCTTCTTTTTTTTTATATATATTCATATATCGTAGTCACTTTTTTTCGATATATTCACTTATCCTTATAATGTTTTACAATATATATTTCATCATATACATCGTATTAAGCATGTTTTATTATGTTGTCTGTGATTACATTTTTATATATGTATGTGTGTCACATTATTCAGGTTATCACATATTTCTACTATATTAAAATTTCTGATGTTTGAATGTAACATTCTGTCGTGTATATAATGATACATTCTGTATCATTACATACTCTTTTTGTCATTCAATATCCCTTAAACACCTTTTACACTTCCCCTTACCGCACCCTATCCAGTAACGTATATTGAATTTACACTTTTCTCTGTTTTCTTTCACATCTATTTCTATCGGTCCTACAATTTCATGGCACCGTCTTACATTTATTCGTTTTGTTTTTACTCATTCCTTCATACATTCACTTCCATTCTTGTATCAACATTCCTTCATATACTCACTTTTTATTCTTGTATTCATACAACATACAACACTATTTTCTCACCCCATTATTGTCACACTTCCCTTTACCTATTTGTTTTTTCATCACATAATCTTTTACTCCCGCTCACTGACACTGCATCGGCACATTTAGTATGGTTTGTTCCCCCCACTCTATACATAATGATTTATTCATGTCAAACACTTTTTTGTATACCCTTTCTTTATTATATTATCAACCAGACATTTCTTCTATTCGATCCCTCGCTGGCATAGATACGATGTGAGGTTGTGCGCTGATGTCGTTTACATACTTAACAAATAAACATCGGGGGGGGGGAGTGGCTCTGACTTCTTCCGACCGCTGTCTTCAATTGGAGTAGGCTGTGGGAGGCGTGGTCAGTCCTCGCCGCCTCACATCCTCTCTGATGACGCGGTACAGGAAGTGGGGCAGCGCCATCTTTGTACCCCACATCAGACGCCGTTTTCTTCCATCCGGTCTATGCCACCTCCTCCTTCATCTCTAAACCCATGAAAACCTGGGATGCGTACTATATATAAGTGGGCATGAGTAGTTTGACCCTAACCCCGGACGAAGGCAGTTGCCGAAACGCGCGTCGGGTACAGACGTCATATCCACGTTTCACCATGTCTACTGGTATGTTCAATACATCTTGCTTTGTCCAGCAGCTTGCATAAAACCTTGTTTGATATCCTCTGTCATCCTTTGACCTCATGTGTAATTGGCCTGTAACATTGCCTTATATTTCCTGCAAATTGGTTGCGGTTTGTAAAGGGAAGTGTTTTATACATTTATATCTATATACATGTGAGTGTAGATATATATAGATTTGTCCCTCCAGAAAGGTGTATACCCATTCACCTACTAGATAATGGTATTCCATGAGGCCCAGGCCCCTCCCTTTCACGTGCATGAGCCTGTGAGGTCACACAGGTGTGCACGGGGATGTTTAAAAGGACAAACGTTCCCAAAGCTCACTCTCTCTTGTTCCTGCTCCCCAACTACACTAAGGGTCTCCTCTTCCCTCCTGGCCTGCTCATGGCCCTTGCTGAGAGACCACACCAACTTGTACCACATGGACTGCTAAGTATCCACGTGTAGCAGCAGCTACACGTTATGTTCTCCCCCTCCTTACTTTAACCCTTTCCTAAGTTAACCCTTTATCCTCCTGCTGTCCCTGGTAACCCTTGCTATTAACCCTTAGAGTATAGGGAAAGCTATATTAGGAGGGAGTGATACAGAAATAGTGAGCGTGTATTGGATTGTAACTTAACTGTATTCATGTGTATGTTTAGGTATGTGGGTGGAGGCATAACATAGGATACCTTGTTTATACTGTACTACGTATAGTGTGAGTATACTCAGTATATATTAACGTGTTATATGTATTGGGGTATACTGATACTATACTGTGATCAGTTAGGGTATGTTCACACGGCCTATTTACGGACGTAATTCGGGCGTTTTTGCCCCGAATTACGTCTGAAAATAGCGCCTCAATAGCGCTGACAAACATCTGCCCATTGAAAGCAATGGGCAGACGTTTGTCTGTTCACACGAGGCGTATATTTACGCGCCGCTGTCAAATGACGGCGCGTAAATAGACGCCCGCGTAGAAGAAGTGACCTGTCACTTCTTTGGCCGTATTTGGAGCCGCTATTCATTGACTCCAATGAATAGCAGCGCTAATTACGGCCGTAATTGACGCGGCGTTCAAGCGCCTGCACATGCCGGTACGGCTGAATTTACGGGGATGTTTTCAGGCTGAAACATCCCCGTAATTTCAGCCGTTACGGACCCCCGCCGTGTGAACATACCCTTACTGTGTTCTGTGTTTGGTTTGTGTATTTTAGATATAAGTGTGATTATTGTTAGTAATAAATATTACCCTTTATTTACTATACAATTGTATTTATTGTACGGTCTTATTCCCTTGAGTAGCCGCTAAAGCAATTAGATCGACGTTAGTATAAGGAAAAGGTAGGGGAACTAGGCATAACCCTAGTGACCCTGATTATAAAGGAGGTAGTAATAGTGGGCGACCAAGTAGGTGAAACCCAGCTATTATACCAGCCCTTGTACACACGTGAGTGAGTGTGTAGTAAGGAAGTGAGCATATATATATATATATTATATTTATATATTATATATGAGCCCTTTTACACGGTTCATACCGTTTTTCATACTTACCTAGAAACCGCCACCATCCTATGCCGTATTTTGGTTGCATCCATTGGATATATTTTGTTACAATCTTGTTTGGTCCCATTGGATACAGTTCCACTTGTGACTATATGCACTTTTTTCCTGCTGCTCTAACAACATGTTCACTGTTAACACGTTGTCTAAATTATTATATCTGGTTCATGATTGATTTGACGTCTCTTTTATTGTGTGACTTATCCCCTATTCCATTTTTTAATTGTTTCATGTTTTTATTCAATAAAATTCGTAAATCTTTGTAACCTCATGTGCTTTAGTCGATCATCTTTCTTTGGTAGTTTCTCGTGTGTGCAGCATGGCATAACATATGTTAGTCCGGTTAACTTCACTGAGACATCGTCAGCACAGTAGCAGGTAAACAGTTCAAGTAAGAGGCGACAAGACTTCTTTACTGTGAGTACAGTAAATTTATGGATTAGTCTACCGCAGGAGCTGGTCACAGCAGGGACAGTGGATGGCTTTAAAATAGGCTTAGATAATTTCCTAGAACGAAAAAATATCAGCTCCTATGTGTAGAAATGTTGTTTTATTCCTTCCTCTTTCCCATCCCTTGGTTGAACTTGATGGACATGTGTCTTTTTTCAACCGTACTATCTATGTAACGCAACTATGTAAGGGGTGCCAATCAATGTTCATGTCCACTTTTGTGGGAGTACCCCCTTGCAAGTAAAGAAACACTGAAAACTGTTATGCTTAGCGTAGGATCTGAAGGGGCGGTGAATGACACAGGGATTCACTCTCTATTATTCTTTAAATCATTGTGTCAAGCACCACCCCTCAGGTCCTGCACTGAGCATATCAGGTTTACTAGGAGTTTTCTTTTAATATGATATTCATATGTCAATGAAGAGCATACCTAGCCGAAGTGGAAACTGTCTTTATTTGCCACGCCAATTTTAAAAAGGAAAATTGAATTGTCATCTAGGTTTTTCTTAATGTCAAAATTAACAAGACAAATAAATGGAGATTGCATGCCGTGTGCACAGGAGGGATTTTCACTTTTTCCAGGTGCTGTTATAAATTGAATGTGCAGTTATTGCATACACTGAATGCTTAGATGCGCCATTCTCAACAGGGATGCACATTTGCTTAAGCTTGGATGCCTAAAAGTAGACATAGTTATGCAAATACACGTAATTGTAGCATATAAATGACCAAATTAAAAGAAGTAAATGGATGTGAAAAGGACAGAACTTGCTATCATTTGAAAAGATGGATGAAGAACTAGAATAGTAAATATAAAACCTAGGGATGGATTTGGACAATAGAGCAGTCCTGGCACTTAAATCATATCTGCCCACTCTCAAGAACACATACATTGCAAAATATGTGGTTCAGACTAAATGCCATACTTGCCCCACTTTTTCCAACATGAGTGCCTGTGTTAGGAAAAATGATCAGAGCTTCAAAATCAGAGTAACTCATTTATTAACTTTATCCCCGACTTTTCTGGTTAGGGAAATAGTGGAAAACAACAACAGCAGATCAGACCTGGTGAGGTTTTGAGTCCATGTCGTATTCTTCAACAAGACACAACCACTCAGATAGTGCGCCATTATTAACCCCTTGGCGCATTTGGACGTACGTGTATGTACCTGTTTAGCAAATTAATGTTGCTTTTGTATAACTCAAAGTTATACAATTTTCTGATAAACATTTTTAACAAACAAGCAGAGATTTTGAAAACCACGAGGAATTAATACAGAAAGATTAATTTGCTGAAGACGGACAATCTCTGCATTGATCCAAGTCATGTGGATGTACTGATGCTGGTTTATGGGCTGATTTCTAGCTCCACCATTTTACTTTGCAAATGCATAGAGATCAGCTTATATATCAGCACCATCAGAACCGGAGTGTGCAAAGTTCAGTGAGCTTGCCCCCGGAGCAGGAGTCGAATGGGAGCTTCCTTCACCCACTGATTAACTATAGTGAATAGACAATTGACTTTTACCTCATATCACCCAGCCCTATTCGCAGTGGTGTCACAGTGCATGGATATTAAAAAATTTGAAGATATAGGAAAGGGGCTGTGAAAGTGATTAAAATGTTTAAGTGATTACATCTTGCATAGACTCCATCTTGTTTGGATAGTTGGAATCCATCTTGCGGCCTGAAGGAGCCATTTTGAGATTAATAAGTTATGATTGCTTTAACCCCTTCCCGCACCTTGACGTTAATGAACGTCAATGTGTGCAGTAACTTCGCGCACCTTGACGTTCACTAACGTCAGTGCTTTGACAGTTAACCGCCGCGCGGCGCTACACCGCAGCGGCGGTTAACTGTGCAGGGTGTCAGCCCTGCTCTCCCTGTTGCCGATCAGCGGCCTGTCGCCGCTGAAATCGGCAATTAACCCCTTCGATGCGGTGGTCGATTGCGATCACCACATTGAAGAGGTTTACAGCGGATCGGTAGCCCCCCACATGTATTTGCGGGGGCTGGCGATCCTTCTCACAGCAACCAGAGGCCAGACAATGACCTCCGGGTTGCCATGTATGGAAGCCTCGGAGGATCAGCCTCCGGCCGGTCCTCCGATGCTTCCTGTCAGTGTGACAGTTACGTCACAATGACAGTTAGAACACATTACACTACGTGTGTAGTGTAACGTGTTCCAGCAGCGATCAGAGCTGCAAGTCTAAGTGTCCCCTAGTGGGACAAGTAAAAAAAGTAAAAAAAAGATAATAAAAATGTTTTGAAAAAGTGTAAAAATAAAAGTTAGAAGTGACATAAACAAAGAATTCTTTTTTTCCTATAATAAGGCTTTTATTATAGGAAAAAAATTAACACGATAAAAAAAAGTACACATATTTGGTATCACCGCGTTCGTAACGACCCCGACTATAAAACTGTAATATTATTTTTCCCGCACGGTGAAGACCGCCAAAAAAATAAACGAAAAACAGTGCCCGAATCACAATTTTTTGGTTACCACCCCTCCCAAAATCTACAATAAAAAGTGATCAAAAAGTCGCATGTACGCCAAAATGGTACCAATACAAACTACAACCCGTCCCGCAAAAAACAAGCCCTTACACCGCATTTTTAACTGAAAAATAAAAAAGTTATCGCTCTCAGAATATGGTGACACAAAAAATAATTTATTTTATAAATAAGTGATTTTATTGCACAAACGCTGCAAAACATCAAAAAGTTATATACATATGGTATCGCCGTAATCGTATCGACCCGCAGTATAAAATATAATGGTAATTTATAGCCCAGGGTGAACGCCATAAAAAAAAAGAATAAAAAACAGTTTCAGAATTGATGGTTTTTGGTCACCTTGCTTGCCAAAAAATTTAATAAAACGTGATCAAAAAAATTTCTGGTACCCCAAAATGGTACCAATGAAAACTACAGATTGTCCTGCAAAGAATAAGCACTCACACAGCTCCGGTGGAAAAAAAATAAAACCGTTCTGGCTCCCAGAATATGGCGAGTGTTCCAAAAGCAGATAAGATCGGGCGCCATTTACCAGTGCGACACTGGCCACATATCTGCCGATTATTATTTATTTACTGCATTATTATACCCTCTTATTATACCCTGATGTACCCCGCACAGATAACATGTACCCTGATGTACTCCGCACAGATAACATATGCCCCCACATTATAAACTGAAACACCAGTAAAACCCCAAACAGAACTACTACCAAGCTACATCTGCGCCCCAAAAGCCAAATGCCGCTCCCTCCCTTCTGAGCCCTGCAGCGTGCCTAAACGCCAGTTTACGCCCATAGATATGGCATCGCCATACCCAGGAGAACCCGCTTAATATTTTATGAGGTATTCGTCTTCAGTGGCACAAACTGGGCATAACATGTAGTGCACTAAAATGGCATATGAGTGGAAAATTTTAATTTTCACTCTGCACCATTCTGCTGCACATTAACCCCTGCGCGCACCACGACATAGCATGTCGTAGTGTGGGGGTGATGTATGGAGCGTCTCACGTGAAAAATAAAGCATTTAAAACGGCAAAATCACTGTTTTTTGGTCACCTTGGCGCTACCTAAAAATGTAATAAAAAGTGCTCAAAAAGTTGTATGTACCAAAAAATGGTACCAATAAAAACGACCGCTCGTCCCTCAATAAATAATCCCTCATACCGCTCTACTGACTGAAAAATAAAAAAGTTGTGGCTCTTGGAACGCGGGGAGGAAAAAACTAAAAAGGAAAAGAAAAAAATGGATCAGTCCAGAAAGGGTTAATTACTTTCTAATGAAAAACCATTTATGACCACACGTGGGGTATTGCCGTACTCGGGAGAAATTGCTTTACAAATGTTGGGCAGCTTTTTCCCCCTTTATCCTTTGTGAAATTGAAAAAATGCAACATTTTAGTGGAAGAAATGTCGATATTCATTTTCACGGCCTAATTCTAATAAATCCTGCAAAAGACTTGTGGGGTCTAAATGCCCACTATATCCCTAGATAGATTCTTTAAGTGGTGTAATTTCCACTTTTTGGGGGTTTCTACTGTTTTGGCCTCTCAGGGGCTTTGCAAATGCAACATGGCACCCAAAAACCATTTCAGCTAAATTTGATCTCCAAAAGACAAATAGCGCTCCTTCCCTTCTGAGCCTTGCTGTGGGTCCAAACAGCAGTTTATTACCACATATGGCATATTTCCGTAATCTGGAGAAATTGTTTTACAAATGTCGGGGTGCTTTTTCTCCTTTATTTCTTGTAAAAATTAAAAATGGCTACCTTTTTTCAGAAAAAAAGTAGATTTTTACCTTTACAGAATAATTCCAATGAATTCAGCAAAACAACTGTGGGGTCAAAATGCTAACTTTACCCCTAGAATTTTTTTTTGATGAGTATAGTTTCCAAAATGGGGTCACTTTCCGGGGGTTTCCACTATTTTGTTCCCTCCAGTGCATTGTAAACGTGACACGGCACTGAAAACTATTCCAGCAAAATCAGAATTTCAAAATCCAAATGGTGCTCCTTCCCTTCTGAGTCCTGCTGTGGGTCCAAACAGCAGTTTAATACCACATATGGGGTATTGCTGTAATCGGGAGAAATTGCTTTACATATGTTGGGGCGTTTTTTCTCTTTTATTCCTTGAAAAAATTTAACATTTCTACGTTTTTTCAGAAAAAAAGTAGATTTTCATCTTCACATACTAATTCAAATAAATTTAGCAAAAAAACTGTGGGTTCAAAATGCTAACTATACCCATAGATAAATTCCTTGAGGGGTGTAGTTTCCAAAATGATGTAACTTTTGGGGGTTTTTATTGTTTTGGCCCCACAAGACCTCTTCAAACCTGACATGGTACCTAAAATATATGCTAAAAAAAGGAGGCCCCAAAATCCACTAGGTGCTTCTTTGCTTCTGAGGCCTGTATTTCAGTAAATTAGCGCACTAGGGCCACATGTGGGATATTTCTAAAAACTGCAGAATCTGGGCAATAAATAATAAGTTCCATTTCTCGGGTAAAACCTTCTGTGGTACAGAATTTTTTTTATTACAAATGAATTTTGTAAAAAAAAAAATGAAATTTGTAACTTTTACCTCTACTTTGCTTTAATTCCTGTGAAACGCCTAAAGGGTTAAAACACTTTCTGAATGCTGTTTTGAATACTTTGAGGGGTGCAGTTTTCAAAATGGGGTGATTTATGGGGACTTTCTAATATATAAGGCCCTTAAAGCCACTTCAGAACTGAACTGGTCCTTGTAAAAATCGCCTTTTGAAATTTTCTTGAAAATATGAGAAATCGCTGCTAAAGTTCTAAGTCTTGTAACGTCCTAGAAAAATAAAAGAATGTTCAAAAAACGATGCCAAACTAAAGTAGACATATGGGGGATGTTAACTAGTAACTATTTTGTGTGGTATTACTATCTGTTTTACAAGCAGATACATTTAAATTTAGAAAAATGCTAATTTTTGCAAATTTTCTTCAAATCTTGGTGTTTTTTACAAATAAATATTGAATTTATCGACCAAATTTTTTCTCTAACATAAATTACAATATGTCACGAGAAAACAATCTCAGAATAACTTGGATAGGCAAAAGCATTCCGGAGTTATCACCACATAAAGGGACACATGTCAGATTTAAAAAATCAGCTTCGTCCTGAAGGCCAAAACAGGCTCAGTCCTGAAGGGGTTAAAAAGCTAATATATCTATGTCAGCAGTTGTCTTGAAACAATTCTATGTTATGTGTTGTCGAGTTGAATATTTTTATTATTTTTTGTTATAAGGAGCTGATCATCCTTGAGTCTGGAGAATGATCGTGTTTACCATAAGGGAGGGTTCAGTCTGACTCTTACCCTTGGAGAAGGGGTTTGTTTAATATAAGGGAGAGGGGTAGTCTGACTCCCAGCATCAATGACACGGTATATTTTGGGAACCCATAGTTTCACACTTCAGACGTCATGTAAGCGTATGATTGGTTCAGTACAAAACATATTGTCTTTATATGCTATTGGCTAAATAAATTCCAAATTAATATCATATTGTAAACATTGTAAATGATTGGCTGGAATCAAGCTGCTCCTACTTCGAAAGATATTATTGTAATGGTTTGATGAATAAACGGCAGAGAAGGATTTTGAGCATACAAAGCATGGTCTCTTGTGTCATCGTTTCTCTCAGATATAATATACATAGATTACCTATGATTTGGAACTGGATAAATCACTGGAGGGCGGGTATCGGTTGACATACCCATTACAGATTTCAGTCGAATATATTTTGGCCCAAGATTGTGTTAACAGGGGCATTGCACATAGTTATGGTACAATATGGGAATAATGCACACAGAATAGGGATTATTAACATAGTGATGTCACCAGTAGGGACCACAGTGATGTTACAACATAATAAATATAGCATAATTACAAGAAACATGCACACTGTGATGTCACAGTAGCGAGCTAATAACTAATAGTATTTTCTTATGTGACAGTGTGGTTCATTGGCCCCCTCAGGCCCTGGGGCCTAAGTGCAACGGCTACCGCTACACCCCCAAAGTTACCCCCCTGCCCTTATACCAAATGTCTGCCTGCTTCTTAGGCTCAGGAGGTCTGTGAACTTGCTAATAATTGCTTAGACTTGTAGTTCTGTTGTTTCTATTTGTTGCACTGCTTACATAGTCTGTTCTATTTCATGTACATAGCACATACCGTTTCAGTGTATACATAACTAGGAGATATTAGTATCTGCATATCAGCTGGGTCCTGGCTTCCCTCTTCTTCCTTCAACCAGCGGTCTTCCTATTCTTGCAGTCGCCTCATCTTCACTGTCTACAGGTATAGGACAAAAATAACTATCCCTGGGTTTGTAGATCTACAGTGCAGGTCAACTGTGAAAGTGAGTAAAATGTGTTTAAGTGATTCCATTTTGAATGAAGAATCCATTTAATATTTTGAAAATGATCTGTTTCTCTGTAAAATTAAATTTATGCTGAGATTGTCTGGACACTCACATGTTTACCATTCCTTGTTATGCGGAATGGTCTGGGGACATCATATTTGTTTACCATTTCTTGTTATGAGAAATGAGCCTATTGTCTCATACTGTCTCATACTGTCTGAGAACCTGGCGACGTTGTATTGACGTTGCAGCTCTAAGTTTCTTATGAGAAGTTTTGTCTTACTCATGATTTCCCACAAGAACCTCATCTTACTTGTGATTGGCTGAGCCCGACCAACTCCCCATTGTACGTGATTGGCTGAGCTAGAGCCAACTCCCATTTGTAAATTATTGGCTGAGCTCAAGCCTACTCCCCTTTCATGAGATACTATTGTAACTTACACCTACTGTTGTAACAATAAACCAGAGAAGTATTTCCAGGTATACAAAGTGTGTCTGTGTGTCTCTTACTTCTCTCCGATATTTCAATATATTTTATGGATTTGCTAATGAGCATAAAAGAGTCATATCTTCGTTTGAAAAGAGTCAAATGTTTCTTTGAAAAGAGTCATAGCTTCATTCCTCAAGACTTTCCGAGTTTACCTCGCCTCCTTACTTTTGATTGACAGCTCCTCGCCTTTTCCCAGCACACAAAATCCCATGATTGTGCATTAATGTCCTCTTCTGGTGTATGCGCACAAAGGGACAACGGATTATTACGATAAAAGGCGCAAAATGTTTGCAGACCGTTATTTACAGTCGGAGGAGGAGTTTAGGAGAGGGGATAACGGTAATGAACTTTTGACAGCAGCGGCCAGAGAGGGATATGTAAAGTTTAATAGGTGAAATGCTGGTGACAGGTTCCCTTTAAAGTACCATATAACGTAGTGGGAAACTGAAAAAAAAAAATCTGGGAAAAAACTGTGATTCCTCCATGGTTTTTTGGGGTTTTGTTTTTACGACTTTCACCATGCGGTAAAAACGACAACTTAACTTTAGTCTGTGGCTCAATTAGATTATGGTGATACCAAATTTATATAGGATTTTTTTAATTTTACTACTTTTAAAAAAAAAAAAAATATTTGTTAAAAAAAATGGTTTTGTTTCACCACATCCTGAGAGCCATAACTTTTTTTTTCTTTTTTTTGTCGATTTAGCACTGTGAGGGCTTATTTTTTGCTGGACGAGCTGCTGTTTTTACTGGTACCATTTTTTGGCACTTTTTATTACATTTTTTTGTGAGCTAAGGTGACCAAAAAAAATGCAATCTTTGGAGTTTTAGCCAGCTCCATACATCAATCACCCCACCCCCGCACCAGGACTTGCTATTACATTGTAGTGCGCAAAGAAATTAATACAGTATTTGAAATTAAAACATTGTCAACTCTATTTGTCTCCCAATACATACATATAGATATACGTATCCAAGCAGACTAAAGTTTTACAGCAGTCCGGTTAGAGTCAAGACGATGAAAGCAGTCTGAAACCACACAGCAGGACACACAGGGTATGGCTTTTCAGTTGTGAATGCTGGCATAAACAAATCTTCCTCACAGACCTCCTCCGGTTACTTCACTTTCACTTGACAGGCTCTCTCACTGTACACTTTCCTATCACACTGGATGCTCTGACCATGAGGCGCAGCAAAATACCAGACACAGTGCTCCCTGAATATACTAAAACACAGTAGACTATAGGTTGGTCTTTTTTGGACCTGTGTCCTTTTTCAACCTTATCAACTATGTAACTATGTAATTCTTTCAGAAGAGGACTCAAAAATCACCAATAACTGATCCCACCTGAATAGCAAATCAAATACTCCTATCACAAAATACATTCAGGATAATCAGTATCAGGGGCGTTGCTAGCACCGGGCCTCTGGGTTGGCCCTGTGCCCGCAGCCCCCGCATCGCGTCTATAAAAATTTACTATAGAAACTGGGGCTGATGTCATAAAATACACGGGCCCCTGTTACTATAGTAATAACACCATACTTACCCTCCTTCCCAAGCACAGCGGAAGTGCTGACGTCTTCTAGCGTCATGACGACGCTGGATGCAATCGGGACATCTGCTTCAGCCGGAGCCAAAGAGGTGGGTAAGTGTAACATTACTGCCTGATGGGGTCTTGTATCTAAGCCTGCCTTGTTGTAGGCATAGATACAGGGTATTACAGACAGTATCACACATGGACCCTGATCTAGATACATGACCATGTATGATACTGTCTGATGGGCCCTGTATCTAAGCCTACCACATTGTAGGCTTAGATACAGGGCTCCAGCAGACCGTAATAGTATACTGTATAAGATTACTTTCTGCTGGGGCCCTATATCTAAGCCTCACATGTGGTCAGCTTAGATACAGGGTCCAACACAGAATATCACACATGGGCCCTGTATCTAAGCCTACCACATAGTAGGTTTAGATACATGGCCATGTATGATACTGTCTGATGGGCCCTGTATCTAAGTCTACCACATAGTAGGCTTAGGTACAGGGCACCAGCAGACAGTAATCTTATACATTATAAGATTACTGTCTGCTGGGGTCCTGTATCTATGCCTGCCTTGTACTAGGCTTAGATACATGGTCTAACAGACAGTATGACACATGGGCCCTGTATCAGCCTACCACCTGTGTTACTAATGTTTTTTTTGTGTGTTTGTTTGTTTTTTGACAAGTTCAGTTTCGATGACTGCTTTGATGATGGCTTTTTTTCTTTTCAATAAAATGGTTAATGAGGATTGTGTGTTTTTTTTTTTATTTCAATAAAGTATTTCTTCTATGTCTTTGTATTTTCTTTTAAACTTCATTACTACAGCATTAGTAATGGCCGATGGCTGATTGACAGCGTCCATTACTAAGGCAGGGCTTAGTGTTAGCCAGTGCAGAGGCTAACACTAGCCTCCCAATATTACCCCGGTACCCACCACCACCAGGGGTACCGGGAAGAGCCGGGTACGATCCAGCAGGCTAGCATTATCAGGGTGGGAATTACCAAGGTTCCCAGCATGATAACACCAGCCTGCGGCCGCCCCAGTGACCTTCCATTACTACAGATGGTCGGGTACTGGATCATACTCAGCTCTTTCCAGTACCAAGGATGGCGGCAGGTACAGGGGTAATAATGGGGGTTAGTGCTAGCCTTTTAACCGGCTAACATTAAGCCCCGCCTTAGTAATGGACGCTGTCAATCAGCCAGCGGCCATTACTATGGCGATAGTAATAAAGTTTAAAAAAATACAAGGACATAGAAATAATATTTTGTTGAAATAAAAAACCCCCACAGAATCCTCATTAACCATTTTATTGAGAATAAAAAAGCCGTAATCGAAGTTGTCCTCAAATCCAACGTAGTCCAACAACCGAAACTGTAAAAAAACAAACACAATTTTTTTTAGTAAAACATAAAAAAGCAAAGCAATTCTTATACTTACCTTTCCTGGGTCCAGCGTTGGAGCCGCAATGTCAGCGAGCTGAGCCTTATATCTAATCCTATCATGTGCGATAATGTCTGCTGAGCCACTGTATCTAATCCTATTCAGCTTGAGATAGGCTCTAGTGGATAGAGCTGAAACGTCGCACTTGGGGCTAATAAAGTACCCTCTTTTTCACTGATTTCTATGGTGTGTTGCCTATTTTTTGGATCTCTAATCCTATTCATAGCTATAGGTTCATAGTGCTATAGATGTGCTGCCTCCTATATATATATATATATATATACACACACACACACATATACACACACACACACTTTTTTTTGGGGGGGGGGGGTGAACATATGTTAATACAAGGATACTTACTGCTGGGACCCTGTATCTAAGTATATCATGTGTGATACTGTCTGCTGGGGCCATGTATCCAAGCCTATCATGTGTGATACTGTCTGCTGGGGCCGTGTATCTAAGCCTATCATGTGTGATACTGTCTGCTGGGGCCGAGTATCTAAGCCTATCATGTGTGATACTGTCTGCTGGGGCCGAGTATCTAAGCCTATCATGTGTGATACTGTCTGCTGGGGCCATTTATCTAAGCCTATCATGTAGGATACTGTCTGCTGGGGCTATGTATCTGAGCCTATCATGTGTGATACTGTCTGCTGGGGACATGTATCCAAGCCTATCATGTATGATACTGTTTGCTGAGACAAGGTGGGTATGTGGGACTACCTACAGGGGACTGCATGGCACTGTCTACAAGGGGGATGTATGGCAGGGGGACTGTGTGTCGAACCATACAGAGGGGTTGCGACAGTATATACAGTGGGCATTATGTGGGGAACTCTCTACAGGTGACATAACTTTGCTTGGGGACCAAGAATTGCCAAATTTGCCCCTGAGGGTTAGTACAAGGATACTTACTGCTGATGCCTGTATCTAAGGCTACATTCACAAGAGCGTGACAGATTTACGTGCGTAAAAAAATGTGCGCAAATCTGTCCATGTGCATTGTGTTTTCATCAGTGTGCTTTTCGTGTGGTGTGTGTTTTTCACGCACTTGCAAGCACTTTTTTTTTTCAGTGTAATTGTTGCGTAAATCATGTACAGCACACAAATGTGCGTTCGTGTGATTTTCACGCACCTATTGACTTCAACAGGCGACTAGGTGCGTGAAAACACACCAATATAGGAAATTCAGTGAGTTTCACGCAACGGGCACTCGCTGTGTGAAAACTCACGCATGTGTGAAAAGCCCCATTGATATCAATGGGTCCGTGTTCTGTGCGTTGTTTCAACGCCCAGCACAAGGATGAGAATCATGCTCATCTGAATGAGCAGTAACTCTATCATGTGTGATACTGTCTGCTGGGGCCATGTATCGAAGCCTATCATGTATGATACTGTCTGCTGAGACAATGCATCCAATTCTATCCAGCGGTGTAGCTATAGGAGCCTTTGTCTTAGGGTATGTTCACACGGCCTATTTACAGACGTAATTCGGGCGTTTTAACCCCCGAATTACGTCCGAAATTACGGCTTGAAAGCGTTGACAAACATCTGCCCATTGAAAGCAATGGGCTGACGTTTGTCTGTTCACACGAGGCGTATATTTACGCGTCGCTGTCAAAAGACGGTGCGTAAATAGACGCCCGCGTCAAAGAAGTGTCATGTCACTTCTTCAGACGTAAATGGAGCTGTTTTCCATGGACTCCATGGAAAACCAGCTCCAGTTACGTCCGTAATGGATGCGGCGTTCAAGCGCCTGCACATGCCGTTACGGCTGAAATGACGGGGCTGTTTTCTCCTGGAAACAGCCCCGTCATTTCGGCCGTTACGGACGCTGCCGTGTGAACATACCCTTATAGATATGCTATATTCCATATGTATGTAAAAAAAAAAAATTTTTTGGGGGTGAGTAAATTTATGTCTCGGGGCTTGTGCCCCATATCTTTTAAGACCCTAGCAACGCCCCTGGTGGAGCGCTATCTACAGGGGTTTGCACTATCTGCAGGGGGCTTTGGCCACTGCTCACCTACGACCAATGATCCAGCATCTCGGGAAAGGGACTGCGCACCTTCATGACATAATGAAGGAGCGCTGACGCGCTCCTCCTTCGGTCTGCTCTCTCCTCTCCTGTGGGAGCTTTGGTGCCACGCGGGCTACAGATGACAGCCTCAGGGGCAGCATGCGGCCCTCGGGCCATGTGTTTGAGACCCCTCTATATGTTATAGACTACATACCATCCAACGGGCATACAATAATTCCACATATTCTAGAGATTGTATTAAGTTTTTCTTTTCAAAATCTTTTTATAGAATTTTATCAACAGTACAAAACAACGAGAACAGCTCGTCAAGTCATAGTAAAAGGTTCCAATCAAGGCACAAACAGATCAATCAATAAGGCACAACATGTACATTACATGGGATGATAAGGATGCAGTAGGTACTATGTAGAAAAGTAGACCTCAAATGGAAGGATCAATAATAAAGTGAAGCTGGAAAACGACTTGACAGAAATAAGTTTTAAGCAGGTGTGATACATCTGGTAACAGGTGGGGGCAGGATAAAGGGGGGAGGGAAGCGGGAACAATAGGGATAGCATAACAGGGAAAAATACATAAGCAAATAAAGTAAATACATCTAAATGCACAGGTTCTTGACAAGGTCTAGTGATGAGATGTCACGATAAGCAAAATAGAGGGTTTGGTAATAGTCAGATAAAAGCTTGTGGCAATCTCTCTAGAAGTGACTGGGGAGGAACATGTAAGAATAAAGCTTCTATGTGTTAGTTACTCAAAGAACTATATATACGAGGTTTCTGGGTTGTCCAGTCTTTCCACATCTGAGCGTCTGAGCGAATGAAGGATGCGTGCGAAGTTGCCAATGGGTAAGTTCATCCAATCTAGCTATTTGTTCTACCTTGGAGACCCAGTGCAGAACCGAAGGGACTTCGGAGGATTTCCAAAAAAGCTGAATTAGGGCAAAGCCCCACGTGGCGGAATTGCTCTTGAATTCCGCTGCAGACACTCCGCAGCGTTAATCCGCAGCGGAGCCGTTTCTCCATTGCCTTCCACTCCATTGCCTTTGTTTAGACGTGGCTGAAAATTCCGCTGCGGAGCATAGGCTGCGGTGCGGAATTTGGTATCCGCAGCATACAATGGATGTTGCGGACCAGTGGCGGACTGGTTGCGGACTCATTGCGGAAGTTCTCCATTGACTTCAATGGAGATTCTAAATTCCGCAATGAAGTCCGCAGATGTCATGCACATGTTATGTGTGCTGCGGATGCGTCTTGCTTTTTTGACATGACATTTCTTCATTCTGGCTGGACCTATGTATTTCTAGGTCTACAGCCAGACTGAGGAAGTCAATGGGGCTCCCGTAATTACGAGAGCGTTGCTAGGAGACGTCAGTAAATAGTCACTGTCCAGGGTGCTGAAAGAGTTAAGCGATCGGCAGTAACTGTTTCTGCACCCTGGACAGTGACTACCGATCCCAATATACAGCAACCTGTCAAAAAAATAGAAGTTCATACTTAACGAGAACTCCCTGCTTCTGTCTCCAGTCCGGCTTCCCAGGATGACGTTTCAGTCTAAGTGACGGCTGCAGCCAATCACAGGCTGCAGCGGTCACATGGACTGCCGCGTCATCCAGGGAGGTCGGGCTGGATGCCGAAAGAGGGACGCGTCACCAAGACAACGGCCGGTAAGTATGAAATTCTTTTACTTTCACTAGGGAAAGTGCTGTCCATTCTCTCTATCCTGCACTGATAGAGAGAAGGGAAGCACTTTTACCGCAGTACGCAGCAGCTAGTCCGCATCAATTTACTGCACATTTTGGGCAGATCTGTCGCAGAATCTGCAACGCAGATTCTGTGCGGCATTGATGCGGACAGCTGCGGAGGAAAACCGCCACGTGGGGCCATGCCCTTAAAAGGTGTGCCGCTGCAATCAACAACCTCATGAGCTTTAACCCCTTCCCGCCACAGCCCTTTTTCAGATTTTCATTTTCATTTTTTCCTCCCCACTTTCCAAAACCCATAACGTCTTTAATTTTCCGTCGATATACTACTATGAGAGCTTGATTTTTGCGGGACGAGTTGTATTTTTTCATAGCACCATTTATTTTTTTCCATATAATGTACTAGGAAACGGGAAAAAATATATTTTTTTATTTAGAAAATGAAAAAACAGCGATTCCTCCATGGTTTTTTGCACGCCGTTTTTACGGAATTCACTGTGCAATTAAAACAACATGTTAATTTTATTCTGTGGGTCAATACGATTATGGCGATACTAAATATATATAGTTTTTTCTATATTTTACTACTTTTATAGGTAAAAACCTAAGTGTAAAAAAGAAAATTAATTTTGTATCGCCAAATTCCAAGAGCCATAACTTTTTTATTTTTCCATCGATTAAGTGGTATGAGGGCTTATTTTTTGCGTGATGTAGTTTTTAATAATACCATTTTGGTGTACATGCGACAGTTTGATCACTTTTTATTTAATTTTTTGTGCGAGATTAGGTGACCAAGAAAAAGAGATTCTGGCGGTTACCTTTTTTTTTTTTCTACGGCGTTCACCGTGCGGGTTAAATAATGATATATTGTAATAGTTCATACTTTTACGGACGCAGCGCTACCAATTATGTTTATTTATTTTATTTTTTTACTATGCTCTAGGGGGAAAATTGGAAAAGGTTTTTTTTTAAACTTTTATTTACATTTTTTTTTAAACTAATTTTTACTTTTTTTATTAGTTCCCCTAGGGGACTTCAACCAGCGATCGTTAGATTGCTTGCACGATATACTGCAATACTAATGTATTGCAGTATATGGTGATTCTGATATATCTGTCGAATTTTCCAGAACCATCTGTCGAAGAGGTCTGCGTGCTATCTCCTTCTCAATGGCAACCCAATGTTTGTGTGTAGGATGCCTTATCCAATCAATTATTCTACTTAAATGTACCACCTTGTAATAGTTGGCTAGTTGACGGACACTGATCCCTCCTTTGTCTGTGGGTAATTGTAAAATTTTGTGAGATATTCTAGGTTTGGAACTGCCCCAAATATAATCTGAGCAAATCTTACGATAAATATGGAAAAACCTTAGAGGGAGAGATATAGGTAGGGTTTGAAATAATTGGGTGACTTTGAGGGAAATTAATGAGTTTAACATACTTTTCCTACCAAACCAAGACAGAAAGGTAGGGGACCAAGATTTCAGTATTGTAGGTATTGATGCCAGCGGTACTTTGTAATTAAGAGCGTAAAGCTGCTTTGAATCAGGAGAGATATTGAGCCCTAAGAATTTGATAGACTCTTTGGGCCAAGAGAAAGGGAACTTCCACTTTAATGGCTCTATAGGGACAATGTATTACATTTTTTTATGTATCTATAGTCTAGATGATCTTCACCGAGAATTATTTTCTCCATCTTGACACATTCTTCGTCTGGAGACGCAGGACTGCTTTGGGATCGAATGTAGCACCCACATATGCCAACAGATTTATGGCATCTCTGGTGGTAAATAAGCTCTCACACAGCTACATTGGAGAAAAATAAAAAAGTTCTGGCTCTCAGAATATGGCAACACAAAATGTGCAGAGTGTCCCAAAAGCGGATAAGATTGGGCACCATTTATCAGTGCGACACTGGCCACACATCTATGAATTATTATTTATTTACCGCAGTATTTTACCCTCTTATATTATCCTGATGTACTTCGCACAGCTTACATATGCCCTGATGTACTCCACACAGCTTACATATGCCCCCCGCATTATAAACTGAAATACCAGTAAAACCCCAAACAGAACTACTACCAAGCTAAATCTGCGCTCCAAAAGCCAAATGTTGCTCCCTCTCTTCTGAGCCCTACAGCATGCCCAAACAGCAGTTTATATCTACAGATATGGCATCGCCATACGAGGAAGAACCCGATACATTTTATGAGGTATTTGTCTTCAGTGGCATATAATGGGCACAATATATTTGCACTAAATTGGCATATCAGTGGAAAATTTAAATTTTCACTTTACACCATCCTGTGCACATTAACCCCTTCGCGCACCACAACTTAATAGCATGTCATGTTGCGGGAGGGGGTGATGTATGCAGCAGACTCATGCGCTGAGCCTGCGCCATATGCTGTGGGTGTCAGCTGTGTATTGCAGCTGACACCCGGGACTAGCGGAGAGAACCAGCGATCGTGCTGTTACAAAAGCCTGTAAAAATGACAATAAACTGCAATACATTAGTGTTGCAGTGTATTGTACCAGCGATCTAATGTCGTTCAAGTCCCCTAGAGGGACTAATAAAATGTGTAATAAAAAAAGTGAAGTAAATAAAGTTTAGTGAAAAAAATTAACTAAATATTTAACGTCCAAAAAAAAACCTTTTCCCAATTTTCCTCTAAAGCAATTTAAAAAAAAAAAAATAAACAAAATTGGTATCGCTGCATCCATAAAAGTTTTAACTATTACAATATACCATTATTTAACTCGCACGGTGAACGGCGTAAAAATAAAGAATTTAAAACGCCAAAATCAGAGTTTTTTGGGTCACCATACCTCTAAAAAAAATGTAATAAAAAGTGATCGAAAACTTGTATGTACCAAAAAATGGTACCAATAAAAACTACAGCTCATCCTGAAAAAAGTAAGCCCTCACACTGCTCAATTGATCAAAAAATTTTTTTTTTAGCAAATGGTTTTTACTTTGTAAAAGTAGTAAAATATTGAAAAAAACGATATAAATTTGGTATCACCATAATAGTATTGAGTTGCAGAAAACATTAAAGTTGCTATTTTTTCCTGCATTGTGAAAGCCATAAAAACTAAACTCAAAAAATCAGCGGCGGAATCGCAGTTTTTTCCAATTTCAGCCTGCAAATAATTTTTGGGTGTTTCCGAGAACATTATAGGTACTTTAACCCCTTCCCGCTCTTGGACGTACTATTAGGTCATGGTAGCTGTATCGCTCGCGCTCCATGACCTAATAGTACGTCACGGGAGTAACGGCCGTTTCGGCCCTCTTCCCGACACATACAGGAGCTGTGACAGCTGCTGTCTCATACAGCAGCTGTCACAGCTCCTACAGCGGGGACCGATCGCTGTGTCCCCGCTGATTAACCCCTTAAAAGCCGCCTCCAATAGCGTTCGCGGCTTTCTAGGGGTTAAGCTACAATCGCCGGCCTGCTACACGATAGCTGCCAGCGATTGTAACTATGGCGCATGTAGTGCAGTGTATTAGAATAGCGATCAGGGCCTCCTGCCCTCAAGTCCCCTAGTGGGACAAAGTAATAAAGTAAAAAAAAAGATGTGTAAAAATAAGAAAATAAAAGTTTTAAAAGTAATAAAAGTAAAAATCACACTTTTTCCCTTATCAGTCATTTATTATTAATAAAAATAGATAAATAAACAAATAAACTATACATAATTGGTATCGCCGCGTCCGTAACGGTCTGAACTACAAAATTATTTTGTTATTTATCCCGCGCGGTGAACGCAGTAAAAGAAAATAATAATAAACCGTAAAAATATTGAGTTGTGTTTCTCTGGTAAAACCTTTTGTATTATAGAAAAAAAATGGTATAAAAAGGATTTTCTGACAAAAATAAATATTGTAAATTTCACCTCTACTTTGCTCTAAATTCCTGTGAAATACCTAAAGGGTTCATAAACTATCTAAATGCTGTTGTGAATACTTTGAGGGGTCTAGTTTCTAAAATGGGGTGTTTCATAGGGGCGTCTAATATATGGGTCCCTCAAAGCAACTTCAGAACTGAACTGGAACCTAAAAAAAAATGAGGCAATACTTCGCTTCTCCTAATGAGCATTGCCTACTCCAAGATGACCCCAGTTTTGACCGTTTGTATAAACGGAGACCCCTATTAGACTGTTTCAGTGCCCGGTTTTCCCAAGCATACACCCCCGAGAAGTGTATTTCTATTGATGAGTCCTTGGTACATTTTAAAGGGAGGCTTCAATTCCGCCAGTCCCTACCGGGTAAGAGGGCAAGGTTTGGCGTGAAGATGTATAAGCTGTGTGAGAGTGCATCAGGGTATGCCTACAAATTTAGGATATATGAAAGGAAGGACACCAGTATTCAGCCCCCAGAATGCCCCCCCTTACTGGGAGTTAATTTTTATACCAGCGTCCCACTTTTCAACTGCCTCGCTTCCAGTCCTGCGGCATGCGGCACTGCTAGAAGAAATCTGAGAGGCCTCCCTAAGACTCTGCTTGGGGAAACACTCAGAAGGGGTGAGAGCAGGGCACATTCTAGCAGCAACATATTGTGTGTCAAGTACAAGACAAGAGAAATGCCACACCAGTGCCCATATACCTGTACGAGGTACCAGTACAGAGACCCCCAAACCAGACTGCATCCTGGACTACAATAGGTACATGGGAGGGGTGGACCTGTCAGATCAAGCCCTGAAGCCCTACAGCGCCATGTGGTGTGGTATAAAAAACTGGCCATGCACATCATACAGATGACATTGTACAATATGAACGTGCCACGTCGATGTACAGGCCAGAGGGGAACTTTCCTGGAATTTCAAGAGGTGGTTATCAAGAAACTAATTTTTAGGGACCAAGAAGGGGGGGCACCCAGTACTTCTGGAAGCGGGGCCACTCGCATCGTGCCAGGGCAACACTTTCCAGGAGAAGTTCCCCAAACTGGCAAGAAAGGAAACAGTCAAAAGAGGTACAAACTCTGCTACAAGAGGGGGATAAGGAAGTACACAATATATCAATGTGACACGTGTCCGGAAAAACTAAGGCTCCGTATGAAAGAGTGCTTCAAAATGTATCATACATCCCTTGATTTTTAATCTACCCCAGTTTTACTTACCCTGATGCACTCCGCACAGTTTATCCCCCTCATCTTTCCCTTCCGAGCCCTGCTGTGTGCCCAGGCAGCTGATAACAGCCACATTGAGGGTATTGCCGTACCCATGGGAACACACATTACAGTTTATAGGGTGTACGTCTCCGGTCAAAATGCTCACTACACCTCTAAATTAATGCCTTAAGGGGTGTAGTTTTTAAAATGGGGTCACTTCTTGGGGGTTTCAACTGTACTGGTACCTCAGGGGCTTCTGCATACATGACTTTGCACCAGAAAATCCCCAGTAGGCCAAATGGTAGTCCTTTCCTTCTGAGCCCACCCATGGGCCCAAACGTCAGTTTATCACCACAAATTGGGCATTGCCGCACTCAGGACAAATTGGGCAACAAAATGGGGTATTTTATTTCTTGTGAAAATAAGACATTTTCAGCCAAAATTACATATTATTGGAAAAAATTAATTTTGTTTGAATTCCCAGCCCAATTCAAATAAGTTATGTGAAAAAACTATGGGGTCAAAATGGTCACAACACCAATAAATGAATTACTTGAGGGGTGTAGTTTCCAAAATGTGGTCACTTCTGGTGGGTTTCCATTGCTTTGATACCTCTGGGGCTCTGCAAATGCGACATTGCACCCGAAAGCCAATCCAGCAAAATCTGCACTCCAAAGAACACACAGCGCTCCTTCCCTTCTGAGGCCACCCATGGGCCCAAACGGCAGTTTATCGCCACAAATGGGGTATTGCTGCACTCAGGACAAATTGGGCAACAAAATGGAGTGTTTTATTTCTTGTGAAAATAAGAAATTTTTAGCTAAAACTACATATTATTGGAAAATATATATATATATTTTTTAAATTCCCAGCCCAATTCAAATACGTGCTGTGTAAAAACTTCGGGATAAAAATGGTAACAACAACCATGAATTAATTCCTTGAGGGGTGTAGTTTCCGAAATGGGGTCACTTCTGGGGGATTCCTACTGTTTTGGCACCTTAAAACCTCTTCAAACCTGGCATGCTGCCTAAAATATATTCTAATAAAAAAGAGGCCTCAAAATGCACTAGGTCCTTCTTTGCTTCTGTGGCTTGTGTTTTAGTTCACGAGCGCACTACAGACACATGTGGGGAATTTATAAAAACTGCAGAATCTGGGCAATACATATTTAATAGTATTTCTCTGGTAAAACCTTCTGTGTTACAGAAAAAAATTGAATACAATTGAAATTCAGCAAGAAAAGTTACATTTGCAAATTTCACCTCTACTTTTCTTTCATTTCTGTGAAATGCCTGAAGGGTTAAATAAACTTTCTAAATGCTGTTTTGAATACTTTGAGGGGTCTTGTTTTCAAAATGGGGTATTTTATGGGGGTTTCTAATACATAGGCCCCTCAAAGCCACTTCGGAACTGAACAGGTACCTAAAAAAAAGGCTTTTGAAATTTTCTTAAAAATATGAGAAATTGCTGTTTATGTTCTAAGCCTTGTAACGTCCAAGAAAAATAAAAGAATGTTCAAAAAACGATGCCAATCTAAAGTAGACATATGGGAAATGTGAACTAGTAACTAGTTTGGGTGGTATAACCATCTGTTTTACAAGCAGATGCATTTAAATTCTGAAAAATGCAATTTTTTTATACATTTTCTCTAAATTTTGACATTTTTCACCAATAAACACTGAATATATAATCCAAATTTTACCACTAACATAAAGCCCAATGTGTCACGAGAAAACAATCTCAGAATCGCTTGGATAGGTTTAAGCATTCCGACATTATTACCACATAAAGTGAAATATGTCAGATTTCAAAAATGGGCTCTGAGCCTTAAGGCCAAAACAAGGCTGTGTCCTTAAGGGGTTAAATGTTCTCAATAGAAACTAGAACTCCTCTCGAAAAAAATAAGCCCTCACACCACTCTATTGACGAAAAAATAAAATACGTTGTAGCACTTGGAAAGCGAGAAAGGAAAGACGAAAATAAAAAAGCAAAAAATATATTAGTCCTGAAAGGGTTAATTAATTTCTAAGGAAAAAAAATATTTATGACCACATGTGGGAAAAATTTTGATATTAATTTTCACGGCCTAATTCTAATAAGTTCTCCAAAAGACCTGTGGGGTCTAAATGCTCACTATACCCCTAGATAGATTATTTAAGTGCTGTAGTTTACTGAAGTGATAAATGAGTAAAATGTATAATTTTTATTTCATAGCTATCTAAAAACAGGGGTACAATCACCACTGTGAAAAGCCCAACCGTGTATTTAAAAACGTATTAAACAGAATACTCCCAGTCCTAGTTCGTTTGCGAACCCTTAATGACTGGGTATGTAAACAGAGATATCAAAATATGGAATCAGCGTATAACATTGGTAAAGCAGTGGTTTGGACCCTCGTTCACACAGGAGCCTGCGTTAACCGCACCAGATTCTCCCAATGTACAGATGCACAACAATGCCACTGCCCCCTACGCAAAATTCCCTCACTTCACCCGGGTCGGGTACATTGGGAGAATCTGGTGCGGTTAACGCTTAATGTTAACGCGGTTAACGCTTAATGTTTAGAACCACATATGGAGTATTGCCTTACTTGGGAGAAATTGCTCTACAAATGTTGGGGTGCTTCGTCTCCTATAGTGCTTGAGACATTTTTACAGCCCAATTCTAATTAATTTGTTTAAATACCTGTGCGGTCAAGATGCCAACTACACTCATAGAAAAGTTATTTAAGGGGTGTAGTTGCAAATGCGACATGCCGTCAAAAAATAATACCCCCAAAATCTGCGCTCTAAAGCCAAATGGCACCCCCAATGGCACTTCTTCCCTTCCGAGCGCTGCTGTGTGCCCAAACAGCCGTTTACAACCACATATGGGGCATTGCCATATTCGGGAGAAATTGTGTGAAAAATGTTAGGGTGCTTTTCTCCTATAATCCTTGTTAAAGGTATACTAATATTGGAAACAAATTACATTTTCCATTTTTAAAGCCCAATTTTAATACATTTGTTGGCCAGCATCAGGATCTTGGAGAGCAGGGCCCCAGTGATAGTTAGTTTCAAGAAGGAAACAGGCATCACAATATAATAGGGCCCATTCCTTTCTCCAAACTACCAACTGCTAGGTATAATTTTGATGGGCAATGGGCGACAGCGACTGCGGTGGTGGTGGGCAGACTCCTTTCTTTGTTTTCGTGGCCAGGCCCCATACAGCAGCACCTCAAGACCTCTTCAAACATAAAATGGTGCCTGGAAAACATCCTATTAAAAGGGAGACCCTTAAATTCACAAGGTCACCCTTCATTTCTGAGGCCTGTGTTTGAGTCAAGTAGCACTCTAGGGCCACAAGTGGGATATTTCTAAAAATTGCAGAATCTGGATAATAAATATTGAGTTGTTTTTGTCTGTTAACGCCTGCTGTGTTACTGAAATAAAGGGATTAAAATTTAATATCTGAAAATAAAATTAACTTGTAAATTTCACCTCCACTTTGCTTTAATTCCTGTGAAACACCTAAAGGGTTAACAAACTTCCTAAACGCTGTTTTGTATAAGTTGAGGGGTGAAAATTTTAAAATGGGTTGATTTATGAGGGGTTTCTAATATATATGCCATTGAAAGCAATTTCAAAACTGCCTAAGAAAATGTTTCGAAAATTTTGTTGAAAATTGTAAAAACTTCTAGTAAACTTGTATGCTTTATAATGCCCTAAAAAAATGAAATGACATTAAATAAAAAAAATTATGCCTACATAAAGAAGACGTATGGTAAGCCTTATTTATTTACTAATTTGTGTGGTATCATAATCCATTTTAGATTCAAAGGATTTCAAATTTCGGAAAATTTTTCCACATTTTCTTTAAATTTGGGATTTTTAAAAAAAAAATTAAGAGTAAACATAACTAAAATTTACCACTAACATAAAGCACAATGTGTCATGAAAAAAAAACCTATCTCAGAATCACTTGGATAAGTAAAAGCATTCTAAACTGCTTACTATAAATGAATTGACATTTGAAAAATTGTGGCTGTGTCCTTAAGGGCTTAAAGAGTGCATTCCACTTAATAAATTTGGCGTATTTTGAACTTTCTGACAGACAGAAAATCAAATACACCTTCTATGAGACAAATTTTCTCTATCTTAACTTGTTTTCTTAATAAATATGGCCTAAACGTTATCTCTTTGAAGACCACGCCTACTATTCTCATCACTTCCCAAATTTGACGAGTGCCAAGAAAAGTCTAAAATTGTGGCGCAAATTTGACACGCTACATTGTTTTCTGTATATTTGGTGCAGTTTATTAGGCATCTCACAATTTTTTCCTTTTTAACTTCAGTTAGTACTCTTTATGTCTTTAATTTTTTTCCCTTTATTACGAAGAATCAACTTAATAATTATGCCTCTTGAATGTAAGGTATTTCTCACCATAAGCCACGCACACTTTCGTGAAGCCGTTATATCCCATGGAAATTATTTTACCTAGTAATTATTTAGGCTTATATGGTTGGAAAATCGGCTTGGAAACAGTATATGATTAGAATACAGACTTACCTAATAATTATACATAGTATGTATAAATGAGCATATTTATATGTGATTATAATAAATTCCTAGTAGTGCAGCACACTGCTTAACAATAAATTAATATATAAGCACTGAGAGTACAGAGAAAAATGGGGAACCAGCAGATGGATTAGTAGAAAATCCACCTTTGGTTTACCAGATAAACAATTAGAATGAGAATTGCACAGGCTTCCTAGTTAAACGGCACAGCTTTCTACATTTTTACCCCTTAACAACCATATTGAAAGGTTAATTTTGGACCTGGATGTATTTATTTTATTACCCCTTTTAATTCCAAGTATCATAACTTCTTATTTTGTAGTCTGTGTAGCTATATGATGGCTTATTTGGTTATTTATTTGCAATAAATTTAGATTTTGGGGAATTGGTTACAATTTGTAAAAAAAAAATACCATACTGAAAATAATTTTTCCGAATTCTTTTATTGCTTAATTTATTTTATGGTTTGTTATGGTTAAAATTATATCAAATATGTACAGTGGCACTTGAAAGTTTGTGAATCCTTCAGACTTTTCTATATTTCTGCATAAATTGACCAAAAACGACATCAGATGTTCACACAAGTCCTAAAAGTAGATAAAGAAAACCAAATCAAACAAATGAGTAAAAAATATTAGACTTATTAATTTATTCATTGAGGAAACAGATCCAACATCACTTATCTGTGAGTGGCAAAAGTATGTGAACCTTTAGGATTAGCAGATTATTTTAATTTGAAATTAGAGTCAGATGTTTTCATTAAATGGGATGACAATCAGGTGATAGTGGGCGACCTGTTCTATTTAAAGAACAGGAAGCTATCAAAGTCTGATCTTCACAACACGTTTGTGGAAACATATCATGGCACGAACAAAGCAGATTTCTGAGGACCTCAGAAGAAGAGTTGTTGATGCTCATCAGGCTGGAAAAGGTTACATAACCATCTCAAAAGAGTTTGGACTCCACCAATCCACAGTCAGACAGATTGTGTACAAATGGAGGAAATTCAAGTCCATTAGTACCCTCCCAGGAGTGGTCCACCAACTGAGATCACGCCAAGAGCAAGGCGTATAATAGTCTGAGAGGTCACAAAGGAACCCAAGCAAAATGGGGGAGCTGGAGGCCTTGGTACTGGAAGAAAATATAGATATAGTTGGTGTTGCTGAAAGACAGATTGAATAGTAAAGGTGGTGGCGTATGTCTGTATGTGAGAAGCAATATGAAGGTGAGCGTGAATAAGACATTAGAGGGTGAAGATTGTGAGGAGGTTGAAACCTTGTGAGTGGAATTACAAAGGGAGGTAAACACTGAAAAAAATTACTTTTGGTGTTATCTATAGGCCCCCCAATATAACTGAGGAGATGGAATGTCAGCTATATAAACAGATGGAGCGGGCTGCACAGGCTGGTGCTGTAGTGATAATGGGAGATTTGAATTACCGGGATATTAATTGGTGTCATGGTTCGGCTTCAACTACAAAGGGCAGACATTTCCTCAAACTGTTGCAGGAAAATTTTATGGGCCAGCTTGTGGAAGACCCGACTAGAGGTGAAGCTCTGTTGGATCTGGTCTTTTCTAATAATGCAGAGTTTGTTGGGAACGTCAATGTTCGGGAAAGCCTCGGTAACAGTGATCATAATATAGTTATATTTTACAATATGTGGTGCCTATTTTCAAAAAAGGCTCTAGGTCTTCTCCGGGTAATTATAGACCAGTAAGCTTAACATAAATTGTGGGGAAAATGTTTGAGGGGCTATTGAGGGACTATATACAGAATTATGTGACAATAAATAGTATTATAAGTGACAGCCAGCACGGTTTTACAAAGGACAGAAGCTGTCAAACCAACCTGATTTGTTTTTATGAAGAGGTAAGCAGAAGCCTAGACAGAGGGGCCGCTGTGGATATAGTGTTTTTGGACTTTGCAAAGGCATTTGACACTGTCCCCCATAGACGTCTAATGGGTAAATTAAGGACTATAAGTTTAGAAAGTATAGTTTGTAATCGGATTGAGAATTGGCTCAAGGACCGTATCCAGAGAGTTGTGGTCAATGATTCCTACTCTGAATGGTCCCCGGTTATAAGTGGTGTACCCCAGGGTTCAGTGCTGGGACCACTATTATTCAACTTATTTATTAATGATATAGAGGATGGGATTAATAGCACTATTTCTATTTTTGCAGATAACACCAAGCTATGTAATATAGTTCAGTCTATGGAAGATGTTCGTGAATTGCAAGCAGATTTAAACAAACTGAGTGTTTGGGCGTCCACTTGGCAAATGAAGTTTAATGTAGATAAATGTAAAGTTATGCACCTGCGTACAACCTGCATGCATCCTATGTCCTAGGGGGAGCTACACTTGGGGAGTCACTTGTTGAGAAGAATCTGGGTGTACTTGTAAATCATAAACTAAATATCAGCATGCAATGTCAATCAGCTGCTTCAAAGGCCAGCAAGATATTGTCGTGTGATAAAAGAGGCACGGACTCGCGGAACAGGGATGTAATATTGCCACTTTACAAAGCATTAGTGAGGCCTCATCTAGAATATGCAGTTCAGTTCTGGGCTCCAGTTCATAGAAAGGATGCCCTGGAGTTAGAAAAAATACAAAGAAGAGCAACGAAGCTAATAAGAGGCATGGAGAATCTAAGTTATGAGGAAAGATTAAAAGAACTAAGCCTATTTAGCCTTGAAAAAAGACAACTAAGGGGGACATGATTAACTTATATAAATATATGAATGTCACATACAAAAAAATATGGTGAAATCCTGTTCCATGTAAAACCCCCTCAAAAGACAAGGGGGCACTCCCTCCGTCTGGAAAAAGAAAGATTCAACTTGCAGAGGTGACAAGCCTTCTTTACTGTGAGAACTGTGAACTTATGGAATAGTCTACCGCAGGAGCTGGTCACAGCAGGGACAGTAGATGGCTTTAAAAAAGGCTTAGATAGTTTCCTAGAAAAAAAAAATATTAGCTCCTATGTGTAGAAATTTTTTACTTCCCCTTTCCCATCCCTTGGTTGAACTTGATGGACATGTGTCTTTTTTCAACCGTACAAACTATCTAACTATGTTACCTCTAAGCAAGTAAAGGCCTTTCTCACATTAAGTAATGTTAATGTTCATGAGGACATTAACATCAGGAGGACACTGAACAACAATGGTGTGCAGGGCAGGACTGCAAGGACAAAAGCCGCTGCTCTCCAACTGCAGTTTGCTAAAGATCACCTGGAAAAGCCAGAAGGCTATTGGAACAATGTTTTGTGGACGGACGAGACCAAAATAGAGCTTTTTGGTTTAAATGAGAAGCGTTATGTTTGGTGAAATGAAAACACCGCATTCCAGCATAAAAACCTTATATAATCTGTGAAACATGGAGAAGGTAGTATTATGGTTTGGGACTGTTTTACTGCAACCCGGCTAGGACGGCTTGCCATCATTGATGGACCAATGAATTGTGAATTATACCAGAAAATTCTGAAAGGAAAATCTCAGGACATCGGTCCGTGAGCTGAATCTAAAGAGAACATGTGTCATGCAGCAAGACAACGACCCTAAGCACACAAGTCGTTCTACAAAAGAATGGTTAAAGCTGAATAAAGTTAAAGTTTTGTAATGTCCAAGTGAAAGTCCTGAACCAATAGAAATGTTGTGAAAGGACTTGAAGCGAGCAGTTCATGGGAGGAAAGCCACCAACATAACAGAGTTGAAGCTGTTTTGTACTGGGAAACGGGCTAAAATTCCTCCAAGCCGATTTGCAGGTGTAATCAATAAATACCGGAAATGTTTAGACCAGGTTATTGCTGCACAAGGGGGTCATACCAGATACTGAAAGCAAAGGCTCATATACTTTTGCCGCTTACAGATAAGTGATATTGGATCATTTTCCTCAATAAATAGATGACCAGTTCTAATATTTGTAACCAATTTGTTTGATTTGGTTCTCTTTATCTTCTTTTAGGACTTGTGTGAAAATCTGATGTAGTTTTAGGTCAAATTTATGCAGAAATATGGAAGATTCTGAAGGGTTCACAAACTTTCAAGCCCTACTATATATATTTCTTAATGCCCTAGGGCCAGACAGGTTTTCATCTCTCCCCCTGATATTTCAGTCTTGATAATTTTTAATTATTCTTTCCACTATACTTTAGAACATGCATGTATGAATTTGCTTCTCTTATGTCAAACATTACAAGTTAAAAAGGCCTAGCTCACAATTGGTGCTCGATTTCATCCTAAAGTTTCAATGTGGTTGAGGTCAGGGCGCTGTGATAGCTTTGTTTTTTAACCAGAGCTCACTTGCTGGAAGCACACAATTCTTTAAAATGTCATTCTATGCTATATCATTAAGGTTTCCTTAACTGGTGCTCAAACCAATAATAACAGCTCCAGGCCATTATTCCTCCTCCGCAAAATTTTATAACAAGCAATACTCAAGCGGCAGAAAGCATTGTCCTCTGATCCTCCAATCCAAGATTTGTCTATCAGATGTCCAGATGATGAAGCATGATTCATCATGACTTCCAATGGCAGTGTGCTTAGTTGCGCTCCACACAATATAAGCACTTATATACTCCTCAATATTGAAATTGCAACACCAGGAAGGTCAAGCCATAAGATTATGCAAATGGATGAATTAACAGGTGTCGCTTACATCTGCAAATTTTAAAGTACCCAGCTCCAATCTGTGGTATGTGGGAGGGGTATAAAAGCCAGATTGAAAACAAAGTTTTTTAGCCACATGAAACCTCAAAAATCAGATCAAGTTGTGTGGGATGATTGAGCGATACCTCCTGTTCATCAACGTGCCAGTTATCGCCACTTCTCACAAACTGACAGGGACAGAATCCTTGAACTGAGAGACCTTGGTTTATCACACTGGCAGATCGCTACGTTCTTAGGCCGAGATGTCAGCACTGTTGCCTGTCCCGGAGGTTGGGAGAACAACAACGAACAGGAATGACAGCAAGAGGTGCGCGGCGGCGAACCTCTGCACGGACAGATCGTCTGATTAGAAGAATGACGCGTAGTGATCTATGCTATACTGTAAGTGAAATTGGACATTACATCTCAAGCGTAGGGCAGCAACCAGTATTGACACAAACAATCAGAAGGCGTTTGCACGATATTTGGGATAGGAGCCAGACATCCAGCTGCAGGTGTATGGTAGCTGGACCCCTTTAGTCTTCATTACAGGTACACTAACAGCTCGGCATTACATTGATTTGGTCATGGCACCAGTGGTACGGCGATTTCTGCAAAGTGTCCCAGAAGCGTTTTTTTCATCAGGACAATGTCAGGCCGCATGTTGCTTGTGCTACTGTGAGCAGCCTGCGTGACTTAAACATGCTACCAGGGCCTGCAACTTCTCCGGATTTGTCTCCCATCGAGCACATCTGGGTCGTCATTGGTCGGCAGTTGCAAAGGAAGCTGCCAGCAGCCAATCTTGATGATTTGCGTGCCCAAGTGTATTCAGCATGGCATAACATTCCTCAGACAACCATTAATAACCTCATTGATATCCTGTCAAGTCCTGTATGTGCTTGTATACTCGATACTCGATACTGAATAAATCAAGATTAGAGATGAGCGAACCGGGACAACCGAACCCGGTTTCGGTCCGAACTTCAGGAAAAGTTCGGTTCGCAGCGAATCCGAACTTTACCGGGTTCGGCCGAACCCGTTTTGACCGAACCCGGCTACATTTTGGCGCCTGCCACATGTTACATCTAAAATGGAGGATTACAGAAGATCACCTGACATCAGGCTACCCCATAATGCCTTGCAAACGGCTCTCCCAGCCTATCGAGAGGCAGCATAGGGGCGGGCTCAAGCCTGCAATAAAAGTCTATGCACGGAGCTCAGCGGCCATTTTACAGACAGGAGCTGTAGGAATAGCATCTCTGTGCAGTAAGGGAAAGCTTTAGGAATCTAAAAGGCAGGAATTCAGAAATCGAAGGGGCTCATCCACTACTCACTACTCAGCCAGTGTGTGAATACGCTTTTATAAGGGGCTCATCCCCGTTGCATCCAACTTGCAATACAGGCAGCCTAGTAGTACTATAAGGCCCAGCATTCCCTGAGTGCACTGCAGCGAGGCTGATTGAAATTCTCATTCATTGCCATTTGCCAAGCCAGTGTCCGTGTGTGAATACGCTTTTAAAAGGGGCTCATCCCTGGAATAACAATCCAACTTGCCATACAGGCAGCCTAGAAGTACTACAACGCCCAGCATTCCCTGAGTGCACTGCAGCGAGGCTGATTGAAATTCTCATTCATTGCCATTTGCCAAGCCAGTGTCCGTGTGTGAATACGCTTTTAGAAGGGGCTCATCCCCATTGCATCCAACTTGCAATACAGGCAGCCTTTGTAGTAGTGGTAGTAGTAGTACTACAAGGCCCAGCATTCCCTGAGTGCACTGCAGCGAGGCTGATTGAAATTCTCATTCATTGCCATTTGCCAAGCCAGTGTCCGTGTGTGAATACGCTTTTAAAAGGGGCTCATCCCTGGCCGTTATTAACAGGATAACAATCCAACTTGCCATACAGGCAGCCTAGAAGTACTACAACGCCCAGCATTCCCTGAGTGCACTGCAGCGAGGCTGATTGAAATTCTCATTCATTGCCATTTGCCAAGCCAGTGTCCGTGTGTGAATACGCTTTTAAAAGGGGCTCATCCCTGGAATAACAATCCAACTTGCCATACAGGCAGCCTAGAAGTACTACAACGCCCAGCATTCCCTGAGTGCACTGCAGCGAGGCTGATTGAAATTCTCATTCATTGCCATTTGCCAAGCCAGTGTCCGTGTGTGAATACGCTTTTAAAAGGGGCTCATCCCTGGAATAACAATCCAACTTGCCATACAGGCAGCCTAGTAGTACTACAAGGCCCAGCATTCCCTGAGTGCACTGCAGCGAGGCTGATTGAAATTCTCATTCATTGCCATTTGCCAAGCCAGTGTCCGTGTGTGAATACGCTTTTAGAAGGGGCTCATCCCCATTGCATCCAACTTGCAATACAGGCAGCCTTTGTAGTAGTGGTAGTAGTAGTACTACAAGGCCCAGCATTCCCTGAGTGCACTGCAGCGAGGCTGATTGAAATTCTCATTCATTGCCATTTGCCAAGCCAGTGTCCGTGTGTGAATACGCTTTTAAAAGGGGCTCATCCCTGGCCGTTATTAACAGGATAACAATCCAACTTGCCATACAGGCAGCCTAGAAGTACTACAACGCCCAGCATTCCCTGAGTGCACTGCAGCGAGGCTGATTGAAATTCTCATTCATTGCCATTTGCCAAGCCAGTGTCCGTGTGTGAATACGCTTTTAAAAGGGGCTCATCCCTGGAATAACAATCCAACTTGCCATACAGGCAGCCTAGTAGTACTACAAGGCCCAGCATTCCCTGAGTGCACTGCAGCGAGGCTGATTGAAATTCTCATTCATTGCCATTTGCCAAGCCAGTGTCCGGGTGTGAATACGCTTTTAGAAGGGGCTCATCCCCATTGCATCCAACTTGCAATACAGGCAGCCTTTGTAGTAGTGGTAGTAGTACTACAAGGCCCAGCATTCCCTGAGTGCACTGCAGCGAGGCTGATTGAAATTCTCATTCATTGCCATTTGCCAAGCCAGTGTCCGTGTGTGAATACGCTTTTAGAAGGGGCTCATCCCCATTGCATCCAACTTGCAATACAGGCAGCCTTTGTAGTAGTGGTAGTAGTAGTACTACAAGGCCCAGCATTCCCTGAGTGCACTGCAGCGAGGCTGATTGAAATTCTCATTCATTGCCATTTGCCAAGCCAGTGTCCGTGTGTGAATACGCTTTTAAAAGGGGCTCATCCCTGGCCGTTATTAACAGGATAACAATCCAACTTGCCATACAGGCAGCCTAGAAGTACTACAACGCCCAGCATTCCCTGAGTGCACTGCAGCGAGGCTGATTGAAATTCTCATTCATTGCCATTTGCCAAGCCAGTGTCCGTGTGTGAATACGCTTTTAAAAGGGGCTCATCCCTGGAATAACAATCCAACTTGCCATACAGGCAGCCTAGTAGTACTACAAGGCCCAGCATTCCCTGAGTGCACTGCAGCGAGGCTGATTGAAATTCTCATTCATTGCCATTTGCCAAGCCAGTGTCCGTGTGTGAATACGCTTTTAAAAGGGGCTCATCCCTGGCCGTTATTAACAGGATAACAATCCAACTTGCCATACAGGCAGCCTAGAAGTACTACAACGCCCAGCATTCCCTGAGTGCACTGCAGCGAGGCTGATTGAAATTCTCATTCATTGCCATTTGCCAAGCCAGTGTCCGTGTGTGAATACGCTTTTAAAAGGGGCTCATCCCTGGAATAACAATCCAACTTGCCATACAGGCAGCCTAGTAGTACTACAAGGCCCAGCATTCCCTGAGTGCACTGCAGCGAGGCTGATTGAAATTCTCATTCATTGCCATTTGCCAAGCCAGTGTCCGTGTGTGAATACGCTTTTAGAAGGGGCTCATCCCCATTGCATCCAACTTGCAATACAGGCAGCCTTTGTAGTAGTGGTAGTAGTAGTACTACAAGGCCCAGCATTCCCTGAGTGCACTGCAGCGAGGCTGATTGAAATTCTCATTCATTGCCATTTGCCAAGCCAGTGTCCGTGTGTGAATACGCTTTTAAAAGGGGCTCATCCCTGGCCGTTATTAACAGGATAACAATCCAACTTGCCATACAGGCAGCCTAGAAGTACTACAACGCCCAGCATTCCCTGAGTGCACTGCAGCGAGGCTGATTGAAATTCTCATTCATTGCCATTTGCCAAGCCAGTGTCCGTGTGTGAATACGCTTTTAAAAGGGGCTCATCCCTGGAATAACAATCCAACTTGCCATACAGGCAGCCTAGTAGTACTACAAGGCCCAGCATTCCCTGAGTGCACTGCAGCGAGGCTGATTGAAATTCTCATTCATTGCCATTTGCCAAGCCAGTGTCCGTGTGTGAATACGCTTTTAAAAGGGGCTCATCCCTGGCCGTTATTAACAGGATAACAATCCAACTTGCCATACAGGCAGCCTAGAAGTACTACAACGCCCAGCATTCCCTGAGTGCACTGCAGCGAGGCTGATTGAAATTCTCATTCATTGCCATTTGCCAAGCCAGTGTCCGTGTGTGAATACGCTTTTAAAAGGGGCTCATCCCTGGAATAACAATCCAACTTGCCATACAGGCAGCCTAGTAGTACTACAAGGCCCAGCATTCCCTGAGTGCACTGCAGCGAGGCTGATTGAAATTCTCATTCATTGCCATTTGCCAAGCCAGTGTCCGTGTGTGAATACGCTTTTAGAAGGGGCTCATCCCCATTGCATCCAACTTGCAATACAGGCAGCCTTTGTAGTAGTGGTAGTAGTAGTACTACAAGGCCCAGCATTCCCTGAGTGCACTGCAGCGAGGCTGATTGAAATTCTCATTCATTGCCATTTGCCAAGCCAGTGTCCGTGTGTGAATACGCTTTTAAAAGGGGCTCATCCCTGGCCGTTATTAACAGGATAACAATCCAACTTGCCATACAGGCAGCCTAGAAGTACTACAACGCCCAGCATTCCCTGAGTGCACTGCAGCGAGGCTGATTGAAATTCTCATTCATTGCCATTTGCCAAGCCAGTGTCCGTGTGTGAATACGCTTTTAAAAGGGGCTCATCCCTGGAATAACAATCCAACTTGCCATACAGGCAGCCTAGTAGTACTACAAGGCCCAGCATTCCCTGAGTGCACTGCAGCGAGGCTGATTGAAATTCTCATTCATTGCCATTTGCCAAGCCAGTGTCCGTGTGTGAATACGCTTTTAAAAGGGGCTCATCCCTGGCCGTTATTAACAGGATAACAATCCAACTTGCCATACAGGCAGCCTAGAAGTACTACAACGCCCAGCATTCCCTGAGTGCACTGCAGCGAGGCTGATTGAAATTCTCATTCATTGCCATTTGCCAAGCCAGTGTCCGTGTGTGAATACGCTTTTAAAAGGGGCTCATCCCTGGAATAACAATCCAACTTGCCATACAGGCAGCCTAGTAGTACTACAAGGCCCAGCATTCCCTGAGTGCACTGCAGCGAGGCTGATTGAAATTCTCATTCATTGCCATTTGCCAAGCCAGTGTCCGTGTGTGAATACGCTTTTAAAAGGGGCTCATCCCTGGCCGTTATTAACAGGATAACAATCCAACTTGCCATACAGGCAGCCTAGAAGTACTACAACGCCCAGCATTCCCTGAGTGCACTGCAGCGAGGCTGATTGAAATTCTCATTCATTGCCATTTGCCAAGCCAGTGTCCGTGTGTGAATACGCTTTTAAAAGGGGCTCATCCCTGGAATAACAATCCAACTTGCCATACAGGCAGCCTAGTAGTACTACAAGGCCCAGCATTCCCTGAGTGCACTGCAGCGAGGCTGATTGAAATTCTCATTCATTGCCATTTGCCAAGCCAGTGTCCGTGTGTGAATACGCTTTTAAAAGGGGCTCATCCCTGGAATAACAATCCAACTTGCCATACAGGCAGCCTAGTAGTACTACAAGGCCCAGCATTCCCTGAGTGCACTGCAGCGAGGCTGATTGAAATTCTCATTCATTGCCATTTGCCAAGCCAGTGTCCGTGTGTGAATACGCTTTTAGAAGGGGCTCATCCCCATTGCATCCAACTTGCAATACAGGCAGCCTTTGTAGTAGTGGTAGTAGTAGTACTACAAGGCCCAGCATTCCCTGAGTGCACTGCAGCGAGGCTGATTGAAATTCTCATTCATTGCCATTTGCCAAGCCAGTGTCCGTGTGTGAATACGCTTTTAAAAGGGGCTCATCCCTGGAATAACAATCCAACTTGCCATACAGGCAGCCTAGTAGTACTACAAGGCCCAGCATTCCCTGAGTGCACTGCAGCGAGGCTGATTGAAATTCTCATTCATTGCCATTTGCCAAGCCAGTGTCCGTGTGTGAATACGCTTTTAAAAGGGGCTCATCCCTGGAATAACAATCCAACTTGCCATACAGGCAGCCTAGTAGTACTACAAGGCCCAGCATTCCCTGAGTGCACTGCAGCGAGGCTGATTGAAATTCTCATTCATTGCCATTTGCCAAGCCAGTGTCCGTGTGTGAATACGCTTTTAGAAGGGGCTCATCCCCATTGCATCCAACTTGCAATACAGGCAGCCTTTGTAGTAGTGGTAGTAGTAGTACTACAAGGCCCAGCATTCCCTGAGTGCACTGCAGCGAGGCTGATTGAAATTCTCATTCATTGCCATTTGCCAAGCCAGTGTCCGTGTGTGAATACGCTTTTAAAAGGGGCTCTGAAATGTCTGGGAAAAAAAAGGTTGTGAAAGGACGGGGTAGAGGAAGAAACACCCATGCCGTCTCCTCTTCCAGTCCAAATGTTGGATCTGTTGGTGCCAGACCCAGTAGCAGCATTTGTGGCACAAGACATGTGCCCAGTTCCACTAGTAGCAGCTGCCATGTGCCTGCTAGTAGTAGTATCAGCAAGCCAGACTTGTCCATCTCCTCCGGTGGGCGGGTTACTTTAGACAATACGGCCATTGTGGACTGGTTGGCTGGCTCGCGGTCATCTCAGCAGGAAGACTCTGACGATCTGGCTTCAAGCCAGGTTTCGTTGGATTCCAGATCCTCTACAGTTCCTTGGCACGGTGACAGTAGTAATATAGGTATTTCTAGCGTTTCCATTCCATCATCTATGTCTTCGCTCCCCCTTCCTAGCGGGAAGCCATCTTTCCTGAGAGTCCTAAGAGACATCTCCTCGGGTGCGAAGGAAGATACTGAACAACATAGTGATGATGATGATTTGTTTTCCGCGAGTCAGCCAACGGAGTGTGTTGCGGCGGTGGTGGAGGTGGAAGCGGTGACCGAGACGCATAGCTGCGGTAGTGGGGGTGTTGGTGGTGGTAGCCGTGGTGGCAGACGCAGTAATGAGGGGGGGCATGGAGCCCGCCATGATGTCACATCACATTCACAACACAGTGACAGAAGTGGCGGGGATGATGAGGAAGGCTATGATGATGATGTTGTTTTAGACAGGACGTGGGAACCAGGTGACGAGGTGATGACGGCGTCAGAGGAGGAGGGTAGTAGTGGCGGCACTGGATGTGATAAACAGCCAAGCCGAGGTAGGGGCAGAAGTCAATCTGCAAAACGTTGCAGCGGTAGGGTCAGCTCAGGAGCCGGTGACGGCGACACAGATGCTGGTGTAGGTTCCCGAAAAAAGCCTGCCAGACAAGGGGCAAGCTCGGGTGGTTGTGGTGGTGGTGGTGGTGGTGGACGTGGTACTACCTCTTTACGGTACTCTGCCGTGTGGCAATTTTTCTGTACCTTCCCAGAGGAGGAAAACATGGCACAGTGCCGTATCTGCAAGCAGAAAGTAAGGCGTGGGCAGGGCAGCAATGTAGGAACTACTGCTCTACGTAAACACATGGAACGGCATCACAAGGCCATGTGGGACAATCAACATGCCCCACCATCATGTACATCTAATGAAGACCCCTCTTCCGCTGCTGCTGCTGCTCCGAGTCCCTGTCATCTAAGTAGTAGCCAGGCCTTATCCACCATGTCGTTGTCATCATCATCATCACTGTCATCTAGTGCTCCTCCTATGTCCCGTCAGTTATCCATTACGGAATCGTTGTCCAATAAGCAACAATATATACCCAGTCATCCACTTGTCGTGCGGCTTAATTCACACCTGGCAAAGTTGTTGGTGGTGCAGTCGCTGCCATACCACCTGGTCGACTCCGCCGGCTTCAAGCAATTGATGGCGTGCGCTCAGCCTAGGTGGCGAATACCTAGCCGACATTACTTCTCCAAAACAGCTGTCCCTGCCTTGCACAAGCATGTGGAGGAAAAGGTGTCCAAGTCCTTGCAATTATCCGTGTGCAGCAGGGTACATGCCACCGTCGACACGTGGAGCAGCAACTATGGGCAGGGACAGTACATGTCTTTCACGGCCCACTGGGTCAATATTTTGCAGTCCGATGCACCACCGCAGCAATGCCAGGCATTACCACCTCCACGCTTGTATGTTTCTAGTTCAACTCCGGACACCAGGCGCCTACCATCCTTCTCCTCCTACTCCTCCTCCTCCTCCTTGCCTTCCTCCTTGGAGGTCTTCCCGTCCCCGACAGGACACAGCGTATCTTCCACTCCTCCTCCCTCCTCTTTTCATAGGTGCAAGGTGAAGCGCCACAACGCTGTCTTACACCTGCTGAGCCTGGGCGAGAAAAGCCACACAGGGCAGGAGCTGCTGCTGTGCATCAAGGAGGAAATCGCACGCTGGCTGTCTCCTCTGAAACTCACACTGGGCAATGTTGTCTCTGATAACGGCAAGAACGTTGTGGCTGCACTGCGTCTAGGTCACCTGACACACGCTCCTTGCATGGCACATGTGATCAATCTGGTCATAACACGCTTCTTAAAGTCATATGTTGGTTTGAAGGGTGTGCTGGCCATGTCCAGGAGGGTTTGCGTTCGCTTTAGACGTTCGTATGCATTTAAGCACGCCCTCCTGGACTTGCAGCGTCAAAACAATCTCCCAGAACACAGCCTGATTTGCGACGTTTCAACACGATGGAATTCCACCCTGCACATGTTGGACCGTCTGTACGAACAGCGGAAAGCCGTGAATGATTTCCTGATGCAGCAGACGGGCAGCGTTTGGAGCCAGTGTAATTTCGAGCTCAGGCACTGGCAGCTGGTTAGAGACGCATGTCGCGTTTTGAGGCCCTTTGAAGAGGCCACACGATTTGTGAGCCGTGACGCTAGCGGAATGAACGATGTTATGCCGCTGATATTCATTATGGAGCAAACGCTCACAGCGATGATTCAGCAAAGGATGGAGGAAGGATCACATCTGGCTATGGATGTTGAGGAGGAGGAGGAGGATGAGGAAACAGGACCTGAAGAGGAGCTGGATTTGGAGATGGAATCACAGGAAGGGATAGGGGACGAGGCAGCCGCACAACATGACAGTGATGGTGGTGATGACGAGTCTGACGACGACCTTGATGATGGACAACCATGGCAGTATGGGGCGGAGATGGAACCAACCGGGCCCTCTGAAACGCTGGCCAGGATGGCGAGCTGTATGCTTCGTTACTTGCGCGCTGACTGTCGTATTGTTAGCATGAAGCAAAGAGATGACTACTGGATAGCCACACTTTTAGACCCTCGGTATAAAGCCAGAATGGGGGAGTTTTTTGCGCCTTCCGAGAGGGAGGCAAAATTGGCTTATTATAGAGAGAAGCTATGCAGCCAGCTTGTCATGGCTTTCAAACGGCAGACACCCGCTGCAAGCATGTCTGACCGGGGGGCCACTCTCCGCTCCCCACTGTCTCATCGTTCCACCGCCTCTGGCAGAGCTACCTCTGCAATAGGCGGCAGCCGTGGCAGCAGCGGCAGCAGCAGCAGCAGCAGCAGCCAATTCAGTTTGGAAAATATGATGACAACATTTTTACATCCAATACCCCGACCTGACACACATCGTAGCACTAGTCACCAAAGGGATGTTCACCATCTCCAGGTGCAGCACCTAAACAACCAGGTTCACTCGTACTTGGACTGTGCCCTTTCTCCGTCAGAAATGCTGATCCCAGACCCCATGGACTTCTGGGTCAGCAGATTGGATCATTGGCAAGAACTGGCCCAGTTTGCCATGGGTGTACTGTCTTGTCCACCCTCCAGTGTAGCGTCAGAGAGGGTATTCAGCGCAGCAGGGGGCTTCGTCACCCCTAAGCGAACAAGATTGTCCGCCAACAGCTTGGAAAATCTCACGTTTCTGAAAATGAATCAAGCGTGGATCGGTGAGGATTTTAAAACCCCTGTGCCTGATGCCACTGATTAGATCTTACATTGCTGCTGCTGCTGCCGCCTGCTACTGCCGCCTGCTACTATGGGATTCTGTCCTGTCCACTCTTTTTTTAATGTGCCGCTGTTGGTGCTGCAGCTGCTACTACTTCTACCACCAATCCACCCCAGTGCCGTCTGCTACAAGCAGGCCTGCCCCACCAGAGGGCTTTGTCCTGTGACTCTCCAGTCTCTTTTTTTAATGTGCTGCTACTACTGCTACTACTGCTTGCACCCTTGCTGTCTGTGTTGGCTAGTACCTCTACTACCACCAATACACCTACACTGCCATCTGCTACAAGCAGGCCTGAGGCCTGCCCCACTACAGGGCTTTGTCCTCCTGTGACTGTCCAGTCTCTTTTTTTAATGTGCTGCTACTACTGCTACTACTGCTTGCACCCTTGCTGTCTGTGTTGGCTACCTCGACTACTACCACCAATACACCTCCACTGCCGCCCGTCTGCTACAAGCAGGCCTGAGGCCTGCCCCACCACAGTGCTTTGCCCTCCTCTGACTGTCCAGTCTCTTTTTTTAATGTGCTGCTACTACTGCTACTACTGCTTGCACCCTTGCTGTCTGTGTTGGCTACCTCGACTACTACCACCAATACACCTCCACTGCCGCCCGTCTGCTACAAGCAGGCCTGAGGCCTGCCCCACCACAGGGCTTTGTCCTCCTGTGACTGTCCATTCTCTCTTTTTTTTAATGTGCTGCTACTACTGCTACTACTGCTTGCACCCTTGCTGTCTGTGTTGGCTACCTCTAATACCACCAATACACCTACACTGCCGCCCGTCTGCTACAAGCAGGCCTACCCCACCACAGGGCTATGTCCTGTGACTGTCGTCCAGTCTCTTTTTTTAATGTGCTGCTGCTACTACCAGTCCTACCACCCTTGCTGTCTGTGTTGGCTAGTCTACCTCTACTACCACCAATACACCTCCACTGCCGTCTGCTACAAGCAGGCCTGAGGCCTGCCCCACCACAGGGCTTTGCCCTCCTCTGACTGTCCAGTCTCTTTTTTTAATGTGCTGCTACTACTGCTACTACTGCTTGCACCCTTGCTGTCTGTGTTGGCTACCTCGACTACTACCACCAATACACCTCCACTGCCGCCCGTCTGCTACAAGCAGGCCTGAGGCCTGCCCCACCACAGGGCTTTGTCCTCCTCTGACTGTCCAGTCTCTTTTTTTAATGTGCTGCTACTACTGCTACTACTGCTTGCACCCTTGCTGTCTGTGTTGGCTACCTCGACTACTACCACCAATACACCTCCACTGCCGCCCGTCTGCTACAAGCAGGCCTGAGGCCTGCCCCACCACAGGGCTTTGCCCTCCTCTGACTGTCCAGTCTCTTTTTTTAATGTGCTGCTACTACTGCTACTACTGCTTGCACCCTTGCTGTCTGTGTTGGCTACCTCGACTACTACCACCAATACACCTCCACTGCCGCCCGTCTGCTACAAGCAGGCCTGAGGCCTGCCCCACCACAGGGCTTTGTCCTCCTGTGACTGTCCAGTCTCTCTTTTTTTTAATGTGCTGCTACTACTGCTACTACTGCTTGCACCCTTGCTGTCTGTGTTGGCTACCTCTAATACCACCAATACACCTACACTGCCGCCCGTCTGCTACAAGCAGGCCTACCCCACCACAGGGCTATGTCCTGTGACTGTCGTCCAGTCTCTTTTTTTAATGTGCTGCTGCTACTACCAGTCCTACCACCCTTGCTGTCTGTGTTGGCTAGTCTACCTCTACTACCACCAATACACCTCCACTGCCGTCTGCTACAAGCAGGCCTGAGGCCTGCCCCACCACAGGGCTTTGCCCTCCTCTGACTGTCCAGTCTCTTTTTTTAATGTGCTGCTACTACTGCTACTACTGCTTGCACCCTTGCTGTCTGTGTTGGCTACCTCGACTACTACCACCAATACACCTCCACTGCCGCCCGTCTGCTACAAGCAGGCCTGAGGCCTGCCCCACCACAGGGCTTTGTCCTCCTCTGACTGTCCAGTCTCTTTTTTTAATGTGCTGCTACTACTGCTACTACTGCTTGCACCCTTGCTGTCTGTGTTGGCTACCTCGACTACTACCACCAATAAACCTCCACTGCCGCCCGTCTGCTACAAGCAGGCCTGCCCCACCACAGGGCTTTGTCCTGTGACTGTCGTCCAGTGTCTTTTAATGTGCTGCTACTACTCACCCTTGCCAATAAAAAGGGTCAATTTTTGGAGGGCTTGTGAAAAGCCATTGCTTGTTGCTTTTACATCCATGTATGGAAGAACCCCGGCAGGCATCTGCCAATAAAAAGGGTCAATTTTTGGAGGGCTTGTCAAAAGCCATTGCTTGTTGCTTTAATGCTTTTACATCCATGTATGGAAGAACCCCGGCAGGCATCTGCCAATAAAAAGGGTCAATTTTTGGAGGGCTTGTGAAAAGCCATTGCTTGTTGCTTTAATGCTTTTACATCAATGTATGGAAGAACCCCGGCAGGCATCTGCCAATAAAAAGGGTCAATTTTTGGAGGGCTTGTGAAAAGCCATTGCTTGTTGCTTTAATGCTTTTACATCCATGTATGGAAGAACCCCGGCAGGCATCTGCCAATAAAAAGGGTCAATTTTTGGAGGGCTTGTGAAAAGCCATTGCTTGTTGCTTTAATGCTTTTACATCCATGTATGGAAGAACCCCGGCAGGCATCTGCCAATAAAAAGGGTCAATTTTTGGAGGGCTTGTGAAAAGCCATTGCTTGTTGCTTTAATGCTTTTACATCAATGTATGGAAGAACCCCGGCAGGCATCTGCCAATAAAAAGGGTCAATTTTTGGAGGGCTTGTGAAAAGCCATTGCTTGTTGCTTTAATGCTTTTACATCCATGTATGGAAGAACCCCGGCAGGCATCTGCCAATAAAAAGGGTCAATTTTTGGAGGGCTTGTGAAAAGCCATTGCTTGTTGCTTTAATGCTTTTACATCCATGTATGGAAGAACCCCGGCAGGCATCTGCCAATAAAAAGGGTCAATTTTTGGAGGGCTTGTGAAAAGCCATTGCTTGTTGCTTTAATGCTTTTACATCAATGTATGGAAGAACCCCGGCAGGCATCTGCCAATAAAAAGGGTCAATTTTTGGAGGGCTTGTGAAAAGCCATTGCTTGTTGCTTTAATGCTATTACATCCATGTATGGAAGAACCCCGGCAGGCATCTGCCAATAAAAAAGGTCAATTTTTGGAGGGCTTGTGAAAAGCCATTGCTTGTTGCTTTAATGCTTTTACATCCATGTATGGAAGAACCCCGGCAGGCATCTGCCAATAAAAAGGGTCAATTTTTGGAGGGCTTGTCAAAAGCCATTGCTTGTTGCTTTTACATCAATGTATGGAAGAACCCCGGCAGGCATCTGCCAATAAAAAGGGTCAATTTTTGGAGGGCTTGTGAAAAGCCATTGCTTGTTGCTTTTACATCCATGTATGGAAGAACCTCGGCAGGCATCTGCCAATAAAAAGGGTCAATTTTTGGAGGGCTTGTGAAAAGCCATTGCTTGTTGCTTTTACATCCATGTATGGATGAACCCCGGCAGGCATCTGCCAATAAAAAGGGTCAATTTTTGGAGGGCTTGTCAAAAGCCATTGCTTCTTCTTTTACCACCTTATATGTATGAACCCTGGCAGGCATCAGCCGCCTAAAATGGTAAATTTTTGTACCTTTTTTAACAATGCATTAAGCATACAACATGCACAAGTGCAGTGGTTTCTGTTAGTTATCTCCGTGTCCCATCCGTTTTCCTAGAGCCATACATGTTGGCGTAACTTTGACACCAACTTTGCATTAAAGACAGCTCAAAAGTACTTGGATACACTCATGGGTGACCTAAGAGTGTTATACAGGGCTTCTAGGGCTTTAAAACAGTGTTATACACGATTTTTAGGGGCTTTCTTGTATTACAGGTTCGGTCAGAACTAGTTCGGTCCGAATCGAACTTTTGCACGAAATTCGGCGAACTTGCCGAACCGAACTTTTCATAAGTTCGCTCATCTCTAATCAAGATGTTTGGAATATTTTGTTTCTATTTTTTTTTATCATGTGAATATCATTAAATTGTCTGTTGATCCTGTGATTTCCACAATTCCAAAACTTTTCCTTCTTGGTGATGCAATTTCAATGTTGAGGAGTGTAGTTGACCAGACCAAGTTTAGTATTGCACTAACACAGTGGAATAATTAAATCCTATGACTTTGCCACAGAGCTCCTCAGTATGATCCACGGTGTTGTTAATGTTTATCTATGGTGATTGTATGGCTTTTTGCTTGATTTTATGATCTACAAGCAATGGAAACCCAATGTAGAGCTAAACAAAAGAGCTGTCATATGTATTTAAAATAAAGATAAACCAGTCTTTGTTCAAGTCCTGGAAAAGAGCCCATCAGCTCAGTTCTGGTTGCTGAAGATTCTGAGATCATTTTCTATAATACCTGTCTTTTCATTGCAGAACACATCTGCTTGAGAGGATTTAAAGAAAGAATCTTTGATCTTCCTTCCAGGTCTAGGTTTCCTTAAAGTCCCTGCTAGATGTCAATAATGCTTATCCCAAACATTAGATTGTTTTAAAACAATTTGAAACAAGCATTTTCCTTGAAACACAAACATATTCTTTGATCAAGTGAAATTTTATTAACAGGTTTACTCTGATTTTAAAAATAAGGGCTGCCCATACGGATTTAATTATATCATACCTCCCAACAGTCCTGGAATCAGCGGGAGAGTCCTGGATTCCGGGCAGTTATGAACTTAGATGTCATCGATAGCTGCTCGATCCTGTGTGTCAGAGACACGTAGAACCCGCTGACACTGTACCTGTCAGCCCCGCGGACCTGATAGATACAGGTTTTAGTGCTAGTTAAAGCTGTACGGTATACAAAGCAGCTGTATCTCAAAAAGTAAAAATAAGTTTTAATAAGAAAGTTGCACCAATCACACTGTTGTTAGGGAAAATCCATGTGCAGCGCTGTACACACTCATTACAGCTAGTCTGTGTGGGGAACACTTCATGCTGCCTGTTCCTGAAACCCGATGCACACAATGTCTCATTGGGTATTTGGGTATTGGGCATTGGGTATTTCTACAACAGACTGTATCAGTCTGTTCATAATAACCAGCCACACTGATCTTATCTTCCTACTCTCATGCCAGACGCTCTAAAGGGTGAGAGTAACGCCTGTGGTCGCTGACCACAAACTCTTTCCATCCGGTCGACGCCCTTCTCTCCAGAGATGTCTGCACATGTGGCCGTCCTGTTCCACAGTGACCACCAGGGTGCGCTCGCGAGCTCAGTCCAGCCTTATGGAGCCAGAGGTGTGACTTTGAGCTGATTGCTCCCAGATCATCCTGGACTATAAGAAGGGCCCAGACCCTTCCTGCCTTGCCTGAGCTTTGTTGTCGTTACCCTAGTCTGTCTATACAAATGGTCTCCTAAGGCCTCATGCACACGACCGTGCTCGTAATTACGAGCACGGCCGGGCACGGCCAGCCACGGGCAGCCGGCCGCTTTTGCGAGCCGTGCTCCCATTATAAAGCATAGCAGCACGGCCCGTAAAATGAAAAAATAGAACATGTTCTATATTTTTAACGGCACGGGCACCTTCCCGTGAGAAAACGGGAAGGTACCCGTGACTAACAGAAGTCTATGGGCCCGTTATTGCGGGTCGTAATTACGACCCGCAATAACGGGTGATTTTACGGTCGTGTGCATGAGGCCTAAGTGTTTTCCAGTTCCCAGTGTTTCCCGTTCCTGCTACCTATAATCTGTATCCCGTGCTATCCTGGTCAAGTGCCGTATTGAGTTGGAGCCGTGCTGCGCTGAGTACCACGCCTGTCCTGCTACACCACGCCTGGTGCCTGCCTGCTGCCTAAGTCCCAGCCGAGCCTGTCTGCACAAGCTTGCGCCCTGCCTTAAAGGGCCAGTGTGCGTACATGTTTAACATCACTAATTAGCCCATGATCACCCTGAACTTAAGTAGGGCCCTGCCCTTTTGCTCATTGCCTGAGCATTGTTCGTATTCCTCTGTTAGTCTTGCAAATGGTCCCTTAGTGTTATCCTTTTCCATGTGTTCTTGTGCCCTGCTACCTGTATCCTGTGTTGTAGTTGTTCCCATGCCCACTATAGTGTTGGAGTCGAGTTCTGCCATCTGCCATGTCTGCTGTGTTACACCACATCTGGTGTCATCTGCATCACCTGCCATCAAGATCCCATCTGTGCCTAGCAGTTGCTACTGTCTGGACTATCGCAGGTACCCTTGTGCTTGGACTATATATATATTATCTTGGCACACTGTAGTTTGGCCAGCTGCCATCCCGCTACGGCGGTGCGGCACAGTGGATCCATACACCCACAGATCGTGACAGTACGCTCAGGCCATGGACCCCGCTGGTCAACCCAAGACCATGACGATTTCACAAGCCATGCAGGCAGACATAAGAGACCTTCGGTCACGACAGGACCAACTCCTCCTGGCGGTTAATTCCATTGCACATCGGCTGGATGTGAAAGCTGCAACCGCCACAGCTACTGCTCCTGTTGCTCCTGTTGCTCCGGCTGTTCCTCCTGCTACACCTCCTGTCAGTGCCAGTGCCGACTTCCGATTCTCACTGCCACTACCTCCTCGCTATGACGTAGACCCGAGGTCCTGCAGGGGATTTCTGAACCAGTGCCAGATCCACTTCAGCCTACATGCCAGAGCACTTGCTTCTGATGGTGCTAGGATGACATTCATAGTCTCTATCCTGGCTGGCAAAGCCCTGGCATGGGCGAAACCCATCTGGGAACGTCAGGGACCAGAGACCCGTGACTTACAGTGCTTCCTACAAAGTTTCCGCACAGTATTTGAGGAACCTGGACGAGTCTCTTCAGCAGCTGCATCCCTGCTGACCCTGCGCCAAGGAGACACCTCTGTACGTGAGTACTCCATTTAGTTCCGTACCTTGGCGGCCGAGCTTACCTGGAACTACAACACATTAGTGGCCACATTCTGGCAGGTTCTATCCTCTGAAATCAAAGACGAGCTTGCCGCTCGAGACCTGCCCTCTACCCCAGATGACCTCATTCTTCTAGCCACCCGGTTTGACATGCGGATTCAGGAACGGTCTCAAGAGGTACGCCGATCCAGAAGACTTCCTAGGCTGGCTCCAGCATTTCAGCAACCCCTGTTGCCCTCATTAGCTACTCCATCTGAGGAGCCTATGCAAGTAGACCGCCTCAAATTGTCTGTCCAAGAAAAACAACGCAGACGCTCTTCAGGACTATGTCTGTATTGCGGCCTCGGAGGCCATTTTGTGCGTCTGTGTCCCCAAAAACCAAAAAACTCCAGTGTCTAGGTTTTGTTGGAGAGACAACCCTAGGCAGAAGGGCGCTAAATAAAAGACTCTCTCCCAAATTGTCCATCCCCGTAACCATAGTGTCTGGCAAGAAGACGCACCAGGTCTCTGCCTATCTGGACTCAGGATCCACAGCAAACTTCATACAGCAAACTTCATACAGCAAGATCTAGTGGATCATCTCTAGTTGCTCACTGTTCCTCTGGAGACGTCTTTTGCTGTTGCCTTGGTGAATGGTCTTCCTCTGCCCGATTCGATCATGTCTGAGACCAAGCCACTGAAGCTCCAAGTTTGAGCTCTTCACTCGGAACTGATTACATTCCTTGTCTTGCCTAAAGCCGTCAATCCAGTTTTGCTGGGTCTGCCTTGACTCCAGTTGCATGCTCCAGTCCTGGATTGGAATTCAGGAGAGGTTCTCCAATGGGGCACCAAATGTCCGCACCGCTGCCTGGTGCAGATCCATCCCATCCAGCCTCCGCTGCCTCAGTCATTGGCGGGATTGCCCACTCATTTTTCTCCGTTTGCAGACGTCTTCCGCATAAAAGGGGCTGAGATGCTTCCTCCACACCGGTCTTACGACTGTCCGATTGAACTCGTTCCTAACGCTTCTCCTCCCCGTGGATGGGTATATCCTCTATCCTTGCCAGAGACTCAGTCCATGTCAGCCTATATCAAGGAGAATCTGGAGAGGGGTTTCATATGAAAGTCTTCCTCCTCAGCCGGGGCCGGGTTCTTCACCGCTGCTTGCCACAAGTTTGTCCTGTTTTGCCTCCACTGCCTCAGTCACTCTCTGATCTACCCACACATTATGCCAGCTTTGCGAACGTCTTTAGTTAGAAGGAGGCAGAGACTCTTCCTCCCATCGCACTTACGATTGTCCTATTGAACTGCTTCCAGATGTTTCACCCTCTCGTGGATGAGTCTATCCACTCTCCTTGCTGGAGACCCAGGCCATTTCAGCATATGTTAAGAAAAACCTTGAGAGAGGATTCATCCGGAAGTCTTCCTCCCCGGCCGGAGCCAGATTCTGCTTTGTAAAGAAGAAAATTGGATCTCTTCATCCATGTATCGATTACCAAGGTTTGAACCAAATCACTGTCAAAAACAAGTACCCATTGCCACTCACAGAGCTCTTCGACAGAATTCCTGGGGCCTAAGTGTTCACAAAGCTGGATCTACACGGGGCTTATAACTTGATCTGTATCCGCAACGGTGACGAGTGGAAAAACGCATTCAACACCGGAGATGGTCACTTTGAATATCTCATGATGCCCTTTGGATTGTGTAACGCTCCAGCTGTGTTCCAGGAATTCATTAATGACATCTTCCGAGATCTGTTGTATGTCTGTGTGGTGGTCTATTTGGACGACATCCTGATCTTCTCACCAGATCTGACGACGAATCAGAAGCATGTTCGCCAAGTCCTGTTGCGGTTAAGGGGGAATCGCCTATATGCTAAACTTGAAAAATGTGTGTTCGAGAGAAACTCTCTGCCCTTCCTAGGCAACATTGTCTCCGATCGTGGACTCAAGATGGATCCAGAGAAGGTGAAGTCAGTATTAGAGTGGCCACGTCCACAGGGTCTTCGGTCTATACAACAATTTTTGGGATTCACTAACTTCTACCGACATTTATCGCAAACTTCTCGTCTCTGACTGCTCCAATATCTGCTCTCACTAAGAAGGGGGTGAACGCCAAGGTTTGGCCTCTGGAGGCAGAGTCAGCATTTACCAGTCTCAAGAGCGCTTTTACATCAGCCTCAATTTTTCATCATCCTGACGCGTCTCGACAGTTCTATCTGGAGGTGGATGCGTCTTCCGTTGGTTCTGGGACATTGCTGTTTCAAAGAAACTTCATGGGCAAGACGGTGGCTTATGGTTTCTTTTAAAAAAAACTTTCTCTTCTGCATAGCGCAACTACTCTATTGGGGATCAGGAGTTGCTGGCCGTAAAGTTGGCTGGAGGGCGCTGTTCATCCTATCATCATTTATACGGATCACAAGAACCTCACGTACCTACAGTCTGCACAATGATTAAACCCTCGCCAAGCCAGCTGGTCGCTGTTTTTTGCCTGATTCCAATTCCTGCTCCATTACCGCCCTGCAGACAAAAATGTGACGGCTGATGCCCTGTCTCGATCATTTGAAACTAATGACTCTGAGGAGATTCCTCAATATATCATAGATCCTTCTAGCATTATTGCCGCTAACCCTGTGCAAATTAGAGACATTCCACCTGGAAAGACTTTTGTTTGTCTTGCAGACAGGGAGAGAATTATCCACTGGGGACACAGTTCCCAACTGGCTGGGCACTCTGGTGTCCGTAAGACATGGGACTTGATATCTCGTCATCACTGGTGGCCCATGCTGCCTAGAGATATTGTGGATTATGTTTCCTTATGTACCAACTGTGCCTCAAACAAGTTTACCCATTCCAAACCTGCTGGTCTGCTTCTATCCCTGCTAATGCCCCTTTGCAACATATCGCTATGGACTTTATTATACATCTTCCTCCTTCAGCTGGATGTACTATGGTCTGGGTAGTGGTGGATCGTTTCTCTAAAATGGCACATTTTATTCCCTTGACTGGTCTTCCGTCTGCTCCTCACCTTACTAATCTATTCATTCTGCACATCTTACGTCTGCATGGACTACCTCTGCATATTGTCTCAGATCGGGGTGTACAGTTCACGTCCAAATTCTGGAGAGCCCTGTGCAACCTGCTAGATGTGCAGCTGGACTTATCTTCTTTTCATAATTGTGGAAAGGGAGAGGGAAAGTATGTCACTGACGCTAGAACCACAATATGAATAGCAGGGTGCTAACTAATTTTAAATATTCTAATGTGCAACACAATGGCCTCTAGCTACACAGTACATTATTGGTTCGTAAGTAGCTAACCACACTGCCACAAGTGTACAGGCTCAGCTGTCCTGCACGAGTGCCAGTGAGGTCTCGCGAGACTCAGTGCAACCGCGCTGTCACGGCGCAGGGTGTGGACCCACTGGGCCGTACCGCGTAGAAGGATATAAGCCAATAGATACCAACAGACAGGATATAATTCAAATAGTGCACAGAAAGTAATCATCAAACTATAAATCACAATTGCAGGCTATATAAATGGCACTATGTTAGAAATCTTTAGTATTGACCAAGATTACCTTGGTGCGTCGATCAAAAAATTACCATAAGACACTACAGTGAAAGAATGACCAACTAGGCACATAGCAACGTAGAGATGCAAAAATATATACATTTTATTAGATAAAAACATTAACAAGTTTAAAAGATGGAATAAAAGATGAGTCACACAATAGTATTGACGTCAACTTGTGCTAGACCAAGTATGAATAATTTGCCAACAATTATAAGCTGGTAACAGACATAATATTCAGCAATAGAAAATAAGGTAAGTCAAACAAGATGTCAAAGACATATGAGTATGCTGAATAAAAGAATGGTGATTTGGTACAAATATAATAGAATGAAAAATACTGATCACATATAATGCGCCACAGAGAAAAAGAGGACTAGTGTGAAAGATGCTGAAGACCAAGCTAGTTACAGTCAGAAATGCCAGGTGAGATTACTGACTAATAGAAGAAGAGTCTATGGCTTACATACCAGTGGACATCGTAACGCACAGAAAAAAAAGGTCATTGAATGAGGAGTGAGAGCTCTCCATGGTAACCTGGACACATCAGAGAGAAAAATCCTGAGTTCCACTCAAATGTTAGTGGATGTGCAAGGGACACAAATGAATGTACAGTACAGGGAGGTTGTGACAGGAGTCCTGAAAGACTGTAATCTGATCCCTACTGTTACTATCCAATTTGGACACCAATCTTTATTATTCTGTCAGCTCATCTTTCTGTCGCACAGAAATTATTTAAGTCTTCTGTTTTGATTTATCTATTGAGGATGTAATATCACTAAAGAAGACTGATATGTGATCAGTTATATATATTTTCTGAATTGGGACTTGTTAATCATAAGACCTGATGAATGGAGGCTCCGGCGCTATTTAAGTAAAACATCTGACTCTCCAATACTAGCGGAGGCTCAGTATCACTGTTACCACACAGGTGGCGCCACTTCACACAGGCAGTCATTATCAGGATGAGGGTTACACTAAGATGCTTTAAAAATGTATTTGGCCCCTCTAGACATCCAATATTTTTGCATATTTTTTACACTGGATTTTTTCTGATTTTTAAACAATATTTACCTGTTGAAACAATAAGTGTAGGAAGAAGGTTGACTGTCCTGTATTTTGGATGTTTGGTCACTAAATACTGCGTTTAAGCATAAAAAGACAAAATGCGCCCCACCATATTTTACCACATACATCTAATGTGCATCCTCTACATATGCAGTTCCTTGTCGATGTCATTCAATATATTCCTATGCATAACTGCACAACTACTTTTTTTTTGTACCTTTCTTCTGAGGTTTTTTTTTTTTACGGATTTACCCCCAGAGTTGTTAACTTGTAAATGGCATATTGGGAGAAAATTACCATCAACCCTTCAATTGGCGTGAACCTGGTACTCTGGTTAATCTTATTGTTTTGGTGTGGAACAATCTAAATTCGATCAATTTATTTCCATGATTGTAATTCAGAATATCTAATTACGATCAGTGATAGTACCGTGGCCATTTTTTGCTTTTAACATTTCAGCAAACCAATGTAAATGTTAGACAGACTTGTGACTAGAAACAGCCACATATTTTCTTAGATAGTTGCCTCTTTCAAAGGTGACTACTTAGCGTTCCATTTAAGGCCCTGTTCACACAGAGTTTATTTTACACATTTTTTGATGCAGAAACTGCGTCGTAAAACGCGCCAAAAAATGTCTGAAAATGCCTCCCATTGATTTCAATGGGAGGCGGAGGCGTTTTTTCCCACAAGCGTAAAAAAAACTGCTTGCGGGAAAAAGAAGCGACATGCCCTATCTTCGGCCGTTTACATCTCTGACCTCCCATTGACATCAATGGGAGTCAGAAAAAGCATATTTTGTGTCGTGCAAAAAAACTCTGTGTGAACAGGGCCTAACAAATTGCTATGTGCCAAGAGGAATTGTACTCTTTAACCTGAGTTTGCGGGTGAAGTCCGTCATTTCCCAGTAGATCATCTTTCTCTCAGGCTAAGGATGAATATGTTTCAGACTTTGGAAAAATTTTACTTTTCTATACGTAATACAGCAAAGTGGAAAAAAATCATAATGTTTAGTAAACAAAGAGAACATAAACATTTATAAATCAATCAAGTTATCCAACATCCATATCACCCATGTGAAAGAAGTATTGCTATCTAATAGTGAATGCCTACCTTTTAAAACCAGTTACATTTTAGGTCCAAAATTATGTGCTGTTTACAACTGACCTTAAAGGGGTAATACCATCCATTTTACATGTGCTAGCTGACATAAAAATATGAACTTTCATAATTACCTCTATGTTTTAAAAGTGTTCCGTTTGCTAGATCAATCTCTACAGGCAGCCTGGGTCCCCCTCTTCTCAGCTCGCTGTCTCTAGGTTTACGGCCACAACTGCGGTCCTGCAGTCATGGTTGTGCTTGCGCAGTGTTGCCCCTTTATTTTTCTGTAAAGGATAGTGAAGGGTCTCTGGAGCGCATCTGCTGGTGCAAGTGCGTTTGCTCCTGGCCACCTCTCAGCATCTGTATAAAGGCCTATGGACAGCTGAAGAGACAAACGCATGTGATGCCAGTGGTCGCTGACCACCGGCATTCCCCACTCACCGGCAGCCACGACCGCAGGTCTCTGAAAATCTTCTAGCGTCTCCTACCCCATAGACACTGGTGCACACTGCTCTCTCCTCTGGCCGATGCCCATATGATGCACTCTCGTCCCTGGCCTTAAAGGGCCAGCACGCGCAACAGGAACATCACCCCCGGCCAATCCCAGCACAACAGGGACTTTAAGAGTAACTCTGCCAACTTCCTCATTGCCTGAGCAATGTTGTGTCTAACCTGGTGTTAATCTGCAAAGGTTCCCTAGCGTTATCCTGTATGCTATATCCACGGTCCGGTGTCCATGTCAGGTCCAGTGTCCGGTGTCCATGTCAAGTTCAGTGTCCATGACGACTTCAGTATCCGTGTCCGGTGTCCATGCCAAGTCCATTGTTCATGACGACTATAGTTTCTGTGTCTTGTATCCAAGACGAGTCCAATTGTTCAGCACAAGCCAGCTTTCGATAGTCCCAGCACAAGCCAGCTTACAATAGTCCAGCACAAACCAGCTACTTATTATAGAGCACAAGTCAGCTATCCAGGTAATCTTGCCCTAGTGACTGTCATTGACATTGTTGACCAGCTGCTGTTCCGTTTAGGCGGAGTGGCCCAGTGGGTCCACATTCCCCACACCATTGACAAAGCATTAGCCCTGGAGCAGTTCAATAGTGCATCAGACGCATGTAGCTACTTAGCCCTTATCAAGGCTTTGACAGTGCGCTTGCTCTAAGGCACTGTTATTACTATATGTAAATATATAAAGATATAAAACAAGGGCAGTGTTCAACTTGGCAGCACGTAAGTTTTGTCTCCTGACAAATCCTGCTTTTAAAATATGTTGAGTGCATATAGGAGCGTGCATGTTCAAAGCAGCGCGATGGCATCATCATATCGCCGCTGCTCTGACCTGTGAATTACACTGCGGACTCCCGCTCACCGCAGAGAACATGAATCATGGAAGTGGCAGCTTACAACAGACATGCAGGGGAGGTAAATAGGAAGATGGGAATACCTCTGTAAGGATCAAGTAATATTTCTTGTTTTTTCATTGCCACATCTCAAGAGCCATAAAATTTTATTTTTCCGAAGATGTAACTGTATGAATGCTTATTTTTTCCAGGATGAATTGTATTTTTTAATGGAACCATTTTGTGTTACATATAATTTATTTCCACGAAGTACAGTAAAAATAGTGTAGTACCGTGTTAGCCAGAGACAATATGCAATGTTAAATACTTTTGTGTCAAAAAAGCCAAAAGTATAGAAGGTATGAGACCTTTTTTGGCTAACCATAAAAGTTCTATCTGCAAGCTTTCAGAGCACACAGGCTCCTTCTTCAGGCAGTTTACAAATGAATGTCTTCGAAAAAAGCACATTTTGAATGTTGTGCTTTTTTAGAAGACATTCATTAATTTATTTATTAGATTTCATTATTCCTTTTAGGGGAAATGCAAAAAGACCCCAGCAATTTCACCATTGTTTGTTTGTGGTTTTCGCCGCTGTTTACAGAGTGGGAAAAAATAACAAATTAACATTATTGTACAGGTCGGTACAAATCCAGTAATTTCCAAATAAGTATAGTTTTTTAAATTTTAGTAGTTTTGCACGCACAAAAAAACAACTTGTTTCATTTAAAAAAAAGTCATATTTGTGTCGATGCATTTCGAGATTACATAGTTACATAGGTTTAGAAATAAAAGGCACAGGTCTATCAAGTCCATCCTTTCCCAATAAATTACATGTCATTCATTACATAATTAATTACAACTCTCACTGCCATTTGTCAGTAAATAATCATCTTTTCCTTTCTTAACCCCTTAGCGCAACTGTACGTCATGGTTTGCCCTGCATTAAGGCACTATGAAGTACAGCTACATCATGGTGCTTTTCTGTCACCATGTCAAAAGACATGGTGACAGAACAGTGATATCAGCTGTCACAGATAGCCGATAGTCACTGGGACCCATCAGGGGAACAATCGCGGTGTTGCGGCACCGCCTGCGATACTGTGATTAGTCAGTCAGTAGTAACTGACCAATCACAGCATTGCAGCATGGCTACCTGGCTAAAAGAGCCAGGTAGCCATGCTAGCCGATTGGCTGTTTGCAACAGGAGGCCTAACAATGGCCTCCTGTCTGCCAAGTACCGCGGCCTGTTCCAGCCGCAGATGAAAGATGGCGGCAGGCTCAGAAGCTGAGCCTGCACCATCAGCCAAAAGATGTCAGCTGTATGTTACAGCTGACATCCTGCTGTAACGGCAGGGAATGGAGCTAGCTCCAGTCCCTGCCTTTAACCCCATAGATGCCGCGATCACGGCATCTTAGTGGGTTGTAGGAGATCGCTGCCGATTGTTGCTATGGCAACCGGAGGCCAACAATGGCCTCCTGTCTGCCACGTAAGAAAGCCTATTAGGCCCCGCCCAGAGGCGGAGCCTAATATGCTTGCTGACAGCTCTAGTGCATTGCAGTCGCTATTTTTTTGGTCACCATTCCTTTTAAAGTATAGAATAAAAAGTAACCAAAAAGTTGCATATACCCCAAAATAGTACCAATAAAATCTACAACCCGTCCCGCAAAAAACAAGTCTTTACATACCATTGTCAACGCAAAAATACAAAAGTTGTGGCTCTCAGAATATGGTAACACAAAAAATAAATTTATTAAAAAAGTAATTTTTTTTGTGTAAATGCAAAACATAAAAAAACTATATACATATGGTATCGTTGTATGGACCCGCAGAATAAAGTCAAATTTATTTTATTACCCCAGGATGAACAATGTAAAAAAAAGAAAAAAAAAAAAACATTGTCAGAATTGCTGGTTTTTGCTCACATGCTTGCGAAAAAAATTGAATAAAAAGTAATCAAAAAATTGCGTGTACCTCAAAATGGTACCAATGAAAACTACAGATTCTCCCGCAACAAATAAGCCCTTACACAGCTCGGGTGGAGAAAAAATAAAAAATTTCTGTCTCTCAGAATATGTCGACGAAAAATGTGCAGAGTGTTCCAAAAGCAGATAAGATTGGTCACCATTTATCAGTGCGACACCGACCACATATCTGTGAATTATTAATTTACCCCATTATTATACCCTCTTATTATGCCGTGATGTACTCCGCGCAGCTTACATGTGCCCCCACATTATAAACTGAAATACCAGTAAAACCCCAAGTATAACAACTGCCAAGCAAAATCTGCGCTCCAATAGCCAAATGGCGCTCCCTCTCTTCTGAACCCTACAGCGTGCCCAAACAGCAGTTTACGTCCACATATATGGCATCGCCAACCCGTGAGAACCCGCTTACGAGTTTATGAGATATTTGTCTTCAGTGGCACAAACTGGGCCACTGAATATTTTGCACTGAATTGGCATATGAGTGGAAAATTGCAATTTTCACTTGGCACCATCCGCTGGGCACTAATTTCTAATGTAGAATCACCTGTGGGGTCAAAATTCTCACTACACCACTTAAAATTTCCTAAGGCGTGTATTTTCCAATATAGTGCTCAATACTTGGGGATTTGTTTTACTATTTGACCTCAGAGCCATGCAATTGTGGGCCAATGCTGTGAAAATCACCAAAATAGGCCACAAATGCGCATGGTGCTCTTCACTTCTAAGTCCTGTCATATGTTCAGGCAAATGATAAATGCCTTGAGGGGTGTAGTTTGCAAAATGGGGTCACTTCTTGTGGACTACTACTGTACCCTGGTACCTTAGGGTTTTGCAAATGCAACATGGCGCCAAAAACCAATCCAGAAAAATCTGCATGCAAATAGCGCTCCGGCCATTCTGAGCCCTGCCGTGTGTCCAAACAGCAGTTTATGACCACATGTGGGGTATTTCCGTACTCGGGAGAAATTGATTTACAAATGTTGGGGTGCTTTGCCTCCAGTAACCTTTGTGAAATTGAAGAAATTCTACAATTTAGTGGAACAAAATGTAGATTTTAATTTTCACGGCCTAATTCCAATATATTCTGCAAAAGACCTGTGGGGTCTAAATGCTCAATATACTCCTAGATAGATTCATTGACGGATGTAGTTTCACAAATGGGGTCAGTTTTGGGGGGTTTCCAATATTTTGGCCTATCATGGGCTTTGCAAATGAAACATGGCACCCGAGATACAATAAAGCAAAATTTGAGGCTAAAAGCCAAATGGCGCTCCTTCCCTTCTGAGCCCTGCTGTGGGTCCAAATAGCAGTTTATTATCACATGTGGGGTACTGCCGTACTCAGAAGAGTTTGCTTTACAAATGTTGGGGTTCTTTTTCTCCTTTATCTACTGAGAAAATTGACAAATCTGAGCTGAAACGACATTTTATTAGAAAAAAACATAGATTTTTATTTTCACAGCCTAATTACACTAAATTCAGCAAAAAAACCTGTGTGGTTACAATGCTCACTATACCCCTCGATAAATTCCTTTAGGGGTGTAGTTTGACAAATGGTGTCTTTTGGGGGGTGTTTCTACTGTTTTGGCATCACAAGGCCTCTTCAAGCCCGACATGGTGCCTAAAATATATTCTAATAAAAAGGAGGCCCCCAAATCCGCTCCTTTGCTTCTGAGGCCTGTGCTTCAGTCCAGTAGCACACTAGGGCCACATGTGGGATATTTCTAAAAACTGCAGAATCTGGACAATAAATATTGAGTTGTGTTTCTCTGGTAAAAGCTTCTGTGTTACAGGAAAAAATGGATTAAAAAGTATTTTCTGCAAAAAATAATGACATTTGTAAATTTCACCTTCATATTGCTTTAATTCTTGTGAAACGCCTAAATGGTTAAGAAATTTTCTAAATGCTGTTTTGAATACTTTGAGGGTTTCAGTTTTTAAAATGGGGTGATTTATAGGGGGTTTATGTTAGAATATTACAACATCTGCAGCTTAATGCTGGAGGAACGATCTTGAACTGACAGTAGATGGCGCTGTGTTAACTATTAGTTATTATCTATGTGTAGCTCCTCTAGTGGTGATGTGTATGTTATCTCTTGTATTCTCCATCTTGATATTGTTACTGATGTTGGTTGCTGTTTGTCCCAAGTAAAACCAGTTTGATTCTCCCACAATGTCTGAGTGCTGTTGAAAGCTGCAAATACTGCAACATGTTATGGGCCCAGTCACAGACAAGGAACAGAACAGCACAGCTCGGAGATCAGACTGATACCAGGAATTATCCAGAGGTCTCATCTCCTGAATACAAGTAAGAAACATATAAAGAAGATGGCCGGCAGCTCAGAGCTGAAACTTACAGTGGCCAAACTGAACAATGACAATTACCAGCTGTGGAAGTTTAAAGTAGAAATGTTACTATCCAGAGATGACCTGTGGGAGGTCATTACTACAGAGGGACCAGAGATCAATTATCAGGAATGGGACAAGAGAAACAGACAGGCAAGGGCCACCATAACTTATTAGTGGAGGACGACCAACGTATCCACATCAGACATGACAGCACTGCGAAAGCTGCACGAGAGATCCAGTGTAAATAGAAAGTTATTTCTGCTGAGGAAACTATATAAAATGAGACACAACATGGAAAAAGATCTGCAGAAGCAGAGAAATGCAATGCTGGAGGCGGCTGCACAACTGAGGTCAGTCAGTGAGGACATTAAAGACAGCCATGTTGTAGCCATCCTGCTATGTAGTTTACCTGACTCGTACGCTGCACTGATCAATGCGCTGGAGACAAGACCTGAGGCAGATCTGACACTAGAATTTGTGAAGACCCGGCTAGTAGATGAACACCAGCGAAGAAATGAAATCATACAGGACTCCACATCAAGTGCCACTGGAATAGCTCTTAAAGCTACAGAGACAAAATATCAAAAGAAGGAAACAAGAGCATGTTTCAGATGCAACAAACAGGGACACCTAAAGTAAGACTACAATATGGAAAGCAGAACAGCAGAAACAATTTCCAAAAGGGACTAAACAAAAGGTCAAAACCACAATCTCTGATCCTTGTGCAGATAATTGGAATGGCACCTTTAAAGTGACAAATGGTCAGATATTGCGTGGCTGGTGTATTGACTCCGGAGCAACAAGTCACATGACAAGTGATACAAGTTTTTCACAGAACTTGACATAACAAGGAAACAATTTATCTTGCAGAAGGGAACGGGCATGGAATCTTAGTGAGCCCCAGTCAAAATGGACACAACTTATCTGTACCAGTAACAGACGTGCTATATGTTCCCAGTCCAGAAGGAGGACTGTTATCTGTGAAACGTTTGACAGCTAAAGGACTCACTGTAAAATTCCAAGGCGACAAGTGTCATCCTGCACGGAAAGCGGGTGATAGTCAGTGCCAAAGCAGATGAGCATTTATATAATCTCAACACTGTGACGGAACAGGTGAGACTCGCACGCATGGACACAATGACTGTATTCACATGTGGCATAGACGTTTATGTCACAGACATCCAGAAAGCATACAGGAACTGCAAAAGCGGAACCTAACAAAGGATCTTACAGTGTCCACTTGTCCAGTCGCTGCTAGATGTGAATGTTGCATTAAATCTAAAGCTACAAGGGCAACACTTCCTAAAGAAAGCAAGACCAGAGCCTTACAACCACTGGACCTAATACACAGTGATGTTTGTGGTCCTATGAAAGTGCCTACACCGAGCGGCAACAGGTATATAGTGACCTTTATAGATGACCATTCAAGATACACAGTCACTTATCTAATGAAGAGCAAAAACAACGTTTTGGATTGATTACAAGAGCATGTAACAAAGACAAGCAACAAGTTTCAGAGGAAGCCTCTTATACTTTGAAGTGATAATGGAAGGGAATTCACAGGACATGAAATAGAAGACTACTTGAAACAACATGGGATAGAGCATCAAAAGACAGTTCCATATACACCAGAGAAAAATGGGGTATCCGAAAGGAAGAACAGAACACTGACTGAAATGATCAGATGCATGCTGACAGATTCTGGATTACCTGAAAAATATTGGGGTGAAGCCGCAATGACAGCTGCTTATTTACAAAATAGACTCTTCTCCAGCACGGTGGAGAAAACCCCATATGAACTGTGGCGGGAAGCCAAGTGTAAACCATTTAAACGTTTTTGGATGTAGAACATTTGTGTATATTCCACAAGAAAAATGCACCAAACGCCAAAACAAAGCAGTAGAAGGAATCTTTGTCGGATACAGTGACTACTGTAAAGGTTACAGAATCCTAAACCCTAAAACAGACAGAGTGACTATCAGCAACAGTGTAACTTTTGTTGAGGATCTGAAAGCTGGTGTGATGACATCACTGGAATCAAGAGCAGAACAGATGACTGACACTGATCAGACTACCTGTATGTATCCTGAGCAAATGGCTAAAGTTAGTGCAGGCCCAAGCCCTGCCAATGAACAGACGCTACCAAACCCAGATACAGAACCAAGGCGTTCAACTACAAAAAACAAAGGTAAACAACGTGTACGTCTCTCATCCAAGGCAAGCACCGCCACTGTACACCGCATTCCAAATTATTATGCAAATTTTATTTTTCACTGATTTTCCTAAATAGTCGATGCAGATGACAGTCAGTATAATCTTCAAGCCATCAACCGTTGGAGTATAATGCGAATTTAATTGAACAAATCTGCTTGAATATCTTTGCAGGATCTCAGAATAGCCTCCCAGAGCTTCTGTTTTGATGTGAACTGCCTCCCACCCTCATAGATATTTTGCTTGAGGATGCTCCAAAGGTTCTCAATAGGGTTGAGGTCAGGGGAACATGGGGGCCACACCATGAGTTTCTCTCCTTTTATGCCCATAGCAGTCAATGACACAGAGGTATTCTTTGCAGCATGAGATGGTGCATTGTCATGCATGAAGATAATTTTGCTACGGAAGGCACGGTTCTTCTTTTTGTACAATGGAAGAAAGTGGTCAGTCATAAACTTTACATACTTTGCAGAGCTAATTTTCACACCATCAGGGACCCTAAAGGGGCCTACCAGCTCTCTCCCCATGATTCCAGCCCAAAATATGACTCCACCACCTCCTTGCTGACGTCGCAGCCTTGTTGGGACATGGTGGCCATTCACCAACCATCCACTACTCCATCCATCTGGACCATCCAGGGTTGCACGGCACTCATCAGTAAACAACACGGTTTGAAAATGAGTCTTCATGTATTTCTAAGCCCACTGCAACCGTTTCTGCTTGTGAGCATTGTTTAGGGGTGGCCGAATAATAGCTTTATGCACACTTGCAAACCTCTGGAGGATCCTACACCTTGAGGTTCGCGGGACTCCAGAGGCACCAGCGGCTTCAAATACCTGTTTGCTGCTTTGCAATGGGATTTTAGCAGCTGCTCTCCTAATCCTATTAATTTGTCTGGCAGAAACCTTCCTCATTATGCCTTTATCTGAACAAACCCGTCTGTGCTCTGAATCAGCCACAAATCTTTTCACAGTACGATGATCACGCCTACGTTTTCTTGAAATATCCAATGTTTTCATACCTTGTCCAAGGTATTGCACTATTTCACGCTTTTCGGCAGCAGAGAGATCCTTTTTCTTTCCCATATTGCTTGAAACATGTGGCCTGCTTAATAATGTGGAATGTCCTTCTTAAGTAGTTTTCCGTTAATTGGGCACACCTGGCAAACTAATTATCACAGGTGTCTGAGATTGATTACAATGATCCAAAGAGCCCGAAGACACAATACCATTCATGAGTTTAATTGAATAACTAATAATTAAATGTTTATGACACTTAAATCAAATGTGCATAATAATTTTGAACACGGTGCATATGAACCCACATCTTGGGAAGATGTATCCCAGCTTTCATAAGGGAAAGCCAATAAATGGATCAAGGCTGCAGAAGATGAAATTAGATCCATGATTGACACCAAAACATAGACGCTAACAGAGCTGCCACTAGGTAGAAAAGCCATAGGTTGTAAATGGACTTTTAAAGTTAAATACAATACAGATGGCACGGTGGAACGATACAAAGCAAGACTCGATGCCAAGGGATATTCACAAAAATATGGAGAGGACTATGATGAGACATTTGCTCCAGTAGTCAAACATGCTACCGTCAGAACCTTGCTCGCAGTAGTAGTTACAAGAAAAATGCAGGTTAAACATTTTGATGTGAAAACAGCATTTCTGCACGGTGAACTAACTGAGAACATTTACATGGAACAACCACCAGGATTTAAAGATGAATAAAGACCAGACTTAGGCCTTGTTTACACGAGCATATTTAACGTCCGTGACCTATGTAAGTCAATGGGGCCGTTCAGACAGTCTGTGATTTTCACGCAGCGTGTCCACTGCGTAAAATTAACGACATGTCCTATACTTGATCGGTTTCCGCGCATCACGCACTTATTTAAGTCAATGTGTGTGTGAAAATCACGCGCGGAACACGGACGCATTTCCTTGAGCTGCGCGTGATTCGCGCAATAGTCGTTTAAGGAAAGAAGGCAAAAACAAAAGCACCTCCTTCATTTCTGATTTGAAACATAAAAACAGAGTGTCATAACGATGCCATATGCGCAAAAATCACGCAGCCACGCACCAAACACTTATGACACACGGAACTGCAATGCACAAAAAACGCTGCGTTTTTTGCGCGCCCAAAACGCACACGTTCGTGTGAATAAGGCCTTAGTGTGCAAACTCCAGAGAAGTATATATGGTCTAAAGCAGGCTGCAAGAGCATGGAATGTTAAAATAAATGAGGTGCTTACAGATGAAGGCTTCCAGAGGAGTAAGGCCGACCCCTGCCTATACACAAAGAGGCTGACACATGAAGGCTTCCAGAGGAGTAAGGTCGACCCCTGCCTTTACACAAATAGGCTGACAGATGAAGGCTTCCAGAGGAGTAGGCCGGCCCCTGCCTATACACAAAGAGGCTGACAGACAGATGGATTTTTGTGCTCATATTTGTGGATGATCTTCTAGTCTGTTTTGAGCAGGAAGGGGATGAAACAAAAATACTACAAACTCTAAATGAGAATTTTGAGACCAAAGATCTTGGAAACATAAATCATTACCTCGGTATTCAAATTGAAAGAGAGGAAGACGGCAGTTTTCTTCTGAACAAAAGGAACAAGATTCAAGAAATGATCGAAATGTTTGGCCTTAAAGGGAATGTTTCTCTAGAATTTTTTTTTTTTTTAGTTAAACAATTATTATTTAAGTGATAACACATTGTTTTAATTTTTACATTTTTTTTCACAAGTCAGGAAATATTATAAATTAGATTCTAATTTATAACATTTCCATGTGCTGGGCACTAGAGGGACCAGTTCCCAAAATTGTAGCATGGTCACTGTGGTAAAGCAACCTCATTGATTTATGCTGCAAATTTGGGGTGGAAACACTCTCCTATAGTGTCCTCACACACTCCCCCCTCCCTTCTTCTGGCTAGTGCCAAGAGAAGGAGGGGTTTGAATCTTCAAACCTCCTACACTGTGTGCCGCCATTTTCTGAGCGACTGCACAGTGTAGGAGGATTAGATGCAGGGCTCAGCAGACAGTATAACACGAACATACACGAACATAATACACACATCACATACACAAACATAAATTACCTGCTCCTGCCCCTGCTGTCGCCTCCGCTCCTATTCCTTGCACCTTCGCTTCCTTGAACATATGGCCGGAAGCCACGGCCGGAAGTCGTCATCTTACTGTCTGGCAGTGGCTTCCGGTCCACATGAAAATGGCACCGGATTTAGCTCTGCGAACGAGTTTCGTTTTGGTCTGTGTGGGAGTGGCGCATGCGCCGTTCCCACACAAACGGCGTACGCTTCAGAGAATGGAACGGCTCCCGTTCGCATTCGCTATGGGGTTGTATGTGCCGTATTCCATCTCTGTATGTGTCCTTAATCGACACATACAGAGATGAAAAAAAAAATGGCAGCCCCCATAGAGAAGTAAAAGTAAAAACACAGTAAAAAGTAGAACATGAGAACACAAATAAATAAAATTCATGTTAATATCATATTAAAAGCAATATAATAATAATAAAAAAAATATCATGACACCTTCCCTCTAAGGATGCAAAACCAGTAAAGTCTCCTATGGAAACCAACTACTTGAAGGAGTTGAACAGCCAAGGTGATTTGCTACCAAATGACAGTCAGTACAGGAAGGCAATAGGATAATTGCCATATGTTACCACTGTTACAAGACCTGACATTGCAGCAGCAGTAGGAATCTTATGTAGAAAGGTCTCAATGCCAAGTCAGATGGAATGGAATGCTGTAAAAAGAGTCATACGTTATTTAAAGGGAACCTTGCATTTTAAACTAAGGTTACCACCAAGTAATAAATGTAATCTGACCGGATATGTGGATGCTGACTGGGCCGGAAAACCCTGTGACAGAAAATCCACCAGTGGATATCTGTTTTTTCTTTCAGGTGGTGCTGTCAGTTGGACTAGTAGAAAACAACTCTCTGTAACACTTTCATCAACAGAAGCCGAGTATGTGGCAGCAGCGCAGGCAAGTCAAGAAGTTCTATGGCTGAGACAACTGTTGGCAGATTGGGGTGAACAACAGTCAGAAGCAACAAAGGTCTTTGAAGACAACCAAGGCTGCCTTGCACTTGCACAGATGGAAAGGGTTAATTCCAGAACCAAGCATATTGATGTGAAGTTCCATTTTTTGAAGGATGTTCAAGAACAAGGACTTCTGGACTTGCAGTACTGCCCAACTGAAGACATCAAAGAAAACGTCTCTGTCCTGCTGGACAGGGCACCTAGAAAATGTGTAGCTACTGGGTACATTTTATTTTGCACTTGGTGTTACACTTCTCAGTGGGATTTGTACCTTGTTCTGAGCTGATTACCTGTAACAGCTACTACCCACAAAAATATATACAGATACCATATGTTTATCTGACAAGTGTCTCAAACCAATTTTTTCTTACTCTGATTTGTATTACCTGGGAAGGTCACTTCGTGGGAGGCGGGTATGATGATAAGGTTGCCAACGGTCTGCCAGGACTGTTCTGTAGGCAAATCAAACAGCTCTAATTGAATTTAGCAGTAACAGCTGTAAAACCTGGGACATACCAATTAGATCTTACCAAATTGATCCTTGCAGTCTTGGACGCATATGTGAGGCCACATACCATCAATACAAGTGCCATCAATAGTGCCTTGGATGCTACAAGTTAACCTTCCTTTATCCATCCACATTCCTTTAGAATCTGATTTCACGCTTTCTACTCCCAGTTGGACACTTCCTTTGGAGAACAGTCTTTTTGCCACATAATCATTAATTAATCTTAATCAGGTAGTTCAATTGAAGGAAAACATTAACAAATGATATCCAGGGCCTATTCTAGCTTTTCTGATGACTGAAAATTAAAATGGCACCCCCCAGATTTTGATTGACACCCCCCTGGCTGTTCTACATCATTATCAGCCACCTCCAACTCTTTTGGATGCGCCGTTGCCTTGTACTCCCCTGGCATACGTGTTGCAGCCTGGCAGAGTACACCTCGCTGCACGGTGTGTGCCCAAGGAGTACAAGGAATAGCGCATCTGAGAAAGTTGGAGTAGACTGGTAGTGATGTATAACAGTCAGTGGGATGTCAGTCACGAATGGAAAAGTGGGTTTAGGGGCAGGACTATGTGACTCTTCAGGATATCGGCACTGCCCCATGACCCTTTAATGAGTAAGTAGCATATCGTGTGCGCTGTTTTAAAAGTTGATTTTATAGATTTCGCAGCATCTGAAAAAACATACAAGGGAATGTTTGGAAATATTGTCAGGCATTTAATACCGCATGGTGGAGGTTCAAGGGGTTAAAACTACCTGACAAATTCCCATTAAATATACATTGCCCTGCAATTTTGTTATTAGAAATATATCCTACATAATTTACAGCTTCGGAACCAAGCTCATACATATATATAGTACCGAAACCAAGCTCAGTACCTATATACAACAACAGAACCAAGCTCAGTACATAAATACAGCAACGGAACCAAGCACACTACATATATATATATATATATATATATATATATATATAGAAAAAATCGAGCAAAGAAGCAGCACTCAATAGCAAAAAATGAAATTTATTCACCCAACACAGCAACGTTTCACTTCCTCCATGGAAGCATTTTCAAGCCCATGGAGGAAGTGAAACGTTGCTGTGTTGGGTGAATAAATTTCATTTTTTGCTATTGAGTGCTGCTTCTTTGCTCGATTTTTTCCATATACCTTATTGGGAGAACGTCACTCCCTGTTATTTGAAGCTTAGCACCAGCTGTTTTTGGTTTTTTGCACAGTGCTGCTCCTATTATATGTTTGTTTCTATATATATATATATATATATATATATACAGCACCGGAACCAACCTCATACATATATACAACACCAGAGCAAAGCCCATACATATAGACAGACCAGAACCAAGCTCATACATATATACGGCATGAGAACCATGCTCAGTACATATATAGATATCCAGAACCAAGCTCAGTGCATATACAGTATATATATATATATATATATATATATATATAATGAAATACACATGCACTCACTAAGGCCTCATGCACACGACCGTAGCCATGTGCACGGCCGTGATTTTCGAGTTGGCCGGCCACGGAGTGACAGCTGAGAGCTGCCCGCAAATCGCGAACTGATCACATGGCCACGGCCATTATTTTCAATGAGCCTGGACCGCAGAACACGGCCGTAATAAGTCTTTCCCGTTCTTTCTGCGGTCTGGGCTCCGGGGCCATGCACGGACCGTGGAAACCACGGTCGTGTGCAGGGCCCCATATGAATGAAGGGGGCCGCAATTCCCCCGTGGATTTTTGGGGGAATTGCGGCCGCAAAAGAACGTTCGTGTGCATGGGGCCTTACACACACACACGTTTATACACCGCATTCCAAATTATTATGCAAATGTTATTTTTCAGTCAGTATAATCTTCAAGCCATCAACCGTTGGAGTATAATGCAAATTTTATTGAACAACTCTCCTAATGATAACAGATTTTTTTTTAGAAGTAAAAAACTCAAAATGCACTGTTTCACATTATTATGCACAACAGAGATCAAAACATTTTAAAGGTTGTAAAGAGAACTAAAATTGTCATTTGTTGAATTTGCAGCATCAGGAGGTCATATTTACAGAAATCAAAAGCTCTTTCAATCAAAAAAAACTCAACAGGCCAAGTTACATGTTAACATAGGACCGCTTCTTTGATATCACCTTCACAATTCTTGCATCCATTGAATTTGTGAGTATTTGGACAGTTTCTGCTTGAATATCTTTGCAGGATATCAGAATAACCTCCCAGAGTTTCTGTTTTGATGTGAACTGCCTCCCACCCTCATAGATATTTTGCTTGAGGATGCTCCAAAGGTTCTCAATAGAGTTGAGGTCAGGGGAACATGGGGGCCACACCATGAGTTTCTCTCCTTTTATGCCCATAGCAGCCAATGACACAGACGTATTCTTTGCAGCATGAGATGGTGCATTGTCATGTATGAAGATAATTTTGCTACGGAAGGCACGGTTCTTCTTTTTGTACCACGGAAGAAAGTGGTCAGTCATAAACTCTATGTACTTTGCAGAGGTCAATTTAACACAGTTAGGGACCCTAAAGGGGCCTACCAGCTCTCTCCCCATGATTCCAGCCCAAAACATGACTCCGCCACCTCCTTGCTGACGTCGCAGCCTTGTTGGGACATGGTGGCCATTCACCAACCATTCACTACTCCATCCATCTGGACCATCCAGGGTTGCACGGCACTCATCAGTAAACAACACAGTTTGAAAATGAGTCTTCATGTATTTCTGAGCCCACTGCAACCGTTTCTGCTTGTGAGCATTGCTTAGGGGTGGCCGAATAATAGCTTTATGCACACTTGCAAACCTCTGGAGGATCCTACACCTTGAGGTTTGCGGGACTCCAGAGGCACCAGCGTATTCAAATACCTGTTTGCTGCTTTGCAATGGCATTTTTGCAGCTGCTCTCCTAATCCTATTAATTTGTCTGGCAGAAACCTTCCTCATTATGCCTTTATCTGAACGAACCCGTCTGTGCTCTGAATCAGCCACAAATCTTTTCACAGTATGATGATCACGCTTAAGTTTTCTTAAAATATCCAATATTTTCATACCTTGTCCAAGGTATTGCACTATTTCACGCTTTTCGGCAGCAGAGAGATCCTTTTTCTTTCCCATATTGCTTGAAACCTATGGCCTGCTTAATAATGTGGAACGTACTTCTTAAGTCGTTTTCCTTTGATTGGGCACACCTGGCAAACTAATTATCACAGGTGTCTGAGATTGATTACAATGATTCAAAGAGCCCTAAGACACAATACCATCCATGAGTTTCATTGAAAAACTAATAATTAAATGTTTATGACACTTAAATCCAATGTGCATAATAATTTGGATCACGCTGTATATATATGTACACATCATGTTTAGTGTCTATGTTCACGATCCATACAGTGGTATACATCATCTACAGGTCCACATGTTTAAAAAAATGTACACTGCGCAGTGGCCAACTATATAGAGAAACCACAACAAACTATGCATTCCTATATAGTGAAGTCAGTGGCACCTCCTGGTGCTGAATTCCCAGCCAGAGCTTTGCCGACGCACTGGCCGGGGATTCCGCTCCTGAAGAAGCCCCTGACGTCACTACGCATACATGGACAGTGACGTCGGGCTCCTCCTGTAGCGGAATCCCCATCCAGAGTGTCGGCAAAGCTCTGGCTGGGCATTCCACTCCTAGAGGGAGCCCCAATGGCGCTATCTACAAGTAGGGACGTGGTGTGTCACCACCAGGGAGGGGGACTGTGTGGCACTACCAGGGAGGGGGGCTGTGTGGCACTACCTAGGTGGGGGGCTATGTGGCACAATCTACAGGGGGCATTGTGGCACTGTCTACAGAGGGCACTAAATATATTGGGGTGCAAAATGGGGGCCTAACTTCTATATGGGGCATAAACAGGGCCTAACTTCTATATGGGGGCACAAGGTTTTCTGCCATTGTACTGCTGCCGCGAGTTCCCCCGCAATGGGGCCCACTAAGTCTGTGTTTCCCAAGGGCCCACATAAACATGGAGCCGGCCCTGGGTTGCTTTATTGGTATTCCTACACTACAATTGTGCAGAGGGTTCTATAAATGCATACAGTCTTGTTGGCACTCAGGCATATAGCCGCTGTGCCTGGGACTGTTGCCAACAAGGGGTTAATTGAGTTTCTGTAATGTAGGCAGGAGATGCAGCTCTGAGTCCCCTTCCCCTTAGGTCATTGATTTTGTTAATAAAAGTTATTTTAATGATAAAAGTTATATAAATTATTTATAGAAAAAAATAAAGCTGTTGCCAACCCCCCGGGTCAACCCCACATTTAAAAGAATTATGTGTCGGTTGTTTTATTGGTATTCCTACACTACAATTTGTGCAGAGGGCTCTATATATGCGTATAGTCTTATTCTTGCTAAAAACTGCGTCTTATAGTCCGAAAAATACGGTAAGTGACTTTTTATTATTAAAGCGTTACATTCATTAATTTTATAAATAAAAACCTGCAGATGTACATAAATACACATTTAAATACACATAAAACGATTATTGCTTTGCAGGACCCTTAAAGGGGTTTTCCAACACTACTGCACAAATTTTGGAAAGGTCTGGCCGCACTACAAATGTTCCAAGTAGTCCCCTCAAATACCTTTCTCCAGTTTATTTATTTTTCTCTCGATCCTTGTTGCCCAGTATTGCTTCCAGTATTTGTATATATACATGATTCCTGGTCCACGGCTGCTTTGATATGATTGGATGTTGGCGGCGCATGTGCAGTAGACACATTTGGGTTTGTGTGAAAATAGAAGATGCGGCCATGGAGCAGAGATCTCAGCTAACTGGATCAATCCCTGTAGCAGACATCACTCATGCTGTAACAAAAACCTAAAAAATGGAGTCAATACACAGCTTTGACTAATAAACATAATGATCTTTATTTGTACAAAACATAAAACATATATCACACATTAAAATCAAGGATGATTGCCACAGTGTGGAAATGTTTGGAAGCCAGACAGGTATAGAACACAGTGTATAGATATAGAGGTATTATACTCAAAAGGATAACACGGAAGGGGACTGAAAAGTCAATTTCAATTAGTATACACAGTCCTAGATCATAGTAGATGGTTATAAACATAAGGGATAGGGCAGAAATACCTAGCCCATCCACAAACTGATATAGAGGAAGGTGTATGAGTAACATGTCCCGATGATCGGGACAAAACATAGCCCGCAAGTAGACTGCCTGACCAGCTGAACTGAGCGGTCACATGACCGAATCAGCCGTGGAAGTCACATGATCTGGCAGATGTCAACAAAGAAACATCGGAGCTACAGACAAGTGCGTAGATACGCTACTGTGTATCCCAGTTCCAGAATGTAAATGCATGTCATCACATTTTGGGAACCATTATATGTCATTGTATACAGATATGAAAATACATATACTCTCCCTAATCTTTCCCTATTTCATAATATACAGTGTACATGTGTACATATAAAAACAAAGACAACAGTGAATGAATATACAATATATACGAAAGATATATACATATATAAATATATACATATATATATAAATATGTGACAAACAGGTAATGCATTTGCGAAGTAAATAAATAAGTAATACATAACATACAAAACACATTTACTATGTACAATAAAATAAATTAAACATTACACTATGTGGGTAAAATATGCATATATACATATAACCATATATAAAGAAACATACACACATACATATCAACACATGCACATAACTTATATTATAAAAACTAAAATTTATTAATATTTTAAATATAAAAAATAAAATAAAAAATAAATCATAAAAATAGTGCTACATCGACCATATATCCAAAAATATATGAAAAAATGAAAATAGTGTGTGTAAAGTGAATTGTGAATGATAAATTAGTGTATATTTGTGAAGATAATAGAAGAAAATTATAGAAGAGAATTATAAATCCTTCATTATTTATTCTCTATGTTGTGTGTTTAGTTGCTAGTGATTAGAAAAATATATGTGAATAAATTTGAAAAACTATATATACACATATATACATATGAGTATATACAAACCCGGATGTACAAAAAGAGGTACACACATATATATCGAGGAAAATCCTATTTTTGTGTTAAAATCCTATTTTTGTGTTAAAAATATATATGTGTGTGAAGTACGTGCATGCATACATGAAACACATAAGACACATAAAAATGTGCAATGTGCAATATACCCCTACGCCCATACATATGAGACCAACAATATAAAAAAAGAAAATATATGAAAAATTAATGGCATGCCTACATGACCACATATATAAACGAAATAAATTATTATAAACTGAATATATAATTCAGATAATATAGAAAAAAAGAAAGAAAAGAACCACAAAATATTTATTAATTATATCCATCCATCTGATGAGAAGGTAATAGTGCAGATGTTCATCTAGAATGCATAAATGGCCTCCAAATAGACTCATAAATCATCAAAAAATGGTCAACAGGACCTAAAATTCAGAAACAAAGACAAGAAAAGGAAAAAGTTATAACATTAAAATTATCATGTCATTGTTCGACACCTAAAAGCATCACACAAGAGATCCTGACACCAGTTATAGAAAGGCCGCAAAACCCAAATTCTCGTTAAGGCCTGTTGGATGCATGGTTTTCAATTTCCAGATCCAACGGGTCTCTAGTCGAAGAAGTTTCTTCATCAGAGACCCACCTCTAAGGCCCACCTCCGTATGGTCTATGCCCATGGCACGCAGGCCCTTAGAATCACAACTGTGATGGAGAAAGAAGTGCCTAGGCAAAGTTTTTAATGAGTCTACCATTTCGGGCATCGTTCCTCTGGCAGCCTCAATCCCATTCACATGTTCTCGTATCCTTACCTTTAGTTCTCTTGTAGTCAACCCAATGTATATCAAGGGACACGGGCACTGGGCATAGTAGATCACCCCTTTCGTATTGCATGTAATGGGCCACGTAATTCTATACTTCATCTCCTTGCTTGAATCCCAGAACTCCTCACTCATAATGATGTTTGGGCAGGCAATACAACGTCCGCATGGGCGACAGCCCCAACGTGGTTTACCTGCACCAAAAATAGGTTTTGTTGTAGGAGGGCCATAATGACTGTGGACCAGTGTGTCTCGAAGGTTCATCGCTCGTCTAGAGGCCACCGAAGGTCTCAGGGGCAACAATTCTGATAGGACTGGGTCTGTCCTCAGCAGGGGCCAGTATTTAGACAAACATTGCACCATTTCCCCCCACCTGTCATGGTAAGTTGTCACATACCTAATTTGTGAGGGTAGTGATCGCTTGGCTACAGGCTGCAATAGTTTAGAACGGGTTGTTTTACAAGCTCTATTATATGCCTTCCGTATATTCTTTATATTGTATCCTCTATCCAGAAAACGCTGTCTCAGAATAGCTGCCTGTTTTTCAAAATCCTCTTCGGTGGAACAAAGCCTCTTCATTCGAAGGAATTGTCCTGTTGGAATAGCCCGTATCATATGCCTAGGGTGAGACGAGGATGCATGCAAATATGAATTAACAGCGGTTTCTTTTCTATGGACATCCGTCTGTATGTACCCATCGTTGTCACGTTTGATGAGCACATCCAGAAAATCTATTGCCTGATCTTCTACTCTCCATGTCAACTTGATGTTGACCTCATTACAATTCAATTCAGTTACAAAAGAGTAAAATTCCTCTCTTGTGCCATGCCATATCAAGAAAATGTCGTCGATGAATCTGGTCCAAAGTACGACCTTGCTCACCGACGACATCCGGTCAGACAAAAAGAGATCCCTCTCCCACAGCCCCAGGAATAGGTTGGCATATGATGGTGCACATGCTGCCCCCATTGCAGTGCCCTGGAGCTGTAGGTAGAAGGAACCTCCAAAAGTGAAAAAGTTGTGGGTCAACACAAACTCCAAGATAGTTAGTATAAATTGGATCTTGGCAGGGTCTGTGTCAGTCATTCTTAAGAAGTATGCCGCTGCACACAAACCATCCTGGTGTCTGATGTTAGTATATAAAGACTCGACATCACAGGTGGCTAATAGCATCCCAGGGTCAAGATGAATACCCTCTAATTTTTGAATAAGATCCGCAGAGTCCCTCAGATAGGACGGGAGGGTCTCAACTGATGGTTTAAGCATAGCATCTATGTACTTACTAAGATTATCACATAAATTTCCCCTTCCCGAAATAATGGGGCGTCCAGGTGGTACTTTAGGATTCTTGTGAATCTTAGGTAGCAAGTACAGGCTTGCTATTGTAGGTTCTTGTATGGTCAAACATTCCTTCAATTCAGCGGAGATGATACCATCATCTGAGGCTTCCCTTAGAATATCCATTAAAGCTGCACTGAAAGAAGAGAGAGGGTTGAATGTCAGCTTTTTGTAGCAGGTAGGATTTTTCAAGTGACGATATGCCTCTTTCTCGTACATGTTTCTTGGCCAGACCACTATATTACCCCCTTTATCTGCCGGTTTGTATATGATATCCGGTAGATTCCTCAATTTTTTAAGGCTCTTACGTTCAACTATAGAGAGGTTATCATGTCTAATGGATACAGGAATTTTTTCCAAATCCTGTGTCACCAATTTAACGAATAGCTCGATGGGAGGGCATGTAGCAAATTGTGGAAATCTGGTAGAACGTTTGCGTATAGAGATCGGAATCCTACCTGCTGTTAATTCTTCTTGTTCGTTCAGCAGTTGTTCCAAACATCGCAATGTCTCAATTTCTTCCGGTGTCTCAAAATTGTAACTGTCATCTCTCCTATGGTACCATCTCTTGAACATGAGACTCCTGGCAAATAGATGGAGGTCCTTTATTGCTGTAAAAGTATCGAATTGTGAGGCGGGCACAAATGTCATCCCCTTAGACAGGACCCCTATATCAATACTTGATAGAGCATGTTCTGATAGGTTAATTACCTTAAGCCTTGGGTTGTCCATTAGGTTTTCTGATGGGTCCACCCTTCTTTGCCTGTTATAGGCTCCAGAACCGCGTGGTTCCATATGGCGTCCAGTTTGTTTGCGTCTTTGACGACCTCTGTAACCATTATCATTAAATCGTCTGGGGTCCATGGTGCTTCGTGTTCTCATCCCCTGTGATGTGTCACTGGATTCTGATGTAGAATTGCCCGACGACATGGACGACGTTCTAAATATAATTTTATTCTTAGGTTTCGGGTTACGCCATCTATATACACGGTTCAGAGATGCATCATTCTGATCACGCATAAATTTGTTTTTCTTTACCTCCTGTATTTCTTTTTCCCATTTGTCCATGTCTAGCTCCAGGGACTGAAAAAAGATTCCAAAATCTTCATTACTCATTTTGTCTTTCAGTTGGGTTTGTATTAATTGGATATCAACAAAACCTATTTTTGGTGCAGGTAAACCACGTTGGGGCTGTCGCCCATGCGGACGTTGTATTGCCTGCCCAAACATCATTATGAGTGAGGAGTTCTGGGATTCAAGCAAGGAGATGAAGTATAGAATTACGTGGCCCATTACATGCAATACGAAAGGGGTGATCTACTATGCCCAGTGCCCGTGTCCCTTGATATACATTGGGTTGACTACAAGAGAACTAAAGGTAAGGATACGAGAACATGTGAATGGGATTGAGGCTGCCAGGGGAACGATGCCCGAAATGGTAGACTCATTAAAAACTTTGCCTAGGCACTTCTTTCTCCATCACAGTTGTGATTCTAAGGGCCTGCGTGCCATGGGCATAGACCATACGGAGGTGGGCCTTAGAGGTGGGTCTCTGATGAAGAAACTTCTTCGACTAGAGACCCGTTGGATCTGGAAATTGAAAACCATGCATCCAACAGGCCTTAACGAGAATTTGGGTTTTGCGGCCTTTCTATAACTGGTGTCAGGATCTCTTGTGTGATGCTTTTAGGTGTCGAACAATGACATGATAATTTTAATGTTATAACTTTTTCCTTTTCTTGTCTTTGTTTCTGAATTTTAGGTCCTGTTGACCATTTTTTGATGATTTATGAGTCTATTTGGAGGCCATTTATGCATTCTAGATGAACATCTGCACTATTACCTTCTCATCAGATGGATGGATATAATGAATAAATATTTTGTGGTTCTTTTCTTTCTTTTTTTCTATATTATCTGAATTATATATTCAGTTTATAATAATTTATTTCGTTTATATATGTGGTCATGTAGGCATGCCATTAATTTTTCATATATTTTCTTTTTTTATATTGTTGGTCTCATATGTATGGGCGTAGGGGTATATTGCACATTGCACATTTTTATGTGTCTTATGTGTTTCATGTATGCATGCACGTACTTCACACACATATATATATTTTTAACACAAAAATAGGATTTTAACACAAAAATAGGATTTTCCTCGATATATATGTGTGTACCTCTTTTTGTACATCCGGGTTTGTATATACTCATATGTATATATGTGTATATATAGTTTTTCAAATTTATTCACATATATTTTTCTAATCACTAGCAACTAAACACACAACATAGAGAATAAATAATGAAGGATTTATAATTCTCTTCTATAATTTTCTTCTATTATCTTCACAAATATACACTAATTTATCATTCACAATTCACTTTACACACACTATTTTCATTTTTTCATATATTTTTGGATATATGGTCGATGTAGCACTATTTTTATGATTTATTTTTTATTTTATTTTTTATATTTAAAATATTAATAAATTTTAGTTTTTATAATATAAGTTATGTGCATGTGTTGATATGTATGTGTGTATGTTTCTTTATATATGGTTATATGTATATATGCATATTTTACCCACATAGTGTAATGTTTAATTTATTTTATTGTACATAGTAAATGTGTTTTGTATGTTATGTATTACTTATTTATTTACTTCGCAAATGCATTACCTGTTTGTCACATATTTATATATATATGTATATATTTATATATGTATATATCTTTCGTATATATTGTATATTCATTCACTGTTGTCTTTGTTTTTATATGTACACATGTACACTGTATATTATGAAATAGGGAAAGATTAGGGAGAGTATATGTATTTTCATATCTGTATACAATGACATATAATGGTTCCCAAAATGTGATGACATGCATTTACATTCTGGAACTGGGATACACAGTAGCGTATCTACGCACTTGTCTGTAGCTCCGATGTTTCTTTGTTGACATCTGCCAGATCATGTGACTTCCACGGCTGATTCGGTCATGTGACCGCTCAGTTCAGCTGGTCAGGCAGTCTACTTGCGGGCTATGTTTTGTCCCGATCATCGCCTGCGCATGCGCAGGCTTTTGACCTTTCTCATCTTGAACTCTGTGATGTGTCATGCATGTGATGTGATTGGCGTCTCGAATGCCTCGTCACTTGCCTTATTATTTTGGTCAGCTGTAAGTGATGTGGCTACTTACCAGCTGCGTACGCGATTGGTGCTCTATCTGTATAAATTCCTCCTCTTAGCTCTCTGGCACCACCCCCGGACGAAGGCTTTTCCGCCGAAACGCGCGTCGGGTGTGACGCCAGACAGCAGGATAACATACCATGGGTAAGACTCTTACATGTTACTCATACACCTTCCTCTATATCAGTTTGTGGATGGGCTAGGTATTTCTGCCCTATCCCTTATGTTTATAACCATCTACTATGATCTAGGACTGTGTATACTAATTGAAATTGACTTTTCAGTCCCCTTCCGTGTTATCCTTTTGAGTATAATACCTCTATATCTATACACTGTGTTCTATACCTGTCTGGCTTCCAAACATTTCCACACTGTGGCAATCATCCTTGATTTTAATGTGTGATATATGTTTTATGTTTTGTACAAATAAAGATCATTATGTTTATTAGTCAAAGCTGTGTATTGACTCCATTTTTTAGGTTTTTGTTCTTGATATTTTAGGAGTCATAGCTACCTGTTACTTACAGTCATAGGCATTATTGTACGCCCCTCTTTTTCCTTGTCTATATGACATTACTTATGGACATAATTTTAAGGGGAATTCAGGTTGTCCTCCAAATTGGTTGTGTATGATCACTCATGCTGTGCTGTACAGTCCAGAGGCCGGAAGGAAGCTGTTGCAGACTATGGATGGGAAATCACCGGAAGTGTAAATTTCACAGAGGGTCGGCATCACGTGAGCAGCGACGCAAATGAGAAGACAGAGCATTTTCTGAAACATAAGTAAATTACAAAGTGTGTTTGATTGCTAACTTGAGGTAAATAATCATTAGATAGCTAGTCCTGGATAACCCCTTTAACCTGTTAATGACCACCAATACGCTTTTTCACAGCGGCCACTAATGGGCTTTATTCTGATGAATACGCCTTTTCACGGCGCTACATCAGAATAAATTTGTGGCTCCGTGCAGAGTGATAGCTCCCTGCTCTCAGCTACCGGAGGTAGCTGAGGGTTTGGAGCACAGTCTGGGGACCGTTGTTTGCTGTCCCCAAACTGGCAATCATCGGTATTCACAGTGACCATTGTCTCATATTTACTAAACACAGCACAGGATTTGTGCTGTTTCCCTCCCTCCTCTCACTGTAGTCGATCTGTGAGAGGAGAGAGAGAGATACTACATAAATCTTGTGCTGTTTTACTGTGAAAAACACACCAGATTTTCACGTTCCTATATTACACGTAATCACCCCCAAATTACCCGTAACTACCCCAGATTACCCGTAATCACCCCAGTTTACCCATAATCAGCCCTCTCCGTTTTTTTTTCTTATTACGCTATTCTAATTCTAATCTTAATTTTATTGTTTATCTTCGAAAAAAAAATACAAAAAAAGTTTTTAGTTATTATTAGCGTAGCGAACATGAATCGAAGAAACCGCAGAATGTTCTCTGCAGAGCAGGCATACGCCTTGCTGTGCTCTAGCAGTTCCGTCAGCGATACAGACACTGCGTCAGAAGCAGAACTTAGCTCAGAAAGCGACACAAGTTCAGCTTCTGCCACTGGACCCCCCAGCCCTATGGTGGTGAACGCAGCTGTCACAATTGAAGCATCAGGAGCGGAGCCTAGTAACGCAGTCCCTCCTGCAACGTGGGCTGCCACAATTGCTTTCTCCCCACAAATTTCCCATTTGACGCAAATGCCTCAAATTTTACTCCCAATAATTTTTTTCATTTATTTATTGGTGATCAGGTCCTGCAACTAATTGTGCAGCAGACAAATTTATATGCCAGGCAATTTGTCACCAAAAATCCCAGGTTTTGCTATGCCAGAGTATGGATCCCCACAACAGTTTCCGGAATAAAAAATTTGGGGGAATTACCCTAAACATGGGGATAGTAAAAAAAAAAAAAAACTATCCGCTCCTACTGGGCTACCGGCGCTGTCCACAGCACCCCTGTAATTGCAGCTGTTACGGCCCGAATGCGCTATGAATCAATAATGCGTTTCATGCATTTTTCAAACAATTTACAAATCCCCCCAAGAAGCCTATGATCACCTCAACAAATTGAGACCCCTTATCTCCCTCCTAAGTGACTAATTTTTAAATTTATACAACCCAGGCCAAAAACTAGCGGTAGGCGAGTCCCTTATGTCCTTCAAGGGTTGTCTATCATTTCGCCAATACATCCCCTCCAAAAGAGCCCGATACGGAGTGAAGCTTTATAAGGTGTGCGAGAGCACAACGGGCTACACCTGTGGCTTTTTTATATATGAGGGCAGGGACCGCCACCTTAATCCCCCAGGATGCCCAGAGGATATTGTCATTAGTGGGAAAACATCTGTCTATTCGGAACATGGACCCCCACAATTGTTCTTGAAATAAGAAATGTGGGCATTGCATTTATTAGTACATAAATCCAACATGTGCGGCCCATGCCATCCCTGAATTAGTGGAAGTCATGCATATTAGCAATGATTACAAGAATAAATTGAGGCTGTATTTCCTTTTTCTTATGACTATGTCCTGCCACATACAGCTGTTTCATTCCTAATTCTGTACCGTGATATGGGCATGATATTTTTTTTTTGGAGGATCTCTAATAATTGAGCTGTTCCTTTTCAATATGCCATGGACTTTGTTACAGTTTCGTTCGGGTTCTTACTGGACGTAGTACACCCGACATTTCTTCTAGAAATACTGACATCATTTTGGGGATTAGTGATCCCTGAGGGTATGTTCACACGATGAGAGGCATTTACGTGTGAAAAGACAGACTGTTTACAGCTGCCTCGTTTCACACGTAAATGCTCCTCCTCGTAATTTACGAGGCGTCTGTGACGCTCGTAAATCTTGAGCTGTTCTTCATTGAGTTCAATGAAGAACGGCTCAAATTACGTTGCAAAGAAGTGCCCTGCACTTCTTTGCCGAGGCAGTCAATTTACGCGTCGTCATTTGACAGCTGTCAAACGACGACGCGTAAATTACAGGTCGTCTGCACAATACGTCGGCAAACCCATTCAAATGAATGGGCAGATGTTTGCCGACGTATTGTAGCTCTATTTTCAGGCGTAAAACGAGGCATAATACGCCTCGTTTACGCCTGAAAATAGGTCGTGTGAACCCAGCCTCACTGTTCCTATAGATGGTTTTGGACACTGCCCCTTATATATACTGGAACCGATTGGTTGTTTTGTGCACTTAGCTGTTTCTTCTCTGGCGACCAGGAGACTGTTGTGGTCTACCGCGTCACTTGGCACATTCGTCCCTCATATAGGGATTGTTGGAGCTAAAGAGACGTTGTACAACGAGTCACTGAAAAAAAAAAAAAGCTTGTCATGACAGCCGCCCTACAAGTGTTATTCTATCTTGTGAACAAACTCGAGTTTGCAACATAGTTAGATACATTTTCCTCCAATTATTTGAAGATATCACTCCAGTATAGTTTTTTTTCCCTCTCTGACTGATTTTATATTAGGACAGAATTCTGTCCACAATGACATCATAATGGCACAGATGCGGGACAGCTTCTTTTTTTAGCAAGACATAGTTATAAGTACAGGCAAATACGTATATAGCGGCATGCATCCTTTATGAATACACAGCTTCACTTCTCTTTTGTATGCCGCTTTATTAATGTGGGATATTTCTAACAAAATAACCTTCTACCACATGTATCCTCTATTTCATCTGGAAATGTAATAAGAATTTTAAGAAAACATTATATACCCATAGTGTCTGAAATAATACCCATTATTTCCTCCTTTAAAAAAATTTTGGTCAGCATGCTCACTACACCACTAGATGAATACCTTTAGCGGTCTGGTTTTTAAAATGGGGTAATTTCTGGGTGTTTTTTTTTTTTGTTCAGGCAGCTCAATGCCTCTAAATGCATGATATGGGGCCTAGAATATAGTCAATTGTGCCCTGAAAGCCAAAAGGCTCTTTTTGACCCAGCCACACATCTAATAAGCAGATTGGGGCAACAATGGGAGTATTTTTGAAAACAGGAGAAACAGGGTGATAGATTTTGGGTTGTGTTTCTTCATTCTCATGTTTGCTTTACAAATAAATCAAACTACCCCCCTAGATAAATACCATAAGGGGTCTAGTTTTCTAAATGGGGTCGTTTATGGGGAATTTCTATCGTTCTGACAGCTCAAAGCTTCTCCAAATGTACAGTGGGGCCTAAAACTGTTAAGGATCTGCCAGGCACAGCTTCTGTATCCACGCCCACAGGTAATCAATCTGCACCTGCTTCTATGTCTGTGAGACTGACTCTATCTTCCACCACTCAGGATGGCAGGCTTAGGAGTGGGAGGGCCTATCACAGCCTGGCCAGACGGAGCTAGCTCCCGCCCTCTGTCTATTTATACCTGCCTTTCTTGTTCCTCCTTGCTTGTGATTCTTCTCGTTTTGTTTCCTGGCCCTGCTGCAGCTTCTTGAACCATTTGACCCTGCTTCATATTGACCCTGGCTTACTGACTACTCTCCTGCTTTGTGTTTGGTACCTCGTACACTCCTGGTTTGACTCGGCTTGTTCACTTCTCTCCTGCTCTGCGTTTGGTACCTCGTACACTCCTGGTTTGACTCGGCTCGTTCACCACTCTTGTTGCTCACGGTGTTGCCGTGGGCAACTGCCCCTTTTCCCTTGCTTCTGTGTACCCTTGTCAGTTTGTCTGTCGTGCACTTATTGAGCGTAGGCACCGTCGCCCAGTTGTACCCCGTCGCCTAGGGCGGGTTGTTGCAAGTAGGCAGGGACTGAGTGGCGGGTAGATTAGGGCTCACTTGTCTGTTTCCTCACCCCCATCATTACAAAAACATTTTTAAGCAAAATATGAGTCCTGAAAGCCTCCGGGTGCTCCCTTCATTTTGGGCCCTGCCGTGTGTCCAGGCAACGCATTAGGGCTACAATGGGGGTATTTTTGAAAACAGGAGAAACAGGGTGATAGATTTTGGGGTGTGTTTCTTCATTCTCATGTTTGCTTTACTAAGAAATCTGTCTTTAAAATGACACATTTTGAATTACATTTTTTGCACCTGCTTTGCATGAATTCTTACAAAAAAACTGTGGGGTCAAAATACTTACAACACCCCTTAATGACCCCTTGCTCAACAATTTTAATTTTTTTCTCAAAAGTACTGCCAAAATAGAGTAAAGAGATGGAAATATATATTTAATTTAAAAAAATGATACAGTATGTATGTATGTACATTTGTGACATATTGCAGTTAAAAATAGGGAAAAATGATAATTTTTACAAAATGTCTTACATTTCTTTTTTAAATTAATTTCCGCAAATCATTTCAGTCTACTTTTACCACTAAAATAAAGTACAACATGTGACGAAAAAACAATGTCAGAATTACTTGGATATTCAAAACTTTCACAGCGTTATTCTCTGATAAAGTCAGGCATACCAGATTTGACAAATCTGGCTTGGTCATTAAGGTCAAAACAAGCTCGGTCATTAAGGGGTTAAACATCTAATTATGAAAAAGCTTTCCTGATTGCAAGGGCTAAATTATCCTACATATAATATCTGTAAATGCTGAACAATTCACTCTAATTAATGTATAGAGGGCCGTAGAAGGTAATGATTAATTACAATACATCTTATTTAAGGTGGATCATACATTAGAAGAATAAAGATGAAGGCTCATAACATGTCTGTTACAGTATTTTTGTTGCTAGGACATGCTTGCTGCTCATACCAGAGTCTTTTAACATAGGAAATGATTTGTTAATCTTCAAAATAAATGTAAAGCATGTAATTAGAGATGAGCGAACCGGGACAACCGAACCCGGTTTCGGTCCGAACTTCCGGTAAAGTTCGGTTCGCAGCGAATCCGAACTTCACCGGGTTCGGCCGAACCCGTTTTGACCGAACCCGGTCAAAAACATTATACAAATCGGCAGCCACTTATCTCTATCAATCACTGATAGAGAAAAGAGGCTGCTGATTAAAAATAAAATAAAAAGCATTTCATACGTACCCGGTCGTTGTCTTGTTGACGAGTCCCTCTTCTTCCTCCAGTCCGACCTTTTCTGACGCGGCAGCCTGTGATTGGCTGCAGAGGCCTCTGCAGCCTGTCATTGGCTGCAGAGGCCGCGGCAGCCTGTGATTGGCTGCAGCGCTCACATGGGCTGCATCGTCATCAATGAATGTCGGGCCGGATGTCGAGAGGGACGCGTCACCAAGGCAACGGCCAGGAGACCGGACTGGAGGAAGCAGAAAGTTCTCGGTAAGTATGAACGTCTTTTTTTTTTACAGGTACTGTGATCGGTAGTCACTGTCCAGGCTACTGAAACAGTTACTGCCGATCAGTTAACTCTTTCAACACCCTGGACAGTGACTATTTAGGGTATGTGCACACACACTAATTACGTCCGTAAATGACGGACGTATTTCGGCCGCAAGTCCCGGACCGAACACAGTGCAGGGAGCCGGGCTCCTAGCATCATAGTTATGTACGATGCTAGGAGTCCCTGCCTCTCTGCAGGACAACTGTCCCGTACTGTAATCATGTTTTCAGTACGGGACAGTAGTTCCACGGAGAGGCAGGGACTCCTAGCATCGTACATAAATATGATGCTAGGAGCCCGGCTCCCTGCAGGGTGTTCGGTCCGGTACTTGCGGCCGAAATACGTCCGTCATTTACGGACGTAATTAGTGTGTGTGCACATACCCTTACTGACGTCGCCTAGCAACGCTGCCGTAATGACGGGTGCACACATGTAGCCACCCGTCATTACGGGGCCTCATGCACACGACCATAAAAACACCCGTTATCACGGGTCGTAATTACGACCCGAAATAGCGGGCCCATAGACTTCTGTTAGCCACGGGTACCTTCCCGTTTTCTCACGGGAAGGTGCCCGTGCCGTTAAAAAGATAGAACATGTTCTATTTTTTTATTTTACGGGCCGTGCTCGTAATTACGACTCGTAACTACGGGCAGCCGGCCGCTTTTGCGAACCGTGCTGTCATTATAATTATAGCAGCACGGCCCGTAAAATAGAAAAATAGAACATGTTCTATTTTTTTAACGGCACGGGCACCTTCCCGTGAGAATACGGAAAGGTACCCGTGGGTAACAGAAGTCTATGAGCCCGTTATTGCGGGTCGTAATTACGACCCGCAATAACGGGTGTTTTTACGGTCGTGTGCATGATGGGAGCACGGCTCGGAAAAACGAACGGCTGCCCGTGCTCATCTCCTGAAATAATCTGTGCTGCCTTAAACTCTGTGGACAGGTCAGGATCCTGTTTCTTTTAAATGCTGCAGCATTTAAAAGAAACAGGATCCTGACCTGTCCACAGAGTTTAAGGCAGCACAGAGTATTTCAGGAGATGAGCGTGCAGATTCAGTGCTGTTGTGAACTCTGCTCTTACCATTACGTAGCTCTCAGTCTGTTATCTCTCCTCCACTCCTGTCCTCAAGAACACCTTCACATGATTGGCAAGTCACCACGTAATGGTAAGAGCAGAGTTCACAGCAGCACAGAGTATTTCAGGAGATGAGCGTGCGGATCTTGTGCGTGGTGGTGACTTGCCAATCATGTGAACGTGTTATAGAGGACAGGAGTGGAGGAGATGTAACAGACTGAGCTACGTAATGGTAAGAACAGAGTTCACAGCAGCACAGAGTATTTCAGGAGAGGAGCGTGCAGATTCAGTGCTGCTGTGAACTCTGCTCTTACCATTACGTAGCTCAGTCTGTTACCTCTCCTCCACTCCTGTCCTCAATAACACCTTCACATGATTGGCAAGTCACCACCCCGCACAAGATCCGCACGCTCATCTCCTGAAATACTCTGTGCTGCTGTGAACTCTGCTCTTACCATTACGTGGTGACTTGCCAATCATGTGAAGGTGTTCTGGAGGACAGGAGTGTTGGAGAGGTAACAGACTGAGAGCTACGTAATGGTAAGAGCAGAGTTCGCAGCAGCACTGAATCTGCACGCTCATCTCCTGAAATACTCTGTGCTGCCTTAAACTCTATGGACAGGTCAGGATCCTGTTTCTTTTAAATGCTGCACTGTAGCGCAGCCTTATATAGTGGATCGAGCGGGTTCCCCAGCAGCATTTAAAAGAAACCGTGTTTGTGTATGTGTGTGTTTGTGTATATATGTGTGTTTGGGTATGTGACTTTGTCTGTTTTTGTTTTTATATGTGTGTGTGTATTTATGGGTGTGTTTGTGTATATGTGTTTTGTGTATATGTTTGTGTATATATGGGTGTATTTGTGTATATGTTTGTGTGTAGATGTTTGTGTGTGTTTTTGTATATGTGTATATGTGTGTATATGAGTGTGTGTTTGTGTGTATATATGGGTGTGTTTGTGTATGTGTGTTTGGGTATGTGTGTGTTTGTCTGTTTATGTGTGTGTGTGTGTATATCTTGTTGTGTTTGTGTATATGTGTGTGTCTGTGTATGGTTGTTTGTTTGTGTGTGCATGTATATATGTGTGTAGGTGAGTAGAAGTATTGGTATTGTTCACATTGATAACTGTTTTTTTATGTTGTTGCAGATTTTGATGTACCGATTGGACTACATCTTCGATTCGTTGGACTACTGCGTAGATCTACGTTTTTTCAAATTTTAATAAAATGGTTAACGAGGGTTTTGTTGGGGATTTCTTATTTCAATAAAAAAGAATTGTCTTTGTGTTTTTTTTTCAAACTTTATTAGTGCCTAGATAATGGCAGTTGGCTGATTGACAGCGTCCATTATTAAGGCGGTTCTTAGTGTTAGCCGGTGCAGAGGCTAGCACTAACCACCCATTATTACCCCGGTACCCACCACCACCAGGGGTGCCGGGAAGAGCTTGGTACGATCCAGTACCCGACCATCTGTTGTGATGGTCGGGTACTGGGGCGGCCGTAGGCTGGTATTATGAGGCTGGGAAGGGCCAAAATCAGTGGACCTTCCCACCCTTGTAATGCTAGGCTGCTGCTGCTGTGTTGTATCGGGCTGGTTATAAAAATGGGGGGGACCCCCACGTCGTTTTTTTTTTGGAATTTAACAAATTTAGCAATAGACGGGTCCCCCACATTTTTAATAACCAGCCATATACAAGGCTGCAGCAGTCTGGCATTACATGGGTGGGAAGGGCCACTGGTTTTGTCCATTCCCAGGCTAATAACACTGTGTTGTATGTGGCTGGTTATGATAAATTGGGTGGAACCCCATGTCTTTTTAAAAAAAAAAATGTAAATAAATAAATAATTTAAAAAAATGACGTGGGGTCCCCCCCCACTTTTATAACCAGCCAGATACAACACAGCAGCAGCAGCCTAGCATTACAAGGGTGGGAAGGTCCACTGTTTTTGGCCCTTCCCAGCCTCATAATACCAGCCTGCGGCCGCCCCAGGGCCCGACCATCACAACAGATGGTCGGGTACTGGATCGTACCTGGCTCTTCCCGGCACCCCTGGTGGTTTTGGGTACCGGGGTAATAATGGTGGTTAGTGTTAGCCTCTGCACCGGCTAACACTAAGCCTCGCATTAGTAATGGATGTTGTCACTCAGACAGCGGCCATTACTAAAGTGGTAATAATAAAATTTGAAAAGAAAAAGACAAAGATATAGATAAAATATTTTATTGAAATAAAGCACCCCCAACACAACCCTCATTAACCATTTTATTGTAGAAAAAAAAAGCGTCATCTAAGTAGTCCTCGAAACCGACGTAGTCCAAACACCAAACCTGTAAAAATGAAATAAAACATGTCGTAGGCTTAGATTCAGTTTAATGTGTGATACTGACTGTTATACCATGTATAGAAGCCTCCCGTGAAGTTGACTTAGATACAGGGCGCCAGCAGACAGTATCATACATGGCCATACATACATATATACAAATATACATACATATATACAAACATACATACATATATACAAGCATGCACATATATACATACATGCAAACATACACACATATATACATGCAAACTATCATACATACATGCATACACACACACACATGAAAACATACATACATACAAACAAAGATACATACATACATATATACAAGCATGCACAAATATACATGCAAACATAAATACATGCAAACATAATTACATACATGCACATATATATAAACATACATGCAAACATACATGTAAAAATAAAAACATGCAAACATACATACATGCACATATATACATACATGACAACATACATACAAACATACATGACAACATACATACATGCAAACATACATACATGCAAACATACATACACACATGCAAACATATATACATGCAAATATACATACAAACATGCACATGTATACATACATGCCAACATACATGCAAACATACATGCACATATATACATACATACATGACAACATACATACATGCAAATATACATACATACACACATGCACATATATACATACATGCCAACATACATGCACATATATACATACATGACAACATACATACATACATACATGACAACATACATACATATATATATATATATACACACATGCAAATATACATACAAACATGCATACATACATGCAAACATACATTCATGCAAACACACATACATGCAAACATACATACATACATACAAATATACATACACACATGCACATATATACATACATGACAACATACATACATACATACATGACAACATACATGCAAAAATACATACATGCAAACATACATACATGCAAATATATACATGCAAATATACATACAAACATGCACATATATACATACATGCCAACATACATGCACAGATATACATACATACATACATACATGACAACATACATACATGCCAACATACATACATACATACATACATGCCAACATACATACATGCCAAAAAATAATAATAATACGTTCATACTTACTTTCCTCCTGTCCGGCCTCCAGCGATGACGTTTCATTCATGTCGCCGCTGCAGCCTGTGATTGGCTGCAGAGGCGGTCACGTGGGATGAAGCGTCATCCTGACGTGCGTGACCGCCACTACAGCCTGTGATTGGCTGCAGCGGCGAAAGGGATGAAACGTCATCGCTGGAGGCCGGACAGGAGGAAAGTAAGTACGAACGTATAATTTTTATTTTTTTATTACATTTAAATGGTATTTTCCGCGCGCCGAGCATGTACTGTGAAGGTTGCTGAAAGAGTTAGTGCAGCCCATTAACTCTATCAGCACCCTGGACAGTAGCATGCTCGGCGCACGTAAGTGACAGGTTCGGTCAGAACTAGTTCGGTCCGAACCGAACTTTTTTGTGAAATTCGGCGAACTAGCCGAACCGAACTTTTGATAAGTTCGCTCATCTCTACATGTAATGCCATTATTCTCACTTTTTTTCTATTAGTAATAACAAGTACTACTATCAAGCATTAGGGTTTTTGATTAGCACCCACTTTATTTAACTACTAGTGTTTTTTGCAGTCATTTACCAATTTTATAGTTTAAATAAAAATAAAAGTTAAGTTTTAACTAGATTATCTAATTGACAAGTGGCATAGTTGTCTTTACATTTTTGCTTAAAGCGTACCTAACTTTTGTAGGTGACTTTATGACTTTGTAGAATAAGCTGTAATTTGTGTATACACAAGGAATAATACTATTTCGGACCATTATATATCTTGCAATTTTTTTTCCGTCCCCCTCTGCAGGCACCATCTTTAATTCTTAGTTTTCTCTGAGCTAGGGGGTAGAGACTAACTGTTATCATGTCTCCCATAAACAGCACACACAGAGCAGAGAATGTCCACTATCACTCTGTAGCCAGGGCCTCCATCAGGACAGTACTGGTACTCCCGTCAGGGGCCTGGGCCAAACAGCGGCCCCTGCCACGGCCTGCTGGACACTAGCTACATAAGCTTATTAAAGCCCGTGCATTTTCACTTAGGTAAATGAATGGGCTCAATAACTTGGTGATTTTTTAATATGGGGCCCCAGTTTAGTCCTGCTTTGACCTACCTATCCCCCCTGTAGATAGCACCCCACATATCCCATTCTGTCGACAGCGCTACACCCCATCCTCCTAGGAGTGGAATCCCCAACCAGAGCGTTGACAACACTCTGGCCGGGGATTCCTCTCCTGAAGGAGACCCTGATGTCACTGTCCATATATGGACAGTGACGTCAGGGGCTCCTCCAGCACTGGAATCTCCGGCCAGAGCGTCGGCAATGCTCTGGCTGGGGATTCCACTCCTACAGGGAGCCCCAATTGAGATATCAACAGCGAGGGGGATGTGTGGCGCTATCTATAGCGTGTTATAACTATATACTGGGGCAGTGTGGAGCACTGAGTGTGGTACTATTTACGTTGGTTTCTACGCTACCAGTAGTGGTCAGCACATATTAGCTAGCCATAGTGATAAAGTGAGACATCAACTGAATGTAAACAACCGGATAACCAGAGAGATACTGGCCACTATAGTAGTTGTCAGCCAAACTACTGTAGACATTTTTGTTCATATATTTGTATGCAGAAATTTTGGGAAGAAAATGGCCTTATTGGCCACTCCCACCAGATAAGCCACACCCTAAGTGTCCCTGGAAATGTTCCAGGTAGGGGAGCTAGGCATAACCCTAGTGAGCCTAATAAAAGGAGGTAGTAATAGTGGCTGACACCAGCACAGTGAACCCCACTGGCTACTCAGCTTTTTCTAGATTCTATAAATATCCCGACTTTATCAGATGAGGACATACAAATTTTGTTACGGCCTTTTACAATGTTGGAATTGTCCAATACACTTGCTACGATTTCTATTGGTAAATCTCCTGGACCTGATGAACTGCCCATCAACTACTACAAAAAATGTAAACATCTATTTCTTCCCCACTTTTTGCACGTCTGTATGGATCTCTTGAATGTTTCCAAATTCCCCCCTCAAACCTGTTATTGTCCTATCTTGCTCCTGAACATATAAATTAAATGGAGGGTGAAATACTTATTCAGCAACTGGTCCAAACGGATGTGATTCAGGGTTTGGAATCAGACAACATACCATCATAAAATGGCGGCCTTTGCAGATGACCTTGTAAAGGATCTGCCTGACACAGCTTCTGTGTCGACGCCCGTGATTAATCAGTCTGCATCTGCTCCTAGGTCTGATAGAGTGACTCCATCTGCTACCACTCAGGCAGGTAGGCTGAGGAGTGGGAGAACCTATCACAGCCTGGCCAGACAGAGCTAGCTCCCGCCCTCTGTCTATTTATACCTTCATTTCCTGCTCTTCCTTGCCTGTGATTCTGTCTGGTTTCCTGGCTCTGCTGTTCCTGCTAGTACTATTGACCTTTGCTTCAAATTGACCCTGGCTTTACTGACTACTCTCCTGCTCTGCGTTTGGTACCTCGTACACTCCTGGTTTGACTCGGCTCATTCACTACTCTTGTTGCTCACGATGTTGCCGTGGGCAACTGCGCCATTTCCCGTAGCTTTTGTGTCCCATTGTCTGTTTGTCTCTCGTGCACGTATTGAGCGTAGGGACCGTCGCCCAGTTGTACGCCGTCACCTAGGACGGGTCGTGCAAGTAGGCAGGCACTGAGTGGCGGGTAGATTAGGGCTCACCTGTCTGTTTCCTTACCCCGTCATTACAGACATTCTGCTAAAAGTTACTTAGATATCCAAACAAATGACTCAAACATCTCAAATCAATTTCAAAATCAAATTGAGACATTGAAAACCTTAGGAGTAGAGATGAGCGAACTGGGACAACCGAACCCGGTTTCGATCCGAACATCGGGAAAATTTAGGTTCGCTGCGAATCCGAACTTCACCGGGTTCGGCCGAGCACGTTTTGACCGAACCCGGTCAAAAATATTATACAAATCGGCAGCCACTTGTCTCTATCAATCACTGATAGAAAAAAGAGGCTGCTGATTAAAAATAAAATAAAAAGCATTTCATACATACCCAGTCGTTGTCTTGGTGACGAGTCCCTCTTTTTCCTCCAGTCCGACCTTCTTTTCTGACGCGGCAGCCTGTGATTGGCTGCCGAGGCCTCTGTAGCCTGTGATTGGCTGCAGAGGCCGCGGCAGCCTGTGATTGGCTGCAGCGGTCACATGGGCTGTAACGTCATCCAGGAATGTCGGTCCGGATGTCGAGATGGACGCGTCACCAAGGCAACGGCTAGGAGACCGGACTGGAGGAAGCAGAAAGTTCTCGGTAAGTATGAACGTCTTTTATTTTTTACAGGTTACTCTATATTCTGATCGGAATTCACTGTCCAGGGTGCTGAAACAGTTACTGCCGATCAGTTAACTCTTTCAACACCCTGGACAGTGACTATTTACTGACGTCGCCTAGCAACGCTGCCGTAATGATGGGTGCACACATGTAGCCACCCGTAATTACGGGGCCTCATGCACACGACCGTAAAAACACCCGTTATTACGGGTCGTAATTACGACCCGAAATAGCGGGCCCATAGACTTCTGTTAGCCACGGGTATCTTCCCGTTTTCTCACGGGAAGGTGCCCGTGCCGTTAAAAAGATAGAACATGTTCTATTTTTTTATTTTACGGGCCGTGCTCCTATACTTTATAATGGGAGCACTGCTCGGAAAAACGACCGGCTGCCCGTGGCCGGCCGTGCCCGGCCGTGCTCATCTCCTGAAATACTCTGTGCTGCCTTAAACTCTGTGGACAGGTCAGGATCCTGTTTCTTTTAAATGCTGCTGGGGGACCCGCTCGATCCACTATACAAGGCTGCGCTACAGTGCAGCATTTAAAAGAAACAGGATCCTGACCTGTCCACAGAGTTTAAGGCAGCACAGAGTATTTCAGGAGATGAGCGTGTGGATCTTGTGCGGGGTGGTGACTTGCCAATCATGTGAAGGTGTTATTGAGGACAGGAGTGGAGGAGAGGTAACAGACTGAGCTACGTAATGGTAAGAGCAGAGTTCACAGCAGCACAGAGTATTTCAGGAGAGGAGCATGCAGATTCAGTGCTGCTGTGAACTCTGCTCTTACCATTACGTAGCTCTCAGTCTGTTACCTCTCCGCCACTCCTGTCCTCAATAACACCTTCACATGATTGGCAAGTCACCACGTAATGGTAAGAGCAGAGCTCACAGCAGCACAGAGTATTTCAGTAGATGAGCGTGCGGATCTTGTGCGGGGTGGTGACTTGCCAATCATGTGAAGGTGTTATTGAGGACAGGAGTTGAGGAGAGGTAACAGACTGAGCTACGTAATGGTAAGAGCAGAGTTCACAGCAGCACAGAGTATTTCAGGAGAGGAGCATGCAGATTCAGTGCTGCTGTGAACTCTGCTCTTACCATTACGTAGCTCTCAGTCTGTTACCTCTCAGCCACTCCTGTCCTCAATAACACCTTCACATGATTGGCAAGTCACCACCCCGCACAAGATCCGCACGCTCATCTCCTGAAATACTCTGTGCTGCCTTAAAATCTGTGGACAGGTCAGGATCCTGTTTCTTTTAAATGCTGCACTGTAGCGCAGCCTTATATAGTGGATCGAGCGGGTTCCCCAGCAGCATTTAAAAGAAACATGATCCTGACCTGTCCACAGAGTTTAAGGCAGCACAGAGTATTTCAGGAGAGGAGCGTGTGATTGGCTGCAGAGGCCGCTGCAGCCTGTGATTGGCTGCAGAGGCCGCTGCAGCCTGTGATTGGCTGCAGAGGCGGTCACGTGGGATTAAGCGTCATCCCTGGAGGCCGGCCTTCTGACGTCAACCTGACGTGCGTGACCGCCACTACAGCCTGTGATTGGCTGCAGCGGCGACATGGATGAAACGTCATCGCTGGAGGCCGGACAGGAGGAAAGTAAGTATGACATTTTTTGATTTTATTTTTTTATTACATTAAAATTGTATTTTCCGCGCGCCGAGCATGGTACTGTCAAGGTTGCTGAAAGAGTTAGTGCAGCCCATTAACTCTTTCAGCACCCTGGACAGTACCATACTCGGTGCACGGAAATTACAGGTTCGGTCAGAACTAGTTCGGTCCGAATCAAACTTTTTCGTGAAATTCGGCGAGTTACCCGAACCGAACTTTTCATAAAGAGGCTCTGTCACCAGATTTTGCAACCCCTATCTGCTATTGCAGCAGATAGGCGCTGCAATGTAGATTACAGTAACGTTTTTATTTTTAAAAAACGAGCATTTTTGGCCAAGTTATGACCATTTTTGTAGTTATGCAAATGAGGCTTGCAAAAGTCCAAGTGGGTGTGTTTAAAAGTACAAGTCCAAGTGGGTGTGTATTATGTGCGTACATCGGGGCGTTTTTAATACTTGTACTAGCTGGGCGCTGTGAAGAGAAGTAACATCCTCTTCTCTTCAGAACGCCCAGCTTCTGACAGTGCAGACCTGTGACGTCACTCACAGGTCCTGCATCGTGACGGCCACATCGGCACCAGAGGCTACAGCTGATTCTGCAGCAGCATCAGCGTTTGCAGGTAAGATCGACTTACCTGCAAACGCTGATGCTGCTGCAGAATCAGCTGTAGCCTCTGGTGCCGATGTGGCCGTCACGATGCAGGACCTGTGAGTGACGTCACAGATCTGCACTGTCACAAGCTGGGCGTTCTGAAGAGAAGAGGATGTTACTTCTCATCAGAGCGCCCAGCTAGTGAAAGTATTAAAAACGCCCCGATGTACGCACATAATACACACCCACTTGGACTTGTACTTTTAAACACGCCCACTTGGACTTTTGCAAGCCTCATTTGCATAACTACAAAAATGGTCATAACTTGGCCAAAAATGCTCGTTTTTTTAAAATAAAAACGTTACTGTAATCTACATTGCAGCGCCTATCTGCTGCAATAGCAGATAGGGGTTGCAAAATCTGGTGACAGAGCCTCTTTATAAGTTCGCTCATCTCTACAGGAGATTAGCCCCATTTCAATGGCCTAAATGGCGGATTAAATACCTATGTATCAGTGAGAAAAAAAAAAAAAAAAATATATATATATATATATATATATATATATATGAGTATATATATATATTTAGGAAGTAAAATAGCGCTACTTCATCAGGAAAATAGTAAGGAACAGAGGTAAGTAAAAAATAAAGTATTTAATAGGTAACACGTTTCAACGCCGGACTGGCGCCTTCATTAGACCTTGTACATAACAAGACACAGACCGTGTGGTTTATAAACATGAAAAAAACCGCCATGTTTAATATTTAATTTTTTAATTATTTTCATGTTTATCAGGAGAGTGTCAGTATCAGTATATACTGCAATACAATAGAATTTCAGCATATCATGCAAGCTATCCAATGATCGCTGGTTCGAGTCCACTAGGGGGACAAGTAAAAAACCGTAAAATAACGTGTTTTTTTTAATAAAAAAATTAAAATGTCAAAAAAAACCTCCCTTTTCCCATTTTTCCTCAAGCACAATGTAAAAAAATAAAAATGAACATAACTGGTATCGACACATCCGTAAAAGTCTGAACTATTACAATATATCATTATTTCGTTTACATGGCCATAAAAAATGTAAATCGTCAGAATCACTGTTTTTTGGTCACTTCATCTCCCACAAAAAATGGAATAAAAAGTGATCAAAGTCTCATGCACCCCAAAATGGTACCAATAGAAACTACAGCTCATCCTGCAAAAAAATGAGCCCACATACCGCTCAATCGATAGAAAAATAAAAAGTTATGCCTGTCAGAATATGGAGACAAAACTCACATTTTATTTTTAACAATCAGTTTTTTTCTTTACAAGTAGTAAAACATTAAAAAAATATATATAAATTTGGTATCACCATGATCATATTGACCCGCAGAATAAAGTTAACATGCCGTTTTTACCGCTCGGTGAATGCCATAAAAACAAACCCCCTCAAAAGATTGAGGCTCTTTTTTTTCCTATTCCACCCCATAACAGTTTCCCACAACATTATTTCGTACAATGAAATATACTGTGAACAGTGATATTTTGTGCTTGCCTTATCAAATGTATACATCGTCATGTTCTGATTTGTTATGTACATATTTTATTGTACGTTTTAACATGTTAGCACTTTATTGCACTGCTACAATTTTCTTATACTTTTCTCTTTTTACGGTTGTTGGCTACTGCATTCTGGCATTGTTATCCTCATCTCAATCAATAAAACTTATTTGGTTTAAAAACAAAAATATCAGAACTTATACATTTTAAGCTGATAACGTTTTGTCAGCAGTATCATGTACTTTGCTAGTGTGAATGTCTGTGAAAAATGAATGAATGAATGAATGAATGAATGAATGCATGATATTACAATCATGGAGTACCCAGCTGCATCTATTTTTATTTATCATGCTTGATCCCAATTGAACACCTTGAAGAAGAAGTAATGAAAACCAAATAAAACTGGATTGATCATTAAAAGTTACATAGGCCGGCCTCTGAAAATTACTGCTTCACAGTAAGGCTATGTTTACATGTAGCGTAAATGCTGCAGATTTTCCGTTCACATTTGTAGCAGAAAATCCACACCATATTACAGTAGCAGTAAAGTGGATGAAATGTAACAAAACTCAAACACATGCTGCGGAAAATTTTTGGACAGAAATTGACCTGCGGTTTTAATCCGCAGAATGTCAATTTATGCTGCAGAATGGTTGTATAGTTGTTGCAGATTTTTCCCATAATGTTCAATGGGGAAGAAAAAATTTGCATCAAACTGCGTTTTTTAGCCACAAAATAGCTGAAGAAAAAGAAACAACGTTTTAACGAAAAAAAATGAATATACTCACCTCCACTGGTGCTCCAATACCAAAGCGTCCCTGCTCCCCGGGCTGGTCTTTGTTGGGCCGGCCCCCTGGGATGACATTTTGTCCTATCTGTCCTATGAGAGCAGCCAGGGAAAGTGAATATAGCCTTTTTTTTAAACCCCTCTTCTCCACTTTTCTTAGTCACCGTGGCAAATCGAGATGAAAATCTGCATGACATTCCTCCAGGATTCCCTGCGGAATCTGTGTCAGATTTGCTGCAGAGTTTTCTGCATCAAATCTGACTCGTGTGAACATACCCTTAAACTGACCATGCATCTGATAATCTGGTATTTCTCCCCTCATTGTCTTATATGTGGCAAATGCAACTCAATAGATAATTTCACACATTTTTACTTATTCACTTATCTCTAATTGGTAATTTTTAAAGGTGGTTTCAATGCAAATAAACATTTCAAAATCATATCATCAATGACACAGTTTGCATATAGTATAGAAATATTATAGTTGACATTTTCATGAAATCTGGGAAGCATTAACTTGCCCTGTACCCAGTCTTGTTGCTTGTATGTATTATGTAAACTTAATATCAAAATAGTATACTGCAGTGGTCTTCTACTTTCTAGTTTATCCTACCAGAGATTTGTAGTGCATTATGGGAGTTGTAGTTTTATAACAGCTGGAGAGCCATAGGTTGAAGAACACTGCAGTACAGCATAAAGTATTGTATCCTTCTCAGTCCCCAGCTTAGCTTTCTTTTTCTCAGTCTCCAGCTTGGCTTCCCTCTCCTCAGTTTGCAGCTTGGCTCCCCTCTTCTCAGTCTGCAGCATGGTTCCTCTCTCCTCATTCCCATGCACAGCTCCCCTAGCCTCAGTCCTCACCATGGCTCCACTCTCTATCTCAGTCCACAACAGAACTCCAATCTCCTTGTCAGTCCTCAGCATGGTTCCTTTCTCCTCAATCTCCAGAATGGCTCATCTCTTCTCAGTGCCAAGACTGGCTCAACATTCCTCCTCAGTCCGCAGCATTGTTCCACTCTTCTTCTCAGGCCCCAGCATGGCTCCACCAACTTTCTTAGTCCCCAGCATGGCTCCACTCTCCTTCACAGTCACCAGCATGGCTCTACTATCTTTCTCAGTTCCCAAGATAACCTTCTTCTTCTTCTTCTTCTTCTTCTTCTTGTCAGTCTCCAAGATTACTCCTTCAGTTTATCGCCATCATGGCTCCATTCGACTTCTCAGTCGCCTTTGGCTCCCTCCTGTCTTCATGAAATTCATGGGACACAGAAGCATAGAGAAGGGTCTCTTAGGTTATACATGTGGTCTTTACAAAGGGTTCCCTACAGAAAATCTGTTCAAAAAGTGTGGTCACCATTCACAATGAGAGGTGGGCTTTTTAAAGAGGGCCACTGTGTATAGACTATAAATGTAACTGCAAATTTTGTGGGGGTTCTATAAACAAATAATTTGACTTATTTAATTTAATGCTCAAAAATATAAAAATCAACAAAGTTAATTCAAGCGTTTTTGAAGGATAAAAGGAAGACATGTAAGCTGCTATGTCAGAATAGTTGAAACCATTCCTGACTGACAATGTGGTATGTGGAATTCTGTGACTTTAAATTTGGAACCAAGCTGTAGTGGGTTTTCAAACTATAATATATAAATTTAAATAATAGAAATTTGAACATTGATGTTGAATTATAAAATATCTGAAATAATTGTGGTAATATTTTTTAGAATATCTGGACCAAAATATAATAGAAATTAAAAAAAAAACGTTTTGCAAACATAAATCCTTGTGGAAAATATTTTGCATCAGTTTTCCATATCATCATATTTCTGGCAGGCCACAATCTATCATAGCCACATTGTAGTGTAAGCAGCTCAATGCCCATATAGCATAACCTGTATTGGTAGAGAACAGGCCTTTGTCAATTGATCCATCAGTAAAGTCCCAGGAGTTCTTTGATTTATTGATTGGTTAAGTTATACAGTTACTATGGTTGAAAAAAGGCAAAGGTCCAGTAAACCCAAACTGATATTAATTGAAAATGTGTTATATTGATCCAGAGACAAAGAAAACAGAAATCCCAGTAGGCCATCATTCAGGATGTAATTAAAGGGGGTTGGGGGAAATTTCCATCCCAACTTCACACATGACAAGTCAGACCAGTTCCCTGAATCAACAGTTCAAGTAATGAGTGTTAGGGCGGGTTCACACGTGGCGGAATTTCACTGAAATTCCGCTGCGGACACTCCGCAGCGTTAATCCGCTGCGGTGCCGTTTGTCCATTGACTTACACTTTAATTTAGCAGTGTTCGTTTAGACTAGGCGTAAAATTCCGCTGCGGAGCATAGGCTGCGGAGCGGAATGTGGTGTCCGCAGCATGCTCTGTCTGTTGCGGAGCAGTGGCGGACTGGTTGCGGACTCATTGCGGAAGTTCTCCATTCACTTCAATGGAGAATGGAAATTCCGCAATGAAGTCCGCAGATGTTATGTGTGGTGCGGATTTCGTTTGTGGTGCGGTGCGTATTTCCTGCCGGAGCAGGATATGACATCAGCATTCAGCATAGTAGAAAAGGAAGACGCCATTTTCGGCTTGCAGCCTGCCAGTGATTTAGGAAAAAGTAAAGTGACAACTGTGACCACAGGCTGCAATGTCCAGGTATAGGCGTATGGACATGGAGGTTTCGGCCCTCATTAATCTGGTAAGTACATGTATATGTTTGTGTCATGTTGTTTCAAGATGTCTACTATGTATGGATTAACACTAGCAGCACCTGTAGAATGTACATTTTCTGAAGGCAGATCACCATGTAACAGCTCCACTGTGATTCCAGAGTACCAAGCAAACTGCTATATGCCATTTGTATTGTTTTTTATAGGTGCATAGTCGGCCAGAAATCTGGGACAGCTCTATAGCTGCCTACAGCGACCGCAACGCCCGTGACGAGGGATGGTCGTTTGTGTGCCGCGGTCAGGGCCGCCATCAGGAATTTCAGGGCCCCCTACAGCTAAATTTTCAGGGCCCCCCTACCGTGGCACCGCCTGTTAACGGTACTCCGTCCAGCACTATATCATGGTACCCAGGGCCGCCATCAGCGGGGGTATTATGGGTACTGATGTGAGAGGCCCGGCCAAACCTAATTGAAAGGGGGGCCCGGCAACTGCCGCGACTTGCCTTTGGTAGAAAAAAAAAACAATGGGGCTTGTTTTTTTCACCAAAAGAATGTCGTGAGCTGCGGGCCCCCCTTTCAATTAGGTTTGGCCGGGCCTCTCACATCAGTACCCATAATACCCCCCCTGATGGCGGCCCTGGGTAGCATGGGGGTCGTCATGGGGGCCGTCAAACACTGCCGCCCGTGCGACCGATCGCGCGCACCCGCAAACTCCCGCGCATGCCCACCCGCGACCGCCTGGAACCGCGCACCGAATTTTGAGGCAGATTTTGACCTGCCCACACTATCTTGCCGCGTTTTTTGTCCGCGGCGATTGAGGACAGCAGACAAAAAACGCAGGGAAAAATGCATTTTCTACCTCCCATTGATTTCGATGGGAGGTCAGAGGCGGAACCGCGGCAAGAAAGGACGTGCTGCTTTTTCTTTTTTCCGCGACTGGCTCCCATTGATTTTTAGATTAAATCAATGGGAGGCGGTATTGGAAGTTCTTTGGTGCTGATTCTGACGCAGTGTCCGAGTCAATATCAAGGGCCAAAAACTCTGTGAACTGGGCCTTATTGTTAGGGCTTATTCAGACGAACGTGTAATACGTCCGTGCAATGCGCGTGATTTTCACGCGCCTCGCACGGACCTATGTTACTCTATGGGGCCGTGCCGACTGTCAGTGATTTTCACGCAGCGTGTGTCCGTGTGTCCGCTGCGTAAAACTCACGACATGTCCTATATTTGTGTATTGTTCGCGCATCACGCACCCATTGAAGTCAATGGGTGCGTGAAAATCACGCCCAGCACTTCCGCAGCCGTATAAACTATGAATGAAAACAGAAAAGAACCGCGTGCTACAAACATACAAACAGAGTGTCATAATGATGGCGGCTGCGCGAAAATCACGCAGCCGCGCATCATACGCTGCTGACACACGGAGCTGTTATGGACCTTTTGCATGCGCAAAACGCCACGTTTTTGCGCACGCAAAAAGCACACGCTCGTGTAAATCCGGCCTTAGGGTAGGAACACACTAGGCATGAACACTGCGGATTTTATGCAACACATTTTATTGTGGAAAATCCGCAGCGTATTACAGTCGCAGCAGAGTGAAAATCACTGACAGTCTGCACGGCCCCATAGAGTAACATAGGTCCGTGCGAGGCGCGTGAAAATCACGCGCGTTGCACGGATGTATTACACGTTCGTCTGAATAAGCCCTAACAATAAGGCCCAGTTCACAGAGTTTTTGGGCCTTGATATTGACTCGGACACTGCGTCAGAATCAGTACCAAACAACTTCCAAAACCGTCTCCCATTGATTTAATCTGAAATCAATGGGAGCCAGTCGCGGAAAAAAGGAAAAGCAGCACGTCCTTTCTTGCCGCGGTTCCGCCTCTGACCTCCCATCGAAATCAATGGGAGGCAGAAAATGCATTTTTCGCTGCGTTTTTTGTCTGCTGTCCTCAATCGCAGCGGGCAAAAAACGCAGCAAAAAACGCGGCAAGATAGTGTGGGCAGGTCAAAATCTGCCTCAAAATTCTTTAAGGAATTTTGAGGCAGATTTTTTCGGCCTGCAAAATACTCTGTGTGAACAGGGCCATACATAAACAGCACTCTGAGACACTTTACTCACCGTGTCAGAAGAGCTGCTCCCACTCCAGTCCTCTTCAGGCGATGTCTTCGGTCCAGATGTCGTCCTTGACCTCCAGGCTCCAGAAAATGGCGGGGATCGTAGAACTCCTGCCGCCGCGCAACAACTAGACTCCTCCCCCTCTCCTTACGCAGCTACGCTCTGGAGAAGGAGGACGAGGCGGAGTCGGACGAGGAGGACGACGAGGAGGCGGAGTCGGACGAGGAGGCGGAGTTGGAGGCGGGCCAGCAGGTAAGTAAACTGTGCGCCACTGTCCCTGTGTGGCTGTCCTTCCCCGCAGATCGGACTTGTGTTGCGGGCGCACCGCCTCCCTCTCGGCGGCGCGCCTGGTCGTTCGCGCGTGGGCGCGCGCTTGCGGTCATGCGCGCACGGGTGCGAGCTTGCGGTCGTTCGCGCGCGCGCAAGCGGTGTTTCGCGGCGGTGATGAGAGGGGGGCCCGCAGCTCACGGCGGTGTTTGACGAGAGGGGGGCCCGCAGCTCACGACATTGTTTTGGTGAAAAGAACAGGCCCCATTGCAGGGGCCTGTTTTTTTCTACCAAAGGCAAGTCGCGGCAGTTGCCGGACCCCCCTTTCAATTAAGTTTGGCCGTGCCCCCTACACTAGTACCCGTAATACCCCCCTGATGGCGGCCCTGTGTAGCGCGAATCACGCGCGTCACCCGGAAGTGCTTCCGTGTGCCGTGCACGATTTGCACGCACCCAATGACTTCAATGGGTGTGTGCTGCGCGAAACACGGGCAAGTATATGACATGTCGTGAGTTTTACACAGCGCACACACGCTGCGTGAAATTCACTGACAGTCTGAACGGCCCCATTCACTAACATAAGTCCGTGCGACGTAATAAGTATCACGGACGTATAACACGTTCGTGTGAATAAGGCCTTATATTGTCATTTGTAGTGAATTTTCAGTGCACAATCCGCACCAAAAATAGGAGGCAAGTAAGTGGCTTATTCAGATGTCCATGTTCGGTCTGTGATATACGGAGCGTGTATCGCCCATATTTCCTGGACCGACCACAGTTCAGGGAGCCGGGTTTCTAGCATCACAGTTATCTATGATCATAGTCCCTCCCTTCCCGTGGGAATACTGTCCCCGGTCCCGTACTGAAAGCATCATTACAGTATGGGACAGTATTCCCGCAGAGAGGCAGGGACTCCCAGCAACACTGATAACTATGATGCTAGGAGTCCGGCTCCATGAATTGTGGTCAGCCTGTGAGATACAGCCGATACACGCTCCGTATGTCACGGACCGAATGCGGCCGTCTGAATAAGGCCTTAGTCTAGTTACACAGTGCGGTGAAATCCCATTTTTTTGCCACAATTTTTGCAAAAAAACGTGACTTGACCGCACTGTGAGAATATAGCCTAACAGCACTTTTCATGTTTTGTATCTTTTTTTTATGCAATTTTCGTAATTGCGGCACAAATCACGCGGTTTTGCCGCGATTTTTATATAATCGCGGCAAAACTGCGCCATTTTTGCCGCGATTACGAAAATCGCGGCAAAAAAGCGCTAGGAAAACGAAAACATACCAAAAAAACTTTTTAACCAACTTTATACAATCTACAAATGGGGTCAGGGGGATGGGAATCAGAATGGATAGGGGAACATACTCACCAGCCTGCAGGTCCGGTCGGCAGTGTAGAGGAGCTGGGGGGCGGGATCTCCACACGCAGCTTCAGCACATGCTGCATCTTCCTCTCCAGTGAAGCTACAACAGGTATGCAGGGGCTGCCGCGAGTGTTGCTAGGGGAGTGTCGCTAGGGGGGTGTCGCTAGGGGGGTGCCGCGGGCGTTGCGAGGGGGGCCCGTGAGCGTTGCGAGGGGGGGGCCCGTGAGCGTTGCGAGGGGGGGGGCAACAGTCCGAGGGGGGGGGGCGACGGCAGCCCGGCGGGCCCCTTTTACTTCATTCATGTGGCCGGGCCCCTGACGGGAGTACCAGTAATACCCCCCTGATGGTGGCCCTGGCCGCGGTCTGTACCCCGAGTGGGACGGGATGCTGGAGAGGGAGCAGGGAGTGATTGGTAAGTTTGCATTTAGTTTGTAATGCAGAGAGGTGAAAACACTGTTTCCAAAGGTTGTTTTGCATCATTAGCATGCTGCCATAAATCAGCACTAATTTCCTTTCCTGCCTTGCTAAACCATACCCCAACTTTTGGCATGTCACTATGGCACATGCGCAGTTGCTGATCACTTTTTCCCCAACTGTAAGGGTATGTGCACATGGCCTATTGACGGCACTAAATACTGCCTTACACACTCCATTTAACGACCTGAAGTACCTTTTGGGAACGTGGACAACCATATGCACATTTTAATGCATGGGCAGATGTTTGCCAGCATGTTGGCGGCGGCGTGGCCTATTTTTGCCATGGCAAGAGGTCGTGGGAACCCAGCCGTAGCCATAGTTGCTGGCTCCTCAAGTTCTGCCCCAATGATGTGGTTCCATTGATGATATCTCCTCACGACAGGCCCGAGGACGCAATTGATCTGTATACACCTGACTTCATCCGCTATGTCCTAATTTTTTACACATCCTTCCTTTTCCAGAAAATGATGTGCGCAATAGGTGGAGGACAGTACGCGACCGGTTCCGCAAACAGGTATCAAAGACACCTGCAAGTGGCTCCTCTCCTTCACGGGTCCGTGCGATAGCCAACTATGAAGAACTCGCTTTCCTCATTCCCTGCAGGGAGCTACGAAGGTAAGTCTCTATTCGCACACACACCTGGGTTAAAAGGTAGCGCATGAACCATGTGATTCAAAACGAATGGAATGAAATTTCTATTGTGTGCCGATTATATTCCACATGTTTGTTTTCCTTTTGCCAGTGTTGTGACTGAAATGCCCCTTGACCGTACACATTATCACATATCACTCTGTGTTGCTTATGTAACTCATTCTCTTCATGACGAGAATACGTCTTTAGTTTCCCCCCCCCCCCCCAAGATTGGTGTCAGATGGGGTGTGTGTAGAATGGCAAAAGGATATGTTAACGAGATTAGCGACTGACAAACTGTCTGAGAACTGTCTTCTGAATCCCCAAAGTCAATGAGCGTTTTTTTCCCTGCAGAACGTCAGGGAATGTACCACCCCGGACGCCACAAGGGAGTGCACGTGGCCAGGTGCAGCAGCAGGCCGTGGCAGGCTCGTCAGCAATTGTGGCTGAGGAAGATGCGCCCTACCAGCCAACCCCGGCCCCAGCAACTCCTCGTGGCGACACCTCTCCAGCCCCCATGGCAGGAACTTCCCGACCGCGCCAAAGAGTGGGTGGCCGAAAGCGCCCCACACCAGCTGAACCAAGCGACACGGTGGAGGGCCAAGCCTTACAAATGATTCGGAGGGTGGAGGCAGAAGATCAATACACCTGTTTCGGGAATGCCGTTGGTGGCCGATGTCGCGGGATGGAAAGTACTCGCAGGGCGGCATATATGACGTGTGTGTTCGCCCTGGCTGATATCTTTGAGGCCCCCCAGCCCCTACCCGATGTGGGAGATCTCATTTTCCACATGCGCACATTAACTGGCCGTAGGCCTGACACGTCTGGCGCTGTGCCGCACGCACCACCTCCTGCCTCTGCACCCTCCCTGCAGCCCGATCCCTATTTTTCCCCCTGGACTCATGGACATCCCTCGGGTTCCACTTTCCGCCCATACCCCAATGTCCCAAACCCTTTGCCCACCCCATACTCGTCCACTCTCCCACCTCTTCATATCCATCCTCCCACCTCTGCGGCATACATGCCCCCTACCTCAACCTCCTCCTCTGCCCCCTCGTCGCATCCCCAATTAAGCCCCCCGCGCTTCCACATCTTGTAGTTTGTTTGGTTTTTCGTTTGGTCGCTAGTGTACCACGTATTGAATGTTTCATTCAAGTTGTTCCGTGATTCTACTCGTATAGAGTTGTGATGTGCATACGTTATATAAAAGTTACGGTTAATTTATGACTCTGACTTGTGTATTTGTTTTGTATGGGAGGAGGACAAAATGCGGAAGGGCATCAAGGGGACGATACCGATTGTTCACGGTGTGGCCGTTTTCATTTAGAAAATACTGTGTGGTTTGATATGCTATGGTGTGCTCAACCAAGAAAGGCAACCTATACATCATACTCCCTATTCCGACATGTCATTACTCAAATACACACACTTAGGCCAAATCCAAGTAATAGGGCATTATTTTATTGCAAAGGAAGCACATCCAACACACAATTTTCCATTCCCTAGGAGTATCATTGACAGAATTGCCTACTGTTTGGACATTAAACCGATTACTGCTGGGTAGGCGGCACACAGGAGTATTGCCAAGGTACGGCCCCTTCAGAAGTGAGGAAATAATCCGAGTAAATATCTCGTACGCGTACACCACTACTGGCCTGACCAGCAGAACCCCAGTTAATGGCACTGCCAACATAGGGCAGAAGTGAGTCGCCCTCAACTTCTTGACGGTATTCCTGGAGGTAGTTATGTAGGACACAACATGCCTTGATGACCGCATCAATGGTGGTTTCCTCCAATTGCATGGCCGAGGTGAAGACCCGCCACTGATTTGCCATGATGCCAAACGTGCACTCGACGAAACGTCGTGCCCTGCTCAGCCTATAATTAAAAATCCGACGACGGACATCCAGTCCCCTTCGTGGGTATGGGCGCAGCAGGTTAGGGCTCAAAGGAAATGCCTCATCCGATACCATAACGAAGGGGACTGGACGCGTGGTTCCTGGAAGAGGTGTCGGAGGTGGTAGAGACACGTTATCCATGAGAATTTGGAGGCCAATCTGGGAGGCTCGCAGCACACGTGAGTCCCCAGTACTACCATAGGCACCAACATCAATGGTAACAAATTTGTAATGTGCATCAGCCACCGCCATCAGGACGACCGAGAAATACTTCTTGTAATTAAAGAAGCGTGATCCTGAGTGCGGTGGCTGCTGCACCCTTACATGCTTGCCATCAACTGCGCCTATGCAGTTTGGGAAATGGGTGACATTTTGAAAGCCAGCTGCGACATTTAGCCAAATCTCTGGAGTGGGGCAAGGCATGACAATGGGCTGCAACTCTTCCCACAGAACTTTGCATGTGCTCTTCACAATTTGTGAAATGGTGGATTTGCCCACACGAAATTGGACGTGCAGGGATGCATACGTCTCGCCTGTGGCCAAAAATCTGAAAAATAAAAACATCTTGCATTACATTACATCACACTATTTAGGAAGAACAACATGTAGGGAGACTATAATACATATGTTTGGGGAAACAAGAAACGTACCCAATCTCGAAAAATGCACAATAGGGAAAATGATTGCATGTTAGATGACACGCAGAAATGTGTCAACTTACCGCAAGGTGATGAGCAACCTTTCCTCAGCAGTAATCGCCATCCTCATCACGGTATTCTGCTTGGTAATGTGTGGCCTGACAATTTCGAGCAGCCTGTCAAATGCTTGGCTGCTCAGCCGGCAGAATCCCGTAAATTTGTCAGGATATCTAGACCAAACCACAAAGAAGATTAACCGACATGAGGGGTAAACAGCCGAAGTGCGAAACACATGCCAGCATTTACACACACCATGTGGTGTGCACGAATGAAACCCTTCGTCCGTCTGTACTACTTTGACGTAGGTTTGCCCCAGGTGTGGTCCAGACACCAGTAATGAATGTGGTATGCTCAGGATACGCCATCAATATATCATCCCTCTGGGTCCTCCACACGAGACCGTCAGCAAATAGCTGTTTGGAAGCACACGCTGTGCTCGGACGACTGATACTACCCCTGGATTTCCTTGACTTGATTAGACTGTCAATCGCCAATACACATGTAGTGTATGTAGTGACTATGTGATCATTCTCAGATGCACTTCAATGGGATAGTCTTTGAATTCGTGGGATTGAGCAATGCAGCTGTGTGAGCTATTGAATTGTGAGTAACTTAAGCCAAAGAAGGGTATCCGAACACTATGGACCCTTCACGGCAACTGATCGGTGACAGGGACGACTGTCCGAGGGCAAGCGCTGATAAATCAATGGCCTATCCACTGCACAGAACAGCGCGTTTGCAAGCCGGCCCAACACTTTACTCGACACCATACTCTCACATATAGCAGCCAGGTGAGTAGAGGTGAGCAGAGACTCATTACAAAACATATGAAGCATGTTCTGTTAAGTTACCCAACAGAACAACAGGGGCAGTGACAATGAAAGATTGTATCCCAAATATATACCTTCTTAGATCGCAGTAAAGAAGTGCAAAATGTCCTTTGGTTGATCTTTCTGCAACCAAAGGGTGAACCCACAGTCGGACACGGCCTCGTTCTTCAGCCTGTGTGCAAATAATGATTGTGAAATGCCTGAAAACTGTTACTATATCATTAGCAGACAGAAACATAGACTTTTGCATAGGACGTGTGTAGGTGGCTAAATATTACTTACACGTTGCCTTTGCCGACGACGGACAATGCTGACTATGGTGCACAGCAGCAGAATCAAATATTGTCGGCGTAATTGAAGTGGTCGCTCCTGGATGTCAGGCATTATCCAACACTTCGGCCTAGGTATACTTCTCCTGCCAGATTCACTTCTCTTTCTGGCCACACTTATACATGCCATGGGTGTGTCCAGCACGTCGTCATAGGAACTGAACTCACAAATGATGTCAGTTCCCTTTTTGGAAGACTTGCCTTTGAAATCCGCAACTAAAACCGCAACTAAATCCGCAAGACAATCCGCAGCACTTTGACAAAATCCGCAGCGTAATCCGCAATGCGGATTCTGTGCGGCATTGATGCGGACAGTTGCGGAGGAAATCCGCCACGTGTGGTCATGCCCTTAGGGTATGTGCACACACACTAATTACGTCCGTAATTGACGGACGTATTTCGGCCGCAAGTCCCGGACCGAACACAGTGCAGGGAGCCGGGCTCCTAGCATCATAGTTATGTACGATGCTAGGAGTCCCTGCCTCGCTGCAGGACAACTGTCCCGTACTGAAAACATGATTACAGTACGGGACAGTTGTCCTGCAGCGAGGCAGGGACTCCTAGCGTCGTACATAAGTATGATGCTAGGAGCCCGGCTCCCTGCACTGTCTTCGGTCCGGGACTTGCGGCCGAAATACGTCCGTCAATTACGGACGTAATTAGTGTGTGTGCACATACCCTTAAAGCTATTGTAAGGAAGGAGAGCATTCAGACATTTTGCCAATGCCCATTAGGGCACAATGCAATTTAACCCCTTAGGGCACATTCAGACGTGGCGGAATTGCTGTTGAATTCCGCTGCGGACAGTCCGCAGTGGAATTCTGCAGCAGCCGTTTTTTACATTTGTTTCTATACATTTTTCGGAAACTTAGTTCAGACGTTGCAGAAAATAACTGTGCGGAAATTAGGCTGCAGTGCAGATTTTACCCTCTGCAGCATGCTTATTATGTTGCGGAGAAGAAGCGGAATTTCACTGCGGATTTCAGCCTTTGCAATGCAAAAACTGAAACTGTTGCAAGTCCGCTGTGATATCTGCGACGTCTGAATTACCCGTCAAATATGCAACAGTTGGCACAGATTAGTTGCGTAATTGCCCCAAATCTGCACCAACATTGGCAGCGGAAAAATTCTGCCACGTCTGAACATGGCCTTACCGAGCAGCATATTTTAGGCCTCAATGACCAAGCAATTTTTTTGTTTTTCCATCGTCACATTTAAAGAGCTATAACTTTTTTTATTTTTATGTCGACAGAGCTGTTTGAGGACTTTTTTTTGCGGGACTAGTTGTATTTCTTTAATGGCACCATTTTGAGGTACATATAATTTTCTTAATAAATTTTTCTAAACTTTTTTTTGAGGGGGATAGAAAAATAAACAGCAATTCCGCAATTGTTCTATGCGTTTTAAATTGACGCCGTTCACTGTGCGATGTAAATAACATGTTACCTTTTTTCTAGGGGTTGGTATGATTACGACGATACTACATATGTATAGGTTTTTTATGTTTTAAGACTTTTGCACAATAACAACACTCTTGAAACAAAATAATTTGTTTTTGCATTGTCGCTTTTTTATTTTGTAGTGATATGTAGGCTTGTTTTTTGTGGGATGAAACGTAGATTTCATTGGTACTTTTTCGGGGTCCATGATTAACTTTTATTATTATTTTTATTATTATTACTTTTATTATTACTTTTTTTGGGGGTAATGGAAAAAAATAGCTATTCCGCCATAGTTTTTTTGCGTTTCTTTTCCCGGCGTTCGCTTTGCAGTTTAAATTACATGTTAACATTATTGTTTGGGTCAATGCAGTTGTGGCAATACCATATATGTGTACTTTAATTTATTTATTTATTACACTTTTTTACACTTTTAACTTTTTTTTTAACTGTAATCTTTATTAATAATTTTTATTTAACATTTATTACTTCTTTTTTTAGTCCCACTAGGGGACTTCACTATGCGATCTTTAGATCGCACATATAATTCTTTGGTATACTTAAGCTAGATATTCACGTCCGAGGTGCATCCGTGCTCTGCGCTGCGAGATGCGATATCACGCATCCCCCATAGACTAGATTCTATGGAGGGATGCATGAAGCATAAAAAAATAGGACATGTCCTATTTTCTCACAGAACGGCCACATTGAATTATATAGGTCCATGTGACGGCCGTTGTTTCTCGCACGGGCGTTTAACACGTTCGTGTGAATAAGGCCTAAGTATGCCAAAGCATTATTGCCTGTCAGTGTAAATCTGACAGGCAATCTATTAGGACGTGCCCCTGGCACAGCCTAATAGGCATATAGACAGGGCAGGCCTGGGGGCCTTTATTAGACCCCCGGCTGCCATGACACCCCATCGGAGGCCCGTGATTGCATTTGTGGGCCGCCAATGGGTGAGAGAGGGAGCTCCCTCACTCTGTAAACAAGCTAAATGCCACTGTCGTTATTGACCGCAGCATTTAACGGGTTAAACGGCTGCGATTTAAGTAAACTTCGATCACTACCATTGGAGCAGGAGCCGGGCTATCATCAGACAGCCGAGCACCCGCTCCAGCCTGCACGGGTCACCCGTGCAGGACTTAGACTAGGCTGCCGTGAAAATGTGGCGGCCTAGCCTAAGGCCCCTTAGTGACTGCCGTGAAAAGGCGTATGGTTGGTCACTAAGGAGTTAAATGTCCTGACAGTGTTAACATAGAAAGCATTTTTCCCCATATTGCAGATGGTGCTCCAAAATTACTTGATTTTTGTTATAAATTCAATTAATATTTTAGATAGATATTTATATTAACCATTGATGTAGTTATACACACTTAAAAGTTGGCTTCTAAGGGCGGGTTCACACATGGCGGAATTTCACTTAAATTCCGCTGCGGACACTCCGCAGCGTTATTCCGCAGCGGAGCCGTTTCTCCATTGACTTTCACTTTAATTTAGCAGTGTTCGTTTACACGATGCGTACAATTCCGCTGCGGAGCAGAGGCTGCGGAGCGGAATTTGGTGTCCGCAGCATGCTCTGTCTGTTGCGGAGCAGTGGCGGACTCATGGCGGAATTTCTCCATTGACTTCAATGGAGATTCAAAGTTCCGCAATGAAGTCCGCAGCTGTCATGCACATGTCATGTGTGCTGCGGATGCGTCTTGCTTTTTTAACTTGACATTTCTTCATTCTGGCTGGACCTATGTATTTCTAGGTCTACAGCCAGACTGAGGAAGTCAATGGGGCTCCCGTAATGACGGGAGCGTTGCTAGGAGACGTCAGTAAATAGTCACTGTCCAGGGTGCTGAAAGAGTTAAGCGATCGGCAGTAACTGTTTCTGCACCCGGGACAGTGACTACCGATCCCAATATACATGTATCTGTAAAAAAAAATGAAGTTCGTACTTACCGAGAACTCCCTGTTTCTGTCTCCAGTCCGGCCTCCCAGGATGACGTTTCAGTGTAAGTGACGGCTGCAGCCAATCACAGGCCAAGCACAGGCTGCAGCGGTCACATGGACTGGCGCGTCATCCAGGGAGGTCGGGCTGGATGCCGAAGGAGGGACGCGTCATAAAGACAACGGGCGGTAAGTATGAATTTCTTTTACTATCACTAGGGAAAGTGCTGTCCCTTCTCTCTATCCTGCACTGATAGGGAGAAGGGAAGCACTTTTCCCGCAGTCCGCAGCAGCTAGTCCGCATCAATTTTCTGCACATTTTGTGCAGATCCGCAGCCGTAATCCGCAACCCGGATTAGGTGCGGCATTGATGCGGACAGTTGCGGAGGAATTCCGCCATGTGTGGTCATGCCCTTACAGTTGGCTGCTGAAGGGGATATTTTTTACAGCAAAGCCTTTCCTAATAACTTAAACCTTGTTTTATTTTTTTGAAACCCTTTTGCTCACCTACATTCTTCTTATACCCTGGAATTTAAAAATGTATTTATCATGGCCAGAGAGCAAGTTCAGAGTCCAGCAGATGCAGCAATCACAAAAGATGATAATGGCGAAGCAAACAGGTGTGGATTAGCAGGCAACAACAGAAGCAAGATTGAAATGAAGTGCAAGAACAAAGCTTAAACTGGCCATACACATAAAATTATTTCTGGCAGATTTTGCTAAAATCCACCAATTATCTAATATTTATGGAAGCAGCCTGACTGTCCGCAGACGTCTGTCTACTGGAAACAAGAATGACCAAACTTGCCTGGTCGCTTGTCCCACCAGGAATTATGCAGTTTAGAAATCCCAAATTTCATATACCTATAAAAGGGACACTTGACTTAATAAAGGAGGGTCCTCTGTTTAGTTTTCTCATCTCTTGGCCAGCATGAAAAGTCTCTACAAAGAGCATCTGTCACTCTGGAGGACCTGTCCTGCATTACACAGACAACCCGTTAATTTGAATTTACTGTGTAATGCTTCATTTCCCCTGTGATGGCGCTACAGGGAAACTGAACACTTACTTAAAAGTTTCCTGACAGATAACAGCTGATCAATAGGGGACGACCCCTTTAAGCTTTGCTAGTAGTACACATGTATGCACAACACATCTGAGTAAGCATATTATGGCGGAGTCGGCTGACCACTAAGTTGTATGACTACCTTTAGAAATTAAGCCAGCTGGTGGAGCGAAACAGTCCTAGAACAAGGAGCCATTGGTATAATATAATACACTGGAACATGAGCTGTCCAGTATCCCATGTAGCTCAGCGGATAGGAGAGAAGCTACTTCTGTAGCAATTTAGCAGTCTTTCTATCAGTATACCAGAATCCTTTTCAATATCCGAGCTATTCAGATGTTTCCAATTTTATAATCATGTAGCAGCACAAACACTTTCGTTTTCTTTTTATTATTATTCTACTTCTGACTTCAAACCACTCCTCTGCTATCCCTAATCGTAATACTTATTTTACTTTTTTTTATATAATCCAGCCTCCAGCCACCATCTTGCTTACTGTAATCACTGTCTCCTTTAATGGCAGGAAACAGCTTGTAACGAAGAGCTAATATAGACCCACTAAAAGCAGAAACATAACTGTCTGTATGGTAATAATAATAATATGTCATTCGAAAGGGCCAGAAAATGACCTGGAAAAGTTCTCAGTGACAAAAGAAGATCCCATAGAACGAGGCAAATCTTCTGTTGTCACTCAATGATTATCTTGGCTGTTGTTATGCAAAACCCTAGGGAAATTCCAGCCGATATTTTATTATGGAGGGAGAAAAAGATACAATATATTCATGGGAATATTTGGCTTTTAACAGTTTTCATTTAATACATGTCCTGCTCTGTATCTACCATTTAAGAAATATTATATTCCGCTGCAAATATTTAAACATTGATTTCTACAATTTGTACCAGATGATGGTTAGTAGCAGAATGTTTTTCGTTATCCATTGACATTAAAAGTCTGTAGTTAAAGGCTATGTGCACCTTTGAAAACGTGTTTATTTATTGATTTTTAAATAAAAATGTGTATCAGTGTGATTGGTGCAACTTTCTAATTACTTTTTATTAAAAATTATTTTTCTTTTTTCAAATAATAATTGTAGACAGAGCAGCTGTATCTAGCGCTGAGACCTGAATCCTGCAGGTCAATGGCACTGACGGGTTCAGTGACAGCGGGTTCTGTGTGTCTCTGACACGTCGGTTCCACCTGTTATCGATCACATCTAAGTTATGAACTTAGATGTGATCGGTAACGGCTCGATACTACAGATTCAGCTCTCAGTGGTAGATACAGCTGCTCTGTATACAGGCTACAAAACAGCTGTATCACAAAAAGTAAATTACTGCCGCGATTTTTGCGGCATTACTCACTGCGTATTTCGGCCGTGGCCATTGTGCATCGCGGGCAAAAAACGCAGCGGAAAACGCTTTCTCTTCCTCCCGTTGATTTCAATGGGTGGCAGGAGGTGGAACCGCAGAAAGAGTAGGTTGCTTCTATTTCTCGCGAGCGGGAGGCCGTATCGGCCGTTTTTTGTGGCGCTGATTCATTTGCGGTTTCCGGGTCAAAATCAGCACAAAAATCTCTGTGTGAACTAACCCTTATACTTTCATAATTTTTCTGATTTATACTACATGAACCTAGACTAACATTTCTCTCCGACAAGAGGAACTGGATAGATGGCCGAGGGTTTTTCCTCTCCCTGCTGTATTGTTACAAACACACATATGCATAAGATTTTACAATGTAGTGAAACACACTGTAACCTGAAATAATAAGACACCAGCATTTTATGCATTTACTTTTTTTTTTTTAACTTTTATTAGAAACACTCAGGTAGAAAATAAAGAAAAGACATTTTCAAGACTCTCTGTGATTTTCATGCACACACAACTTTGCATAAACGCAGGCACCGCGCAAGGTATGCATGGGGTGAAGGGTGGAGGATCATTTTCAGACTCTCATAATAAATACATTGCAAACTGACCTTGGGAGGGGCACAGTTTGGGAACACACACCAAATAAAAACCAATAAGACATTTGTTTTTGTCAGTCAGCTTTGCAGCATAACATTTTTAAGGTACAAATGTAGCGGTACTTCTTACCACAAAGGTAATCAGTTAAAACAGTATTAACATGCAAGTGCTCCTGGAGGAGTCCAAGTGCTTGTGCAGTAACATTTCTACAATGAAGAGGTCGTTATAGGCTGGATCGACAGGAACTTTGTCTCTGGCATTTAACTGCTGCATTTTGTAACTGTAGCTACCAAATGTTTAATGTTTGCAATTTATGAAATTCCCATTGCCACAATTTTAGAACAGGCTTGATTCTCCAAAACTCCTTGTTGATGGGAAAATGGTAATGTATTTTTAGGAACTTCTGTATAAGTCTGATTATACATCCATTAGTTTGCCAGAGGTAGACTGACCTTACTGACCAATACAAAGCGGCAGAAATTAGTATGTCACAAGCATTCAGGCTCCGTATATGAGCATTTTATTTAACAAGGGCTTAATTGGTCCTTAGCGGTCTTAGAATTTGTTGTAGCAGAATTTCCCCAGGAGCCACACCACAATCTTGCCTATTTTTTCATATCTCCTCTATTCATATGTCACATGCCAAGTTAAGCAAGCACATCTGGTGCAGTTTAAAAAATATTTTTCTGTAAAATTACTTCTTAAAATTTGTACAAAAATCAATTTTGGGGTATTTTTAGGTGGTGAGGGAAAAAAAATACTTTTGCAAAATGTAAGCAAAACAGATCAATCAGATCAGAAATGGGAACTGTATGGCAGCATGAATGATCGAGCTACAGCTACAGTCCAGAGGAATACATAGAGTTGCATGCAAGTCAGCGCACTCCTGTGAACTGCAGCTGTCACTAGATAGTTCAAATTGAAAAATCTCTCTACAAAAAGTCTAGGTGTAGCCCTAGCTTTGCCTTGGACACTACATTTTACGTTTACATTTTTTTCTTTAAAAATAAATAAAAAATTATTTTTATCTTTCTTTAAATATATATTGATGCTATTTGGCCTTTTAGTCTAATAATTATGATTTCTACAAAATTGTTACAATCATCTCGATAAATGTACTTTAATTAGTCTATTACATTATACTCTTGCTCTTGTATGGGTCTCTTTTAGTTTCAGATATTTTAAGCCAGCAATTAAAATTGTATTTAAAACCAAATTATGGAACATATCAGAAATGAAACATTTGTTTAGCTTTGGGAAATTTTATGTAAAAAACAAATAAATCGCTACAATTAACAAGGGATCAGGCAAGACGAGAGGGTACAGAACAACTGTGCAGAAGTGCAAGAATATTTTCTTTTTTTAAATGAATGAGGGCACAAGTGAAAACTCTTGACTTAAACAACACAATAAGGAACAAAAATAACTTGTTTGTATCAAGTAGTAAGTAAAAAAATACTGAAATGCAATAAAACTGGCACACTCGAAATAGATGTGCTTATGTGAAATATAAACACAAGATCATTTAATTAATGTAAAAATCTAAACCAAGAATGAAAATTTATTAAAAAAAACAATGTCTTAAATCAATAAAATTGTATATTTTATCTGGACCAAAGTAACAAGTTATGATGTGTTCCTGATCCATTGCATGGACGGGAAGTTAATGTGCCAAGGTCTGTGGCTTATATAACATCTGCTTTTCTCCCGTCTGCGCCAGACGCGCTTCTCCGCCCCATGACGGGTCAACTAGTCACCCTGACTGATCCCGTTTTTTCAGTAGTGAGCGGCTTCTTATTTGACCAATAGTATGGCCCCTCCCATTGTTCAAGGGTAATCTCAATCAGTGCTGTCTATATAGCGTGGTTGCTGTAGCTGACGTATGTGGGTTTACTGGCCAGAGCTGTAAGAAAAACATAAAAATTTGCTTTGATTACTAAACCCACTCATGATCGCTGAATAAGGCCATGCAATAACATAACAGATGATCTCACATACATTGAAAAGACATGCAGTTTACAGTATTTGTTTACAGTCGGTGTCTACCATCAATCTTATATTTATTCATGTTGAAATAAGCAAAGTTGGTATGAAATTATTTTATTTCACTGAAGACACCCTTTACAGAAGTCACTGAAGTCATAAAAAAATCTAAAAAAATTAAATTTTTAAGTAATTCCAGGCCCACATTCTATGTTCTGTCCTTTAGTGCACACGTGTCAGAATTTATCCCATATTTCTATTTATGCAAGTATTTATAAAATTATGAGTAGAAAAAATGACTCGAAAATGTAAGCATCACCTATATAAGCCACAAGTATATTTCTGGATGCATTCATACTAGCATGTGTTTTAGACTGTTATGAAGGGATGTGTGAAGGGATGTTTTTTCTTTGCATTAGTTGTCCAGGCCATTCTGTATTAACTGCTGAAGACAAAAAACTTAAATAGTTGAAGGTATTCTACGAAATAAACTGCTAAATTATATCTGTGTTAGGCCCAATTCTTTCTAATCTGTTTATTAATGACCTTGTGGATGGGATTCAAAGTAAAATGTCAGTTTTTGCTGATGACACAAAACTTTGTAGGATACTTAAAACTCAGCTTGATTGTAAAATATTACAGTAAGACCTTGATAAGTTGGCTGCATGGGTAAAAAACCTGGCAGATGAAATTTAGTGTTGATAAATGTAAAGTAATGCACTTAGGCCGCAGTAATAGTATTAATACATATACAATACATGGAATAAAACTGTAGGATAATATTTTTGACAATCCGCTCCTGGCCTTGGCACAAAAACAAAAATGCATCAAAAATTGCCACAAAAACTGCTACGAAAACTGCATATGTGTTTCCAACCTTTCTCCTCTAAAACTGAAATTACCAAACAGATTCTGGAACGACACTTTCGTCCTAAAATTGTTAAAATGTCAAGGTTTGCCTTTAATGTAAGACCTACTTACTTAAATCAGATACATATATAATACATAAGCTACTGTATATGCAAAGTAAAATGGGCAGTCACAAAGAGCTGAAATTGCAAGTCAGAAAAGATATGCACAGGACTAAAAGGGATATAAATAAGTAAGTAATATGATAGCTTTCACAAAGGTGGCTTGTGGGTGCTGCAAATTTAAAAGGAGTATTCCTGAAATATGATTCAATGATAAATCAACCCGTCATGCCGTGAGTGGCATTAGTAGAGACAATTGTGACAGCCTGTAACATAGCAAATCGAACAATGCACTCAGATGCCACTTTTATACATGTGTCTCTAAGAGGTCATTCAGACGAGTGTGTTCCTCGTCTGTGTGCTGTCCGTTCAAATAACTGACAGCACACGGACCCATGCAAATCAATGGAGCTATTCGGACATGCATGGTTTTTCATGCAGCGTGTGTCCGTTGCGTGACACTCACTGCATGTCCTATATTAGTCCGTTTCTGCGGACCTCGTCGCCCATTGAAGTCTATGGGTGAGTGAAAAACACAGACAGCACACGGACGACATCCGTGTGCTGTCCATGTTTTGCACACATCAGTTGCTAGAGAAATAGAAAGAAAAAAAAGAAAGTGCTTGCCGAGGATAATCACAGATTTGAAAAACAGGTGCCATACGCAAAGCACACTGATGGCACACGGACATGAAATGCAGGAAATATGGTCCGTTTTTTACGCACGCAAATCGGACACGCTCGTGTGAATGTAGCCTTAATGTGCTCAATAACTTGCAACATACTTGCATACTACATAATGTGCTGGGCTGGGCTGCACGGGTCACCTCATTCCCAGTGGCATCGCCTACACCGGGCATCCAAGGCCCCGGGCGACTGCCATATTCAATTGTATCTGTGTCCGCAGGACGCAGATACAATTAAATACTATGGTGGAGCAAGGAGCTAGCTCCCTGCCCTGCCATTCACTAAGGCAATGGGACAGTATCCCTGCACACAGGGCCGCCATCAGGAATTTCAGGGCCCCCTACAGCTAAATTTTCGGGGCCCCCCTACCGTGGCACCGCCTGTTAACGGTACTCCGTCCAGCACTATATCATGGTACCCAGGGCCGCCATCAGGGGGGGGTATTAGGAGTACTGATGTGAGAGGCCCGGCCAAACCTAATTGAAAGGGGGGCCCGGCAAACTGCCGCGACTTGCCTTTGGTAGAAAAAAAACAGGCCCCTGCAATGGGGCCCGTTTTTTTCACCAAAAGAATGTCATGAGCTGCGGGCCCCCCTTTCAATTAGGTTTGGCCGGGCCTCTCACATCAGTACCCCTAATACCCCCCCTGATGGCGGCCCTGGGTAGCATGGGGGCCGTCAAACACCGCCGCCCGTGCGACCGATCATGCGCACCCGCAAACTCCCGCGCATGCGCACCGGCGACCGCCTGGAACCGCGCACCGAATTTTGACCTGCCCACACTATCTTGCCGCGTTTTTTGCCTGCGGCGATTGAGGACAGCAGACAGAAAACGCAGCGAAAAATGCATTTTCTGCCTCCCATTGATTTCGATGGGAGGTCAGAGGCGGAACCGCGGCAAGAAAGGACGTGCTGCTTTTTCTTTTTTCCGCGACTGGCTCCCATTGATTTCAGATTAAATCAATGGGAGGCGGTTTTGGAAGTTGTTTGGTGCTGATTCTGACGCAGTGTCCGAGTCAATATCAAGGCCCAAAAACTCTGTGAACTGGGCCTTATTGTTAGGGCTTATTCAGACGAACGTGTAATACATCCATGCAACGTGTGTGATTTTCACGCACCTCGCACGGACCTATGTTACTCTATGGGGCCGTTCAGACGGTCAGTGATTTTCACGCAGCGTGAGTCCGCTGCGTAAAACTCACGACATGTCCGATATTTGTGCATTGTTCGCACATCACGCACCCATTGAAGTCAATGGGTGCGTGAAAATCACGCCCAGCACTTCCGCAGCAGTATAAACTATGAATGAAAACAGAAAAGCACCACGTGCTACAAACAGAGTGTCATAATGATGGCGGCTGCGCGAAAATCACGCAGCCGCGCATCATACGCTGCTGACACACGGAGCTGTTATGGACCTTTTGCAAGCGCAAAACGCCACGTTTTTGCGCGTGCAAAAAGCACACGCTCGTGTAAATCCGGCCTTAGGGTAGGAACACACTAGGCATGAACGCTGCGGATTTTATGCAACACATTTTATTGTGGAAAATCCGCAGCGTATTACAGTCGCAGCCGAGTGGATGAGATATGAACAAATCTCATCCACACGCTGCAAAAATAATGGACCTGCAGTGCGGCTTTTGGCTTTTTAAGCCGCAGCGTGTCAATTTATGCTGTGGAATCGCTGCTCCTCTGTTGCGGAAATGCTGCGGTTCTGCCGCAAAAATCACACATGAGAAAAAAAAAAAAAGGCACTTTTTAAAATTTATAAAAAAGTTTAGACTTGCCCCGGCCGTAGTCCTGGTGACGCGATCCTCTATTCTTAGCGCAGCCCCGCCTCCTGTCATGACGTTTCATCCCATGTGACTGCTGCAGGTCACATGGTCTACAGCGTCATCCCAGGAGGCGGGGCTACGTTCAGAAGAGAGAGATGCGTCACCAGGACTACGGCCGGGGCAAGTCTAAACTTTTTTTTCCCTGCAGGATTCCCGCAGCGGACATGCCTCACCAAACCTGCGCCACTATTTGGTGCGGTTTTGCTGGCAGAATTCCCTGCGGCTACCGGGGCGGATAAGCTGTGTAGTTTTACTCAGCATATCCGCCTAGTGTGTCCCTTATGATGTCGCTCCTGGAGCTGCTGCCGGTCTCTAAATAGGCAATTGGTTCAGTAGAATTTGGAATTATTTTTTTTTGTGAACCAGCTTAAAAAAATACAAAACTTTTGTGTTAGGGCCTGTTCACATCACCGTTCGCTTCCGTTCCGTCTGAGGTTTCTGTCGGGTGAACCCCGCAACGGAAAGTGAAAGTGACAGCACAGCTTCCGTTTCAGTCACCATTGATCTCAATGGTGACGGAAACATCGCTAATGGTTTCCGTTCGTCACCATTCCGGCTGGTTTTCGGACGGAATCAATAGCGCAGTCGACTACGCTAATGGTGACGGAAACGGAAGCTGTGCTGTCACTTTCACTTTCCGTTGCGGGGTTCACCCGACAGAAACCTCAGACGGAACCCCGGAACGGAAGCGAACGGTGATGTGAACAGGCCCTAACACAAAAGTTTTGTATTTTTTTTAAGCTGGTTCCCAAAAAAAAATAATTCCAAATTCTACTGAACCAACTGCCTATTTAGAGACCGGCAGCAGCTCCAGGAGCGACATCATAAGGAACACACTAGGCGGATATGCGGAGTAAAACTACACAGCTTATCCCCCCCGGTAGCCGCAGGGAATTCTGCCAGCAAAACCGCACCAAATAGTGGCGCAGGTTTGGTGAGGCATGTCCGCTGCGGGAATCCTGCAGGGAAAAAAAAGTTTAGACTTGCCCCGGCCGTAGTCCTGGTGACGCGTCTCTCTCTTCTGAACGTAGCCCCGCCTCCTGGGATGACGCTGTAGACCATGTGACCGCTGCAGCAGTCACATGGGATGAAACGTCATGACAGGAGGCCGGGCTGCGCTAAGAATAGAGGATCGCGTCACCAGGACTACGGCCGGGGCAAGTCTAAACTTTTTATCAATTTAAAAAAGTACCTTTTTTTTTTCTCATTTGTGATTTTAGCGGCAGAACCGCAGCATTTCCGCAACAGAGGAGCAGCGATTCCACAGAATACATTGACACGCTGCGGCTTAAAAAGCCACACCGCAGGTCCATTATTTTTGCAGCGTGTGAATGAGATTTGTTTAAATCTCATCCACTCTGCTGCGACTGTAATACGCTGCGGATTATCCACAATAAAATGTGTTGCATAAAATCCGCAGCGTTCATGCCGAGTGTGTTCCTACCCTAAGGCCGGATTCACACGAGCATGTGCTTTTTGCACGCGCAAAAAACGTGGCGTTTTGCGCATGCAAAAGATCCATAACAGCTCCGTGTGTCAGCAGCGTATGATGCGCGGCTGCGTGATTTTTGCGCAGCCGCCATCATTATGACACTGTTGTATGTTTGTAGCTCGTGGTGCTTTTCTGTTTTCATTCATAGTTTATACTGCTGCGGAAGTGCTGGGCGGGATTTTCACGCACCCATTGACTTCAATGGGTGCGTGATGCGCGAACAATGCACAAATATAGGACATGTCGTGAGTTTTACGCAGCGGACACACGGACACACGCTGCGTGAAAATCACTGACAGTCCGCACGGCCCCATAGAGTAACATAGGTCCGTGCCAGGCGCGTGAAAATCACGCGCGTTGCACGGATGTATTCCACGTTCGTCTGAATAAGCCCTAACAATAAGGCCCAGTTCAGAGTTTTTGGGCCTTGATATTGACTCGGACACTGCGTCAGAATCAGCACCAAAAAACTTCCAAAACCGCCTCCCATTGATTTAATCTGAAATCAATGGGAGCCAGTCGCTGAAAAAAGAAAAAGCAGCACGTCCTTTCTTGCCGCGGTTCTGCCTCTGACCTCCCATCAAAATCAATGGGAGGCAGAAAATGCATTTTTCGCTGCATTTTTTGTCTGCTGTCCTCAATCGCCGCGAGCAAAAAACGCAGCAAAAAATCGCGGCAAGATAGTGTGGGCAGGTCAAAATCTGCCTCAAAATTCTTTAAGGAATTTTGAGGCAGATTTTTTTTTGCCTGCAAAATACTGTGTGAACAGGGCCATACATAAACAGCACTTTGAGATAATTTACTCACCGTGTCAGAAGAGCTGCTCCCACTCCAGGCCTCTTCAGGCGATGTCTTCCAGGCGAGGTCTTCGGTCCAGACGTCGAGTCCTTCACCTCCAGCCAGGCTCCAGGTAAGTTTTGTCCATGTGTGTCCGCGGCTGCGCGCGCTTCGTTCGCGGGTGCGCGCGCGGCCGATCGCGGGTGCGGGCGTTCGTGGGTGCGCGCTCGCGAGTGCGCATGCACGGGAGTTTCCTTGTGCGCGCGATCGGGTGCGCGCGCGCGGGCGGACTGTTTGACAGCCCCCCATGACGAGGGGAGGGGGCCCGCAGCACCAGCAGCAGCAGCAGCAGCTCACGACATTCTTTTGGTGAAAAAAACGGGCCCCATTACAGGCCCGTTTTTTCCTACCAAAAGAATGTTGCGGCAGTTGCCGGGCCCCCCTTTCAGTTAGGTTTGGCCGGGCCCCTCACACCACTACCCCTAATACCCCCCTGATGGCGGCCCTGCCTGCACAGGTCGGCGCGATGACGTTAATAGATCACGCGGTCCTATGCAAGGATACCGTCTCAAAGGCTGCTGAGGAGGCTGTGGAGCTGCTCTATTCATAGCGGGAATGGGGCTAGGTTAGTATAAGTTTTTTATTTGTTTGGTAGCTGTGTGTCACTATCTACAAGGGGGGCTGTGTGTCGCTATCTACAAGGGGGCTGTGTGTCGCTATCTACAAGGGGGGCTGTGTGAACTATTTACAAGGGGGTCTGTGTGGCACTAACTACAAGGGGGTATGTGTGGGTTTATCTACAGGGTGGTTGTGACACTATCTACAGGGGGGGTGTGGCACTATCTACAAGGGGGGCTATGTGGCTTATCTATAAGGGGGGATGTGTGGCACTATCTACAGGGGGGTCTGTTTGCCACTATCTACAAGGCGGGTGTGTGTGCCATAATTTACTAGGGGGGAGTGTGACAATATCTACAGGGGGGCTGTGTGGTGGGATCTAGGCGGCGGCACTATTTACAAGAGACGGCTGTTCATTATGTCACCATATAGTTTCATTAGCCTGACCTGACACTGACCTCTTTAATTTATTTTCTTTTAATTCATTGTTATTTTAATTATCTTATATATCTATATTTCTTGTAAAATATTTTTGAGTTCCATAAAAAATTTGAAATAAAAATGACACCTCATTGATTGGTAGAGAATGCAAACATAGCGAGAGGGAAGGAGATGACGGGAAAGACGTTGGGGGGGGAGGGGGTGGTGCGCCAAACTGAATCTTTGTCTCGGATGCAGGAGAACCTAGCTAGGCCTCCAGTTTCCATTACTACATCAAAGATGCTTGGTGTAGGGGCAGTTTTAGCATTCTATAATTCTTGCCCGGCGCTATATTATGGCCTAGATGTGTTGACTGTTTTGCCAAGCATTTATGAGAAAGCTAAAATCAACTTAGAATCTGTACTATAAGGGCATGACCACACATGGCGGAATTCCTCCGCAACTGTCCGCATCAATGCCGCACCTAATCCGGGTTGCGGATTACGGCTGCGGATCTGCACAAAATGTGCAGAAAATTGATGCGGACTAGCTGCTGCGGACTGCGGGAAAAGTGCTTCCCTTCTCCCTATCAGTGCAGGATAGAGAGAAGGGACAGCACTTTCCCTAGTGAAAGTAAAAGAAATTCATACTTACCGCCCGTTGTCTTTATGACGCGTCCCTCCTTCGGCATCCAGCCCGACCTCCCTGGATGACGCGCCAGTCCATGTGACCGCTGCAGCCTGTGCTTGGCCTGTGATTGGCTGCAGCCGTCACTTACACTGAAACGTCATCCTGGGAGGCCGGACTGGAGACAGAAACAGGGAGTTCTCGGTAAGTACGAACTTCATTTTTTTTTACAGATACATGTATATTGGGATCGGTAGTCACTGTCCCGGGTGCAGAAACAGTTACTGCCGATCGCTTAACTCTTTCAGCACCCTGGACAGTGACTATTTACAGACGTCTCCTAGCAACGCTCCCGTCATTACGGGAGCCCCATTGACTTCCTCAGTTTGGCTGTAGACCTAGAAATACATAGGTCCAGCCAGAATGAAGAAATGTCAAGTGAAAAAAGCAAGACGCATCCGCAGCACACATGACATGTGCATGACAGCTGCGGACTTCATGGCGGAACTTTGAATCTCCATTGAAGTCAATGGAGAAATTCCGCCATGAGTCCGCCACTGCTCCGCAACAGACAGAGCATGCTGCGGACACCAAATTCCGCTCCGCAGCCTATGCTCCGCAGCGGAATTGTACGCATCGTGTAAACGAACACTGCTAAATTAAAGTGAAAGTCAATGGAGAAACGGCTCCGCTGCGGATTAACGCTGCGGAGTGTCCGCAGCGGAATTTAAGTGAAATTCCGCCATGTGTGAACCCGCCCTTAAAATAACAGCTCATGCTGCTGTGTTCTGGGGAACAGTGACCAGGTTCCAGGAAGTGCAACAGAAGGTGGTAGTGGTATGTGGTAGTAGATTGTGGTTGTAAAGAAACATATGATGAACAATTATTATATTTATCTGTCATTAAACAAAAAAAGAAAAATGTCTCAAACGGACATAGAAGTTTATATGTGTTGGTCTGGGTTCTTAGACTGAGTTCTTCTATTAGACTACTGTAGGGGCTTTGCTTCCTCACCTCCTGTAAAAAATGTTTTCTCTATTCAGCCGTCTCAAGACTATAGCTCAAATACATGTTGTCCAACCTCTCTGAAGAGAGTCAGAAACTGTCATTTGAAGCAGCACAGTCAAAATCTCCTCTTATAAGGGTTGGCCACATAGCTTTATTTTAACCTTAGTGACTCTAATACAACAATGAATGTTACATTCTTAGAGTACCCACTTTTTTCTATTGTGTGAGCGTTGCTGAGAACAGGGGGGCAATGGATTTAAATAGTGCAGGATAGAAGCAATAGCCATCACACAACATCGTCAAGTAATCATGTCAGAATTTGAACTCTGATACTCCTGTGTCCAAAGAAGTAGCATTCACTCTTCTTATTGAGCTATTGATTATGCTGATGGACAGTGCCAATGCTGAATCTAGTGTCTAGCTTCTCTTGGTTCTTGCCTTGATTTCCTAATTAGTCTCCTCATTCTGTCTCCTATATAAGTCTGGCCCTGATTGTCAGTCTATTGAGCTTCCTGCCCTAGTCTAGTTCCTTGATGCCTCTTTACAAATTTATCTGTGTACTGAACTTGGACTGTTTCCTAACCACGTCTCTGCCTCACACTACAATCTGTTACCGCTTATCTGTGTGCTGAACTTGGACTGTTTCCTTACCACATCTCTGCCTCACATTACAACCTGTTGCCACTTATCTGTGTACCAAACCTGAACTGTTACTTGACTACTATTGTTAGCACCCACCAGTCTGATAATTTCAGCCAGACAGACTGGTTTGTCCATACTTCTCCTCACTCACAGCTGTGAACATACATGGAAGTCCATGTGCAGATCAGGTGACATTAATTATTATGTTTGGACCAATTAGTTTAATTAATAAAAAAGTGGCTATGTCTAATTATACCACATAAACTTCCCTATATCAACCTAACAAAACCCCTCACTCTATGCTCATTACTATTTTTATTATTACATGTCTACATTCCATCCTATAGTTCAAGCCAGAACCTCCAAACTGGATGGACTGGTAGCCCTCTTGCATAACTTCTTCTGTCTTGATGGGTAGAGCTTTCCTATCATGGTCTTTTCCAGGTTTGCATGATTGCTTGTGTCCACGGCAGATAAAGGTGTTGTCCAAAGATTAAATGTTATCCCCTTACCACAAGATAGGTTAAAACAAGCTGATCGTGGGGGTCCAACTGCTTGGACCCACACCGATCATAAGAACGGGGGTCATATTCATCCGAATAAATGGAGAGACAGGTTGCGCATGAGCACTGCCGCTCCATTCACTGTCTATGGGACAGAGCTCAGCTATCTCAGGCAGTGACACAGAGAATGGGACAACCCCTTTAAGTCTATTAGGAGATTAGACATGGTCCCTAAGACAGGAAGTGATGTTATTTGATTGACAAGTGCAGGTAGGAGGACACAATTTAAAGCAGAAGGGGGCATCACACAGTACAATGACTGCACTCATATAACATGGCATCTTGTATCTATTACATAAATCACAAATTACTTTGTCACTGAAGCTAGGCATTAATTCATCAGTACAGATTTATGTTAGAATTCTGGTGTTGTTTCCATCTCAATAGATTCTAATTCTAGGTGAAGAATAAGAGTGGGAATATTGAAAAAAACAAAATCATTTGTGAAGCAAATACTGCTCTACATACTGATTATTTCTTACACAGGACGGTGCGGAATCATAAAATGTTAATACATGGTAAAAGTGCAGCCTTTGCATTATTATGTTAAGAACATTGTGTGAATGTAATAAGCAGTATCAGGACCGAATATGTTTTATGCATGTACTTACCCTTTCACACCATGCACCTGCATACATTGAAGTGTGCTGGCAAAATATGCATCACTGCATTATGTTGCTTGGTAACATATATTACGCATACTTGGGTTATGAATCAATATAAAACATTTCTTTACAGTGATGGCGATAATGAATACACCGCATTGTGATAGGAATTGTGTGTTTGCGTTGAATGTTTTACATTCTGCTTGATGAAGCTTTGAAATGTGCAGAGTATGTGGAATCCATGCAGCGAACACCCCCAGGTTTCTGCAGGATGTCTAAGGCTGCAGCCTACGGGAGATGTCGCTTGACATTGAACCTGTGAATGAGAAGATGAATCCTGACAGCGTCATTAGCTGTATGCTGTGCTTTCTGAGCTTCGGCACCAGGAGGGGTTGGGGGTGCTATTGATATACAGCTGTTTATTTAAAAGATACGTGACCCAGACACAGTAACAAATCAGTGACAAGTATTTCTCAGTGGGTAGGCTAATCCTCTTTACCATTTTAGTCACATGTCTAGCTGTGGCTTTGTTAATTTAATGTCTTGGAGGCTTTTTTCTCATTCCTTGAACAAAGTGGTAGATTTTTGATTGACTAATAACCAAGTTTCTTTGACTTTCATGGATAAGATAATGTTTAGATTCTTTAATTGCATGTCATCCTGTAATGGATGTCTTTTGATAGCTGAAATAAATAAGTTATTTGATGCAACATGTTTAGTTCGTTCATAATATTACTTGCCTTGTGTCTCCATGCTGTCACACAGCTCAGTCTTGGCCTCACCATTTGGTCTGTAGCCTCCTTTTTGTGTGAATTTGTTGCTCATTGTTGCTGCAGTGACAACAGCCTTGAGGCTTCTTTTGCGCTTGGGGACATTCAGTTCTGGATGGAAAAGGATAACGTAGACCTTGGGCATGTAGAGCATACCTAAGGACACTGAGGCACTCAAACTCACTGAAATGGTCAGTGTTGTGGTCTGGATATGCATCTGTGGACAAAATTCAGATTTGAGTAAAATCATTCAGATTCAGTACTGCAGAACACACAATACAGATTTTCATGTAGTGAAACACTATTAGGCATTTCAATAGTTACATGCAGATACTGAAACTTGACTTTGAATATAAGAACACAACACTGCAACGTTGCTCATTTCTGTAAAGCTGGTCAACCTATATGGACGATTTTGTCGGCTGTGAATTGGCTCTATTCTTTTATGCAAATTACCTATAACTTAACAGACAGATAATCTGTTGCCAATGTTTCTAATGCTATCAGTAAAATGCAAAGTGGGACAATGGCTCAGTCTTGGGATAAGTTATATTCAAAGCTCAATACAACCATTGCTCACCATTCAAGCTTTAGCAAAAATAAACATATTAATATGTAACCATTGAACAGGCAATTTGGCTGCTTTTAAACACAGAGATTTCGGAAAAATTGCTGAACAATGAGATCAATGCCAATCTAAAACAAAAGAACAACAAAGCTATGAATATTAATAGACAATTTCTGTCAATAACTAAAGGTAATTATCCTTCCCAACTGGTGCAGGACCCAACTAGAGGGAGACTCCTATTGGGATAAAATATTAAACCAATAGACCTGACAGAATAACAAAAGTGAAGCTTACGGGGCACCTAGGAAGTAGTGACCATAACAAAATAAACTTCCACTTGTGATTCAATAGGATGTATTGTCGAGGAGCCACAAATACACTGAACTTCTGGAAGTCAAAGTTCAATCAACCTCATTGACTGGGGCATTGTCTTCAAAAATAAATGTAAAGATATTAAGTGGGTTATTTTTAAATTCTTTTTAAATGTTATTGTCAGAGATGTATACCTTATGAGAATAAAGTTGTTAGGAAAAGGAGAAAATCAATGTGAATAAATACAAATGAATTGGGGTAATAAATAATAAAAAGAAAACATTTAAACCACTGAAACAGGAATACAGTAAAGAAGCGCTAGAAAGCTAGAGAAAAAATATAAATTATGTAAAAAACACATACTGTATAGGCAGCGAACTTGGAGATAGGGAGACTCATTGCCAAAACTAACCCTAAAATGTTCTTCAATTATACAAATAATAAAAAGGCCCTTTAAAAAGTGTTGGCTCTTTAAAAAATAAAATAAAAAATAGTAAAAAAAAGAAGACATTGTGGAGGGTGATGAGGAAAAAGCACATTTATTACAAACAATTCTCTGCTGTTTTCACAGAGAAGAATGAAATGTCAGGTGAAATACAGAGGAGTAAAGTGAATTCTACATAAAATTTCACCTGTCTAACCCAGGAAGATGTGCAGCGCCGCTTAAAAAAAACCCTAAAATAGACAAATCACCGGGTCCAGATGGTATACACCCCCAAGTTCTAAGGGACTTAAGTTCAGTTATAAACAGACCATTATATCTGATATTTAAGAATTCTATAGTAGACGGGGGTTGTTTCACTTGACTGGTGCATAGCAAATGTGGTGTTAATATTGAAAAGGAGATCAAAAAGTGAGCCTGGAATCTATAGGTCTATAAGTTTAACCCATATTGTGGGTAAAAAGTTTGAAGGTTTTCTAAGATATGCTATCCTGTATCTCATTGACAATAAAGGTATAACCCCATATCAGCATGGGTTTATGAAGGATCGGTCCTGTCAAACTAATCTGACCAGCTTCTATGAGGAGGCAAGCTCTAGACTGGACTGGGGTAAGTCATTAGCTGTCACAAATCTTGATTTTTTTCAAAGCATTTGATACTGTGCCACATAAAAGATTGGTACATAAAATGGCGATTCTGGAACTGGGGGAAAAAGTGTGTCAGTGGGTAAGTAACTGGCTCAATCATAGTAAAAAGAGGGTGGTTATTGACGGTACATACTAAGATTGGGTCACCGTTACTAGTGGGGTACCACAGGGTCAGTATTGGGCCCTATGCTGATTGGAAGTTTTCATTTTTGCAGACAATAGTAAACTGTGTAAAGTAATTAAAGGCTATGTACGCCTTTGAAAGCTATATTTAAATTTTTTATTTTTTTTTTAAAGTGTGTCCGTTTGTTTGGTGCAACTTTGTAATTACTTTTTATTAAAAATTATTTTGACTTTTTTAGCAACAGCTGCTTTGTATCTGTAACGTCCATTGTTGCGGACCGTCGTTCAGACCTACCATCTGACGGCTCCGGCCATGGATGTCTGTGTTCTCGGCGGCATCTCCCTCCAGGGAGACACCGGAATTCACTTCCGGGGTCCTGTGACTGTTTCCCGCAGGGCGCGCGTGCCGACATGTGCATGGCCTTAAAGGGCCAGTACGCGTCCATTTGTCTGCTGGGCTATAAAAAGTGTTCTGCCCACTTGTTCCTTGCCTGAACGTTGTATACCTAAAGTTTGTCTTGCAAATGGTCTCCCAGTGTTTTCTAGTTCCCAGTGTTACACGTTCCTGCTGCCTGTACCCTGTATCACGTCCTATCGTGCCTCTGTGCCATCTACAGTGAAAGTGAAGTCGTGTCTTCCACTGCATCTACTGTGCCATCTACGGAGAAAGTCAAGTTGTGTCTCCGCCACTGTCTACATTGCCTCAGGTACCCTTTCTGGACTATAGACTTTGTTAAGGACCTAGTTGGCCAGCTGCTATCCCCATGTCGTGACAGTATGCTCAGTCCATGGACCCCGCTGGTCAATTCAAGGGCATGTCACCCTCCCAAGCCATGCAGGTGGACCTGCAAGTTCTGCAAGCACGACAGGATCAACTTCTTGTGGCAGTAGATCCATTCTCTGCTCCTATGCAACCTCCTCCGATCGACACTCCTGCTACACCACCTGGCAGCTCCAGTTCGGATCCTCGGTTCTCGCTGCCATTGCCACCTCGGTTCTATGGAGACGCAAGTTCGTGCAGGGGGTTTCTGAACCAATGCCATATCCACTTCACTCTGCACGCCTGAGCATTTCCTTCAGACGGAGCCAGGATCACCTTCATTATGTCTCTACTTGCTGGCAAGGCCCTGGCGTCGGTGAATCCAAACTGGGAACGACAGGGACCCGATACTTCCAGGGGTTCGTGCGGTTGTTCCGTACCGTATTCGAAGAGCCTTGACGAGTCTCGTCGGCAGCCACTGCTATCTTTAACCTTTGCCAGGAGGACGCCTCCGTGGGCGAATACACCATCCAGTTCCGGACCCTGGCAGGAGAATTGTCCTGGAACAATGAGGCCTTGGTAGCATCCTTCTGGGATGGCCTATCGCCTGAGATCAAGGACGAACTTGCTGCTCGAGATCTACCAGCTGCCTTGGATTACCTGATTCTACTTACTACTCGAGTGGACATTAGGCTCAGAGAGAGATCTCAAGAGGTTCGACAGGAGAGACGGCTTCCTAGACTGGCGCGCAACTTCCAGCAACCCCTCTTGCCTTCTTCTTCTGCTCCGCCCGAGGTTCCGATGTAGGTGTATCGGCTTAAACTGTCCATTCAAGAGAAACAGCGCAGGCGCACCTCTGGACTCTGTTTATATTGCGGCCTCGCTGGCCATGTCGTGCGTCTGTGTCCTCAGAAGCCAAAAAACCCCAATGCCTAGGATTGGTTGGAGGGACAACCCTGGGCGATACTGCATTTAATAGAGACCTCTCCTCCAAACTGTTCATTCCTGTGACGATCATCGCCGGCGAGAGACCCCATCCAGTCTCTGCCTACCTGGACTCTGGCGCTGCAGCCAATTTTATCTGACAAGACCTTGTGGATCTTCTTCAGTTGCCCACTGTTCTGCTGGAAAAGCCGTTGATCATTGCCTCGTTAGATGGACTGCCTTTGCCTCACCCAGTTTTTTCTGTGACCAAGCCGTTAAGACTCCAAGTGGGAGTTCTTCACTCTGAACTCATCTCCCTGTTTGTCCTGCAAAAGGCCGTCAACCCCGAGCTGCTGGGTTTGCCTTGGCTCCGTTTACACGCCCCAGTCCTGGATTGGAACACTGGAGAGGTTCTCCAGTGGGGTCCCAAGTGTCTCGACTGCTGTCTGGTGCATGTCCATCCGCCTCAGTCTCCTCCGCATCAGTAACTGGCAGGGTTGCCTCCTTATTACTCTCTGTTCTCAGATGTCTTCAACAAGAAGGAAGCAGAGACATTGCCTCCACATATGATTGCCCTAACGACTTGGTTCCTGAATCGTCCCCTCCTTGCAGTAGAGTATACCCTCTCTCCTTGCCTGAAACCCAGTCTATGTCAGCCTATATTAAGGAGAATCTGCAGAGGGGCTTCATACGTAAATCCTCAACCCCGGCCGGAGCCGGGTTTTTCTTTGTCAACAAGAAAGATGGATCCCTCCGACCCTGCATTGACTACCGAGGCCTCAACCAGATCACGATGAAGAACAGGTACCCATTGCCTTTGATTTCAGAAGTGTTTGATCACATACGGGAGGCAATTTGTTTTTCTAAACTAGACCTGCGGGGGGCTTGCAATCTAATCCGGATTCGTCAGGGTGACGAGTGGAAGACTGCATTTAATACACGTTATGGACACTACGAATATCTGGTCATGCCCTTTTTCAATGACATTTTTCGTGATCTCCTCTATGTCTGTGTCGTGGTGTATCTCGATGACATTTAGATTTTTTCCCCAGAACTTGTGACTCATCAGGGTCATGTCCGCCAGGTGTTGCTTCGATTAAGGGAGAACCATCTTTATGCCAAGCTGGAGAAGTGCTCCGATCAGGGTCTCAAAATGGACCCTGAGAAGGTAAGAGCTGTCCTGGAATGGCCACGCCCCCAAGGCTTAAGGGCCATATAACGCTTCCTGGGATTCGCCAACTTCTACCGGCTCTTCATTCCCAACTTCTCTTCATTGACAGCTCCCATCTACACCCTCACTAAAAAGGGCATGAATGCCAAGGTGTGGACTCCAGAAGCAGAAGTCGCATTTAAAACCTTAAAGAGGCTCTGTCACCACATTATAAGTGGCCTATATTGTACATGATATGCTCGGCGCTGTAATGTAGATTACAGTAGTGTTTTTTATTTAGAAAAACGATAATTTTTGACGGAGTTATGACCTATATTAGCTTTATGCTAATGAGCTTCTCAATGGACAACTGGACGTGTTTTACTATATGACCAAGTGGGCGTTGTACAGAGGAGTGTATGACGCTGACCAATCAGCGTCATACACTCCTCTCCATTCATTTACACTGCAGATAGTGATATAGCTATATCGCTATATGCAGTCATATAAACACACTATAATGCTTCTCATGTGTCATGACAATGAATATACATTACCTCCAGCCAGAACGTGATGTGTATTCATTCTCCTGACCACTTCTGTAGCGTCTCTGTGAGTTACAGCATAGCAGGTGTAGTCTTGCGAGATTATGCTGTAAGCTGTCATTCACAGCGAGATCTCGCTGTGCTGTGCTGTAAATCACAGAGACGCTACAGAAGTGGTCAGGATTCTGAATACACATCACGTCCTGGCTGGAAGTAATGTATATTCATTGTCAGGACACTGCAGTAATGTTAGTGTTTGTGTATGTGGCTGCACATAGCGATATAGCTATATCGCTATGTGCAGAGTGAATGAATGGAGAGAAGATTGGTCAGCGTCATACACTTCTCTCCACAACGCCCACTTGGTCATATAGTAAAACACGCTCAGTTGTCCATTGAGAAACTCATTAGCATAAAGCTAATATAGGTCATAACTCCGTAAAAAATGATCATGTTTCTAAATAAAAAAACACTGCTGTAATCTACATTACAGCGCCGATCATATCATGTACAATATAGGTCACTTATAATGTGGTGACAGAGCCTCTTTAAAAAAGGCCTTCATGTCTATTCTTCATCAGCTTGATGTATCCCTACAGTTTTCATTAGAGGTGGACGCTTCCTCTTTTGGTGCCGGTGCACTTTTGTTCCAGAGAGGTTCGAAAGGCAATGCTGTGGTATTTGGCTACTATTCTAAGCTGTTTTCTCCCGCAGAGCGCAACTACTCGATTGGGGATCGGGACTTACTGGCCATCAAGCTGGCCTTGCAGGAGTGGAGACACCTACTGGAAGGCGCAGCTCATCCTATCCTGGTTTTCACGGACCAGAAGAACCTGACCTATCTACAGACGGCTCAATGGCTGAATCCTCGCCAAGCCAGGTGGTCGTTGTTCTTTGCTCGGTTCCGGTTCAAGCTCCACTACTGACCTGCCGACAAGAGGGCCGATGCCTTGTCTAGGTCGTTTGAAACAGAGGACACTGTGGAGTCCCCATAGACTATTATTGATCCTTCCTGCATCTTCTCTGTTAACCCTCTGCAAGTAAGAGACATTCCTCCGGGAAGAACTTTTGTACGTCTGGCAGACAGAGGAAGGATCCTTCACTGGGGTCACAGTTCCAAGCTGGCAGGTCATGCGGGTGCCCATAAGACCCGAGACCTAAGTGCCTGTCAGTTCTGGTGGCCCATGCTGCCCAAAGACGTCATGGACTTTGTCTCCTCCAGTACGGTGTGCGCAGCAAACAAAGTTGCCCACTCCAGACCAGCCAGTCTGCTCCAACCACTGCCTGTGCCCAATGCCCCCTGGCAGCATGTTGCTATGGACGTTGTCACAGATCTGCCTCTCTCTGCGGGATGCACTGTGATCTGGGTGGTGGTGGTGGATCGATTTTGTAAAATGGCTCATTTTGTTCCCCTGACTGGTCTGCCTTCTGCTGCTCGACTGGCCGACCTCTTTGTTCAACACATCTTCCGTCTGCACAGCTTGCATTTGCATATTGTCTCGGATCAAGGGGCCCAGTTCACCTCGAAGTTCTGGAGAGCACTCTGCGGCCTCCTCGGTGTAAAGTTGGAATTCTCCTCGGCTTATCATCCTCAGTCCAATGGACTAGTCGAAAGGGTTAACCAGATTATGGAGAACTATCTGCGGCACTTTGTCTACAGACGGCATGATGACTGGGTGCAACTGCTCCCGTGGGCTGAGTTCTCCTATAATAACCATACTAGTGAGTCCACCACCTCCAGTCCGTTCTGCATTGTCTACGGCCAACATCCTCATATACCTATTTCTGTTTCTACTATGTCCCAGGTGCCTGCAGCTGACTCTACCTTCAGGTACTTTCTGCAGATATGGCAACAGACACGATCTTCTATTCTGCTGGCGGTGGACCACATGAAGAGAAAGGCAGACACTAGAAGACGAGAACCTCCCCAGTTTCTTCCTGGTATGAAGGTCTGGCTGTCTTCCAGGAATATCCGGCTGAGGGTGCCGTCTTGCAAGTTTGCTCCCAGGTTCCTCGGACCCTTCGAGATTCTGCTACAAATCAATCATCAATCCTGTGTCTTACAATATTCGGCTGCCTCCTACCCTCAAGATCCCTAACTCCTTCCATGTCTCCTTGCTGAAGCCTGTGGTCCTGAACCGATACTCCAGAACTCCTAGTTCCGCAGTGGCTCCTGGCGGCTCGTCAGGGACTCTCGAAGTGAGGGAGATCCTGGCCACCAAGAGAGTGGGAGGAAGGACGTTTTATTTGGTGGATTGGAGAGGATTTGGTCCAGAAGAGAGGTCTTGGGAGCCAGAGGAGAACATCGATGCCCCTGTTCTCGTGAAGAGATTTCCCTCCCGCTCTGGCCCCAAGAAGAGGGGGCGTAAGAGGGGGGAAACTGTAACGTCCATGGCTGCGGACTGTCATTCAGACTTACCATCTGACGGCTCTGGCCATGGACTTCTGTGTTCTCGGTGGCATCTCCCCACCATTATCTAGGGAGACACCAGCACTCACTTCTGGGTTCTGTGACTATTTCCCGCAGGCCGCACGGCCTTAAAGGGTGAGTATGCGTCCAATTGTCTATAACCAGTAATTAGCCCAGAATGCTGCTGGGCTATAAAAAGGGCTCTGCCCACTTGTTCCTTGCCTGAGCGTTGTTGTATGCCTAAAGTTTGTCTTGCAAATGGTCTCCCAGTGTTTGCTAGTTCCCAGTGTTATTCATTCCTGCTGCCTGTACCCTGTATCCCGTGCTATCGTGCCTCTGTGCCATCTACAGAGAAAGTCAAGTCGTGTCTTTCGCTGCATCTACTGTGCCATCTACGGAGAAAGTCAAGTTGTGTCTCCGCCACTGTCTACATTGCCTCAGGTACCCTTTCTGGACTATAGACTTTGTTTTGTACCTGGTTGGCCAGGTGCTATCCCGCTACGCGGTACGGCCCAGTGGGTCCACACCCCCGTCGTGACAGTATCCTGTACAAAGAGCAGATGTATCTTGCGCTGGGACCTGAATCTGTCAGGTTAGCAGGATCGACGGGTTCAGTGTCTCTGATCGAGCTGTTATCAATCACATCTAAGTTTAACACTGATAAATGTAAGGTTATGCACTTGGGAAAGGAAAATACATGTCACCATTACACACTAAATGGGAAAACACTGGGTAATACTGACATGGAAAAAGAATTAGGAATTTTAGTTAATAGTAAACTTAACTGTAGCAAACAGTGTCAGGCAGCTGCTTCCAAAGCAAATAAGATTATGGAGTGCATCAAAAAGGGCATAGATGCACATAGCAAGAACATAGTTCTACCACTTCTTAAATCTGTAGTCAGACCACACATGGAATATTGCATGAAGTTTTGGGAGCCAGTGCACAACAGAGAAAAGGTAGAGCGGGTTTAAATGCAGACATCTAAAGTAATGAATGAATTGGCGGACGACAGTACCCAGAAATATGATCAAAATTATGGTTATTTAGTTTAGAGAAAAGACGGCTTAAGTGTGACCTAATAACTATGTATAAATGTATCAAAGCTCAATACAGAGGTTTCTTCCATGGTCTATTCATAGGGCTCTAACTATAAGAATGGGACATCCTCTACGTCTAGAGGAAAAAAAGTTTCTACACAAACATAGAAGAGGATTTATATGTAGGAGGTATCCTCCAGCTCACCTTCGGCAGAATCGCGCTGCTAGCTGCGCCCAATATCGATGTGTCGGTACACGGTGCAATGGACGAACAGGAATACAAGGAAAAGGATCCAGCGCCAAAAATGTAGTAAACTTTTAAAAGGAAACTGAGTTCAAATTTTATTTGGAAAATATTTAAAAATAAGAACGACTGTCCAGGTGCAAGGGTGGATTGAGAGGTAAGCACGCTGCCTACGTGATTCAGACGACCACAGCGTCCCTAATCAAGCCATGATTAAGGACGATGTGGTCGTCTGAAACGCGTAGGCAGCGTGCTTAACTCTCAATCCACCCTTGCACCTGGACAGTCGTTCTTATTTTTAAAAATTTTCCAAATAAAATTGGAACTCAGTTTCCTTTTTAAAGTTTACTACATTTTTGGATCCTTTTCCTTGTATTCCTGTTCATAGAAGAGGATTCTTTACTGTAAGGTCAGTGAGACTATGGCACTTTCTGCTAGAGAAAGTTGCCATGCTGAATTAACTGAACGAGTTCAAAAGGAGACTGTGTAGCGGCCATCACTACCCGCTGTCGTATACTTACCGACGTCCTCTGCTCTTGGCTGGTGCCGCTCCCCTCCTTCGGTCACCAGAAGTCCTGACCTGGCTTCTGTGACTCCTAGTGCATGCATGCCAAATTCCACCCAGCTTTCCTGGTTATAAAAAGAGATTCTCCCATATTGCTCCTGTGTCGAAGCAATTAGGTTCTACACTAGCTTACTAGTTGTACCTTGCATTGTTGTATATTTGGATTACCTGTTACTGACCTCTTGCCTGAACTTTGATCATTCCTGACTTTCATTTTCGTTTTTTCCTCCCCACATTCCAAAAGCCATAACTTTTTTATTTTTACGTCTATATAGTCCTATGAGGGCTTGATTTTTGCGGAACAAGTTGTAGTTTTCAGTAGCACCATTTATTGTGCCATATAATGTATTAGGAAACAGGAAAAATTGTTTGTGGGGTAGAAAATGAAAAAAACAGCGATTCCTCCATTGTTTTTTGCGCGTCGTTTGTACGGAATTCACGGTGCAATTAAAACAGCATGTTAACTTTATTCTGTGGGTCAATACGATTATGGCGATACCAAATATATATAGTTTTTTTTATATTTTACTACTTTTACAAGTAAAAACCTAAGTGTAAAAAATAAAATTTATTTTGTGTCGCCAAATTCCGAGAGCCATAACTTTTTTATTGTTCCGTCGATTAAGTGGTATGAGGGCTTATTTTTTTGCGGGATAAGCTGTCGTTTTTAATGATACAATTTTGGGGTACATGCAACATTTTAATCACTTGTAATTTAATTTTTTGTAGGAGATGAGGTGACCACAAAATAGAGATTCTGCTGTTTACAATTTTTTTTTTTTTACGGTGTTCACTGTGCGGGTTAAATAATGAAATATTGTAATAGTTCAGACTTTTACGGACGCGGCGATACCAGTTATGTTTATTTATTATTTTTTTTTACTATGCTCTAGAGGGAAAATGGGAAAAGGTTTTTTTTTTTAACTTTTAATTGAAAAAAATTTTTACATAAAAAAACCCTTTATTTTACTCATTTTCACTTTTTTTATTAGTCCCCCTAGGGAACTTCAACCAGCGATCATTAGATCGCTTGCACGATATACTGCAATACGAATATATTACAGTATATTGTGATTCTGACAGTCATCTATTAAGCCCTGCCAATAGGCCCCCAGGCAGCCATAGCAACCATCGCCCCCCAGCGATTGCGTTGCGGGGGGTGTGATGAGCTGCTAGAGGGGCTCGCTCCCCTCTTTCTAACTATTTAAATGCTGCGGTCGCTACTGACCGCAGCATTTAACGAGTTAAACTAGCAAGATTGCGTTCGAGTGCGATGCCGCTCGTTACTCTGAAGTGTTGGCTGTAACAAACAGCCGACACCGGCATCGTATGGAGCGGGTTCACTTCATGAGCCCGTTCCATACTTCCCCTAGCCGACTTTGGCGTATGGATACGTCAAATGTCGGGAAGGGGTTAAAGGGTGAACACCTAGTTATTGTAACGTCTATGGCCACGGTCCGTCGTTCGGTCATTAACCTCGACGGCCGTGGCCATGGACATCTTACCTCGCTGCAGCGTCGTCCTCCTGTGAGGCACCGGCACTCATTTCCGTACTTCGAGTGTCTCCCTGGGCTATAAAAAGGGCTCTGTCCTCTTGCTCTTTGCCAGGGCGTTGTTTGTTACCCATCCTTTGTCGTGCTTATGGTCTCCCAGTGTCTTCCAGTTTCCCAGTGTACCTTGCTCCTATATCCCGTATTCTGTTTCCGTGCTACCTAGTTCTAGTGCCGTGCTGTGCTATTGCCGTGCAGTGCTACAGTCTACGCTTGATTTGCTACGCCTCACCTGACGAATTCCTGCCGCCTGGTCCTGGACGTGCCTGCCTCGCTACTGCCTCAGGTACCCTCACTGAACTAATTGAACTCTGTACTTACCTATTTGGCCAGCTGCCATCCCGCTACGCGGTACGGCCCAGTGGGTCCACACCCCGCATCGTGACAGTACGCTCTGGCCATGAACTCCGCTGGTCAATTCAAGGGCTTTGCACCCTCCCAAGCCATGCAGGCGGATCTGCTGGATCTCCGAGCTAGGCAAGATAAGCCCCTCGTTGCAGTGGACTCTATGGCGCAGCAGCTAGGGGCGCTAGTCACTTCTCTTCCTGACTCTATGCAAGTCCTTCAAGCCGATCCTCCTGTTACTCCTCCTGGCAGTTCCTGTCCGGATCCTCGGTTCTCGCTGCCATTGCCCTCTCGGTTCGATCGAGATGCCAGTGCTTGTCGGGGGTTTCTGAACCAATGCCACATTCATTTTACACTGCACTCTCGAGCATTTCCGTCAGATGGAGCCAAGATTGCATTCATCATATCCCTCCTGACTGGCAAGGCCCTGGCATGGGCTAATCCTATCTGGGAACATCAGGGACCCGAGACTCGAGATTTCCAAGAGTTTGTGCGAATATTCCGACCTTCGCCAAGGACACCTCCGTGGGCGAGTATACGATCCAGTTCCGAATTCTGGCAGGAGAGCTATCCTGGAACAATGAGGCCTTCGTGGCATCCTATTGGCATGGCCTGTCATCCGAGATCAAGGATGAACTGGCTGCTCGAGACCTGCCTTCTGCCTTGGACGACTTGATTCTGCTTGCCACTCGGGTAGACATAAGGCTGAGGGAAAGATCTCATGAGGTTCGTCAGGAGCGTCGGCGCCCTAGACTGGCGCCCAACTTTCAGCAACCCCTCTTGCCTGCTTCTATTGCTTTTCCCGAGGTCCCGATGCAAGTAGACCAACTAAAATTATCGGTCCAGGAGAAACAGCGCAGGCGCACCTCTGGACTTAGCTTATATTGTGGCCTCGCTGACCATGTAGTGTGTCTGTGTCCTCACAAGCCAAAAAACCCAGCGCCTAGTTTTGGTTGGAGACACAACCCTGGGCGTCAACACATTGAATCAAGAACGCTCTTCCAAACTATTCATTCCCGTAACCATCATTGCTGGTGAGAGGTCCCATCAGGTCTCCGCATATCTGGACTCCGGCTCTGCAGCCAACTTCGTCTGCCAGGACCTTGTGGATCTCCTACAGTTGCCTACTATCCCGCTTGAAAGGCCATTAATCGTTGCCTCGTGGAAGGACTGCCATTGCCTGACCCAGTTGTGTCCGTAACCAAACCCTTGAGACTCCAAGTGGGAGCCCTTCATGCTGAACTCGTCTCCCTGTTCGTCCTGTCCAAGGCCATCAACGCCGTGCTGCTGGGTTTGCCTTGGCTTTGTCTGCACGCCCCCGTCCAGGATTGGAACTCTGGAGAGGTCCTCCAGTGGGGCTCGAAGTGTCTTGACCGCTGTCTGGGCCATATTCAGTCACCACAGCCTGCTCCTCTTCAGTCTTTGACAGGGTTGCCTTCTTGTTTCTCCATGTTCTGCGATGTCTTCAATAAAAAGGAGGCTGAGACCTTGCCGCCACACCTGGCATATGACTGTCCGATCAACCTGGTTCCTGAATCGTCTCCTCCTCGTGGTAGAGTGTAACCTCTCTTCCTGCCATAGACCCAGTCCATGTCGGCCTAAATTAAGGAGAACCTGGAGAGGGGTTTAATTCGTAAATCCTCATCCCCGGCCGGAGCGGGGTTCTTCTTTGACTACCAAGGCCTAAACCAGATCACGGTGAAGAACAGGGCCTTTGATTTCTGAACTGTTTGATCGCATACGGGGGGCAAAAATTTTTTCTAAGCTAGACCTGCGGGGGGCCTACGATCTGATTCGGATTAGTCGAGGTGATGAATGGAAGACTGCCTTTAATACTCGTGATGGGCACTACGAATACTTAGTTATGCCCTTCGGCCTGTGTAACGCCCCCGCAGAATTTCAAGTATTTGTCAATTACATTTTTCGTGATCTCCTTTATGTTTGTGTTGTGGTGTATCTCTATGACATTTCGATTTTTTCCCCAGATCCAGTAACTCATCAGAGTCATGTCTGCCAGGTGTTGCTCTGTCTTAGAGAGAATCGCCTTTATGCCAAGTTGGAGAAGTGTGTTTTTGAGAAGTCTCTATCCTTCCTGGGCTATATTATCTCCGATCAGGGCCACAAGATGGACCCCCAGAAGATAAAGGCTGTCCTGGAGTGGCCACGCACCCAAGGCTTAAAGGAACAGTGTCATCACAAATAATTTTTTGATATGTTAAAGATGTTAGTGCTTTAATAAAAACGTTTATATTCATTTGTGTGTTTGTGTTTTACTGTTTCTTATTTTTACACTTTTTCTTCCCTATGGGGGCTGCCATTTTTTGTTCCATTTCTGTGTGTGTCGATTAACGACACACACAGACATGGAGTACGGCAGCCACAGTCCCATAGGGACTGTGAACGGCTCCCGTCCCATTCACGTCCGTGTACGGCGTCTGTGTGGGAACTGCGCATGCGCCGCTCCCACACAGTCCTATTCGAAATTGGCGCCGTCCGGCGCCATTTTCCTGTGGACCGGAAGTCGCGGCCGGACAGTAATATTACTACTTCCGGTCGCGGCTTCCGGACTTGTGCACATGGAACAGCGGCAGCAAAGGGAGCGGACGGGCCGGAGGGAGCCGCGGCGGCAGGAGCAGGTAAGAGATTTCAATGTATGTTAGTGTTTGTGTGTGTTTACTACTGTATGTAAACCTACTACACTGTGGGTTACCTCAAAAAATGGCGACACACAGTGTAGGAGGTTAAACCTTTCAAACCCCTCGTTTATCCCGGCACTAGCCAGGATAAAGGAGGGGGGGATGCTGATAGCTCACTAGAGCGAGAGCTTTTAACCCAATGTTGCAATGCTGCAATTTTGGGAACTAGCTCCATCTAGTGACCAAAAATGGGTAGTATTATAAATTAGAAAAAATTTATAATATTTCCTGACTCGCGAAAAAAATAAAAAAAATTTGAACAATGTTTAATCACCCACACACTAAATGTTTAAATTTTTAAAAAAAAACATGTTTTTCCGGCAACACCATGCCTTTAAGGGCCATACAACGCTTCCTAGGATTCGCCAACTTCTACCGACTGTTCATCCCCAACTTCTCATCTCTGACTGCTCCTATCTCCACCCTCACTAAGAAGGGTATGAATGCCAAGATGTGGACATCGGAGGCTGAAGCCGCATTTGAATCCTTAAAGAAAGCCTTCACGTCTGCCTCCATTCTGCACCATCCTGATGTATCCCTACAGTTTTCGTTAGAGGTGGACGCTTCCTCGGTTGGTGCTGGTGCACTGTTGTTCCAGAAAAGATCGAAAGGCAAGGCTGTGGTATGTGGCTACTATTCCAAGCTGTTTTCTTCCGCAGAGCGCAACTACTCGATTGGGGACCGGGAGTTACTGGCCATCAAGCTGGCTCTGCAGGAGTGGAGACATCTACTGGAAGGCGCGATTCATCCTATCCTGATCTTCACGGATCACAAGAATTTGACCTACCTACCTACAGACGGCCCAGCGGTTGAATCCTCGTCAAGCCAGGTGGTCGTTGTTCTTTGTTCGGTTTCGGTTCGAACTCCACTACCGACCCACCGACAAGAATGTGAAGGCCGATGCCTTGTCTAGATCTTTTGAAACCGAAGACGCCATGGAATCTCCACAGAATATTGTTGACCCATCCTGCATCTTCTCTGTGAATCCCCTGCAAGTTAGAGACATTCCTCCGGGTAGGACTTTTGTACGTCTGGCTGACCGAGGAAGAATTCTTCGCTGGGGTCACAGTTCTAAGCTGGCAGGTCATGCGGCTGCTCGTAAGACCCAAGATCTAATCACCCATCAGTTCTGGTGGCCCACGCTGCCCAAAGACGTTATGGACTTTGTCTCCTCTTGCACAGTATGTGCATCAAATAAAGTTGCTCACTCCAGACCTGCTGGCCTGCTCCAACCACTGCCTGTGCCCGTTGCCCCGTGGCAACATGTCGCTATGGACTTTGTCAAGGATCTTCCTTCTTCTGCGAGTTGCAGTGTGATCTGGGTGGTGGTGGATCGATTTTCCAAAATGGCTCACTCCATTCCGTTGACCGCTCTGCCGTCTGCTACGCGATTAGCTGACCTCTTCATACAACACATCTTCCGTCTGCACGGCTTGCCCCTGCATATTGTCTCGGACCGAGGGGTCCAGTTCACCTCAAAGTTTTGGAGAGCACTCTGCGGCCTCCTCGGTGTAAAATTGGACTTCTCTTCGGCCTATCATCCCCAGTCCAATGGGCAAGTTGAGAGAGTTAACCAGATTATGGAGAACTATCTACGTCACTTTGTTTCCAGGCGCCATGATGATTGGGTGCAGTTGCTCCCGTGGGCAGAGTTCTCTTATAACAATAACAACCACACCAGTGAGTCGACCACTTCCAGTCCATTCTCCATTGTCTACGGCCAACATCCTCGGATACCTCTTCCTGTTTCTACTATGTGGCAGGTGCCTGCAGCCGATTCTAACTTCAGGGACTTTCTACAGATATGGCAACAGACCCGATCTTCTATCCTGCTGGCAGTGGACCGCATGAAGAGAAAGGCAGATACAAGAAGACGGGCACCTCCGCAGTTCCTTCCAGGGACTAAAGTCAGGTTGTCTTCTAGGAATATTCGGCTGAAGGTGCCATCGTGCAAATTTGCTCGATTCCTCGGACCCTTTGAAATCCTGCTACAGATCAACCCGGTACACTACAAGCTGCGGCTGTCCCCTACCCTCAAGATTCCTAACTCCTTTCACGTCTCCTTGCTGAAACCCATGGTCCTGAACTGCTACTCCTAGCTCCACAGTGGCCCCTGGCGGCTCATCGGGGACTTTCGAAGAAAAGGAGATTCTGGCTACCAAGAAGGTGGGAGGAAGGACATTTAATTTAGTGGATTGGAGGGGGTTCGGCCCAGAGGAGAGGTCTTGGGAGCCAGAGGAGAACATCGATGCTCCTCTCCTCATGAGAGGTGGGATACTGTAATGTCTATGGCCATGGTCCGTCTTCGGTCGTTAACCTCGACAGCCGTGGCCATGGACATCTTACCTCGCTGCAGCGTTGTCCTCTTGTGAGGCGCCGGCACTTAAAGGGCCAGTGCGCACATTTTTGCAGAAAGTCTGCAATCTAGCCCAGGATGCCCTGGACTATAAAAATGGCTCTGTCCTCTTGCTCTTTGCCATAGTGTCTTTGCCATAGTTCTAGTGCCGTGCTGTGCTATTGCCGTGCTGTGCTACAGTCTACGCTTGATCTGCTTCACCTCTCCTGACGACTTTCCGCCGCCTGGTCCTGGATGTGCCTGCCTCTCTACTGCCTACGATTGCCTCAGGTACCCTCGCTGAACTAATTGAACTCTGTACTTACCTGTTTGGCCAGCTGCCATCCCGCTACGCGGTACGGCCCAGTGTCTCCACACCCCGCATCGTGACAGTTATCCCTTGGACTCTGTTTCCTAGTTTAGCACTATGCCCAATCCCTTAGCAACACAGGTGGTTCCAGACGATTCTCTGTTGGCTTCGTGACAGTCACTACTAAGTTATGGGCACTAGATTACTGTAGATGGGTTATTGATCCATGGATTTATTCTGATTGCCATATTGGAGTCGGGGAAATATTTTTCTCTAAAATGAGGAAATTGGCCTTGTGTGGGTTTTTTTCTCCTCTGGATCAACATTGAAGAATGATAAGCTGCACTGGATGGACGTATGTCTTTTTTTGGCTTTACAAACTTTGATATCATGATAATTAAATATTAACCCTTTAACTGCCATTGTGGTAGGAGTGGTTCTCAGTGGCCAATAACATACTTCAAAAGTGTTGCATTAAAATATTGCAACATGTAAAAGATAACTTTGGCTTTCCTTGGTACACTGTCACACTGAACTGTACCATATGATGTAACTCAGTCCAGTACAATACTAGAGTCACAAAAATCATGTCTGCAGATGCAGGTCATAATTTCACATCTGGTGTTACAGTTTATATGGGCACAAAAGGGTTTTTGTTATGCTATGGGTGGAGGTGGATTATTACAGTAGTATAATGTTCACAGTAATCCACATAGGCACAATTTACCATGGGTAACGCACATTGTACATCTCTTTGGTAGGGAGCTTGTCAGAGTACACTCTCTGCCAATTGTTCAAATTAAAATCTGCAGTCTGCAATAGGTATCACCATTTTCAGATTTAGTTGCAACATACCAAAGAAAGCTGTACCAAAGCTCGTACCAAAACACTATTAAATGACACATACATAAATAAGCAGAAATACACAAATCAAACACACACACGTGTGTGTGTGTGTGTGTGTGTGTGTGTGTGTGTGTGTGTGTGTGTGTGTGTGTCTGTTTGAACACACAGTGTTGCATTAAGGTAGGCATAATGGTAAACAACTGGTTGGTGCGTAAACAGTGTTTCAGGTGGAAAATGTATATGTAATCTCACAAATATGAAAATATTTGACATTTTTTCAAAAGTCACGACTTTTACCACAGCTTAATGTTGCAGAAAAGCAGTGATTTGTGTGAACCATTGGCTGTTACATTGACAATCGGCATACCGTCTCCGGGCAGGAAATATATGGGTTGGAAAGGAGGGGGAAGCGGGATCAGAGCCTTTTATTATCTAAATTTTTCTTTACAAATTCTCTGGTTTGCTGACAGATTTAATCACAAACTGGAGGTTTTATGCATTTTTGGCCACAAAAATATCACAATTTGATACAAAATTGTACTTTTACAATCTGTAGGGCCTCATGGCAGCTGTCATGCTTGATACGCTCGTAGTTATGACTATGTATGTGCCCTTTAACCAACAAATATTTTTTAGGACAATAAATGTATAGTACAAAAAATAATATGTATACTTTTTGGATGGATTTGTTATACAGATCGTTTAAAAGGTTGGTAAAGAGTTTGTATACAGATGTATTCAATTGGCCATAGTTTCACGAATACATGGGCTTTTTTTTTTATACAAGAAGTCAACTTTAAACGTATCTAAACATATTGTTAGGAAACACCTGTCTAGCTTCTGGGCGGTTCTTCTTTTACCTTGAACTTATCTCTCTTCTCTGTCCTTCTGACAATCAGCTGTAGTGTTTTATTTATACCTGTCTTTTCCCACCTGTTTTTGATTGTGAATTTTCCTATCTCCTTGTTTCTGATCAAGCTGCTGACTGCTCCTGCACTTCTATTTTCTGACCTCGTGTATACTGACCTCGGCTTGTCTCACGTTAAGCCTCTGTGCTCCTGGGTTGGTTTTGACCGTGGCTTGTCTGATTACCTCTACCCCATTTCTGGACTTTCAGTTAATCTATTGGCTGTCTGGTTTCCAGCTCAGGTTTGCCTGCATTGCACCTCTTATCCAAAACTACACTCTGTTAAGTCAACGTGGGTTCTAAGCAGCAAATTTCATCCCACCCTGCAGTCGGCTCTGGTGAACACGTTAGAGTAGCCTTAGACACTGTCGATCAGAGTGGTTACGGATTTGAGGTTGCGGGTTTACGTGCACGCTCTTTCCCGGCAGACTCCAGCAGCCTTGAGGTATCGCTCCACTTGCATTTCCATAACACATATACTGTGCAAACGTAAACGCCTTTGTTTGGATATGTCTGTAATTGGCCTCCATTTTTTTTTAAAAATACTTAACATCATTTTTTTTAAAGGTTTTCCACGGTTTTTAAAAAAAAGTGTAGCAGCCTACACTTTTCTGTACTTTCAATAAGGGGTATCCAGTCATAAACCTGCCCCATAGAAGCCTATGGATACTGTACATACTGCCAACTGCATGGCCAAATATTGTGTAAATAGAGCATTACAGAAACATCTGGCAGCGAAAAGAGGTCAATAAAATACACTAACAGACGACCATAAAATATACAATTCACTCATATACATGCACACTTGGTCAATGCACCGATGAGGAGAGGGGAATCACCCGTTGCCACACAATTCAGGGAGCAGCTTATTTCCTGTGGAGACAAAGTATTCGGTTGAAATCAAACATGCCCAATCTTACTTTCACTTGACTTCTGCTGTCAGGGGAGAGTTGTTAGGCCCCCATACATATTATATTGTCGTCAAATCTTGCCGAAATCAGCCGGTTTAGCCAAGTTTCATCTAGTGTGTATGGGCACCTTAAGACACTGCCATATACTCACTGACTTATCGTCTGTGAGAACAAAAGACTAAGCATCCGATAAATCTGATATGCCTGATCCCTCCTTCTTCGAATATCTGCTGACGAGGAATAGACAGAAGGCCTGCATACACATTAGATTGTAGGCCGATCCTGGTCATTCAGCGATCCTATTAAGCCGATGAGAGGTGGTCATACATGCATGTTGTATCTCTCTTTTAAAGTCTAAAGAAATCATTGGCTTGGCTGCTTCCATAACTTCTATAGACGTCTGTGGGATGGGTGCAGTAACCAATTTTTTTGCCATGCGGCCTCCACTAACCTTAATCCAAACCTGTAAACCTGTATGCAATAAAGGTTGTCTTTTGTTCAGATCTTGAGTTATTTGTATTAATATTACTGTATTATAGTCAAAGCAGCAGGCACTAAAGCACTGAACATGCTGAGCATACAGTGGTAGTGGTTTAAGCTCTCTGCACTTACTTATATAGTTCTGCTGCCAAATGGAAGGAGCATCCTGCAGTATCACTGAGAACAGGCTCAAAGTACAGCCAGTGCTTTCATTTATGATTATAATACAGTAAACTTAAGAGCTGTGCTGCCTGCTTCCCTTGGTAAAATAAAGAGAAACCAGCTGTTCTTAGGATTATAATGTAGTGACTTTAATAAGATTGCTCCTGCATTGAAAAATATTCTGCTCTTCATGATAGCAAAAGCTTCTGGCAACATTTGGGCAGAATAACTAATACGTTTTAGACAACTTAAACTTAGACAATGCAGTCAGAACATGCGACAAATTTATCACAGTAATGCATGCTGTTTGATAAATATGGCGCATCTAGCTAAACACTTTTCTCTTCTTTATGCCAACTCTTGAATGGCTTAGTTTACGCTGGTCTTGCACATGGCGACTTATCTCAAGCCATGCCTCTTTCTGATAGACCTTGCCCAATTTTGTCTAGGCTACGCATCCTTATCGAGCGAGGCACAAAAAGTATCTAAAAGAGTTAATAAATGTGGTGCACTGCATGTGCGCTAAAATTCTGGCTCAATTTGAGCCAGAATGTTGGTGCATTTTGAATTGTAAATCTGCCCTATTGTGTTTTATGTACCAGGTAGAAAGTTTTCTATGACCATTCATGCATAGTCACTTGGGGTAATAATGCCATGCATTACTAAAGTTCTAAAGGATGAATATGGCAATATGTGGCGGAATTGCTCTGGAATTCCGCTGCGGACACTCCCCAGCGGAAATCCGCATTGACCCGTTTCTCCATTGCCTTCCACGGCTTTTTAGTAGGGTTCGTTTGCACGTTGCGGACAATTCCGCTGCGGAGCATAGGCTGCGGTGTGGAATTTGGTGTCCGCAGCATACAATGGTTGTTGCGGACATGTGGCGGACTGTTTGCGGACTCATTGCGGAATTTCTCCATTGACTTCAATGGAGATTCAAAATTCCGCAATAAAGTCCGCAGATTTTATGTAGATGTTATGTGTGCTGCGGAGCGTATTGGTTTTACTAACATGACATTTCTTCATTCTGGCTGGACCTATGTATTTCTAGGTCTACAGCCAGACTGAGGAAGTCAATGGGGCTCCCGTAATTACGGGTGACTACGTGTGTGCACCCATAATTACGGGTGACTACGTGTGTGCACCCATAATTACGGGTGACTACGTGTGTGTACCCGTAATTACGGGAGCGTTGCTAGGCGATGTCAGTAAATAGTCACTGTCCAGGGTGCTGAAAGAGTTAAGCGATCGGCAGTAACTGTTTCTGCATCCTGAACAGTGACTACCGATCACAATATACATCAACCTGTAAAAAAAAATAGAAGTTCATACTTACCGATAACTCCTTGCTTCTTCCTCCAGTCCGGCTTCCCAGGATGACGTTTCAGTCTAAGTGACGGCTGCAGCCAATCACAGGCTGCAGCGGTCACATGGACTGCCACGTCATCCAGAGAGTTCGGGCTGGATGCCGAAAGAGGGACACGTCACCAAGACAACGGCCGGTAAGTATGAAATTCTTTTACTTTCACTAGGGAAAGTGCTGTCCCTTCTCTCTATTCTCCACTGATAGAGAGAAGGGAAGTACTTTCACCTCAATATGCAACGGCTAGTCCGCATCAATTTAATGCCCATTTTGGGCAGAGCCGCAACAGAATCTGCAACGCACATTCTGTGCGGCATTGATGCGGACAGTTGCGGAAGAAATACGCCACGTCTGGGCATGTCCTTAGAGAAAAAAAAGATGGGAATTTATAACTACTTTTAGGTGCAAGTGACACTTACTAAGTCACCACAAGATCAACACAGATGACCAGTGGATGGAGGCTAAAGTGCTCAATTACATAATATGGAAATTAAGCTACTTGACAAGAGGCAGGACACTGCATCAATAGACTATCAAGGACTGGACTTTGTACCAATGGGTCAGCAAGGATGATCCTCTAGATCAATAGGTGCTACTGTGCATTATATTTCACATGCTAAGAGGAAGGGGGAAAGGGATAGTTTGTGACATCAAGGAGCAAGGTAATAATTTGAAAGAGGACCGTAGTGTTAGCAATTCAGCATTAAAATGGATAAACAATGCAATTATGCGTGAATGATTTAACAATAACCATAAATAAAACAACTATTCATAACAATACGTTTGATCGTTAAATCACATTGCGAGTATGTCCAATCTGCTTTACAGTGAAATTTCATTGACAATAATAACATAATAGTTACACAAAACGGATCAACAGTCATTAAAACCAAGCACAAAAAAGTTTTAGTCAAAATACATATCCATTATCTTTATGTTCCCAGTTTCAAGCATGCCTTGAAGACTTATTTCTTCAAGGAGACTTATGTCACATAGTCCATGGCCCATAGCGAAACTGACCTGGTCACAAATGTCTACACTTTCTTCAACCAGCTACCCTTGTTGCATCCCTCTGCAGCTCTATTCATATTCCTCTTGCCAACATAGGGGGCAGGACCCCTGTACAAAATCAGCACCTTGTACCTATTGTGATAGTCCTCCCATTCCATTTAGATTGGAAGCTCATTAGTCAGAGACCTCTCTCCTTTTGTCTCATTGTTTGTTCATTTGTTGGTTTTATATAAATAAAGATTATTATTATTATTATTATGTAACCATCAGATGGCTAAGAATATAATTTTGTGTATATCACATTATTAACATTATTCATTCGATACTACTGTATTTTTTAATGAAATTATGAAATCACTAATGTTATATTAACAGGACAGTTAAAAAGGTTGTGTGATGGCTGTTGTTTTATCGGCTGTCACACGGTTAATTCAGAACAATGAAGTTCTATGGGTGTATTCACACAGCAGTTTTTTTAATGGCCTGTAAATACTGGCCATCAAAAAATACAGCATGTTCTATTTTCACGGCATGATGGCCACCATAGAAATCAATGGATCCGTTTTTAATGGCTGTTCTTCAGAAAACGATCCGTGTGACAGCCGTTAAAAACTAATCCTGACCCTCAGAAGGGCTCCGGCAGGAAACTAATGTCTTGGAAAAGCTCTTGACATCACTGTCTATAAATGGACAGTGATGTAATAGGCTTTGTAATGCGAGAATTCCCAGCCAGATTTGCGACAACGCTCTGGCCGGGGATTCCATTTATGAACAGTGACATTAGGGGCTTTGCCTTGGTCTCAGAGCTTTGGTAATGCTATGGTCGTGGATTCTGCTCCTAGTGACGTCAGGGGCTCCCCCAGTAAGAGCGTTGCCGACGCTCTGGCTGGGGATTTCCGCATATGAAAGCCCCTAATGTCACTGTCCATATATGGGGCTTCTAAGAGGAGCGGAATCCACGGCCAGAGAGTCGGCAACGCTCTGCCCATGGATTCCACTCCTGTGGTGCTTTCTACAGAGGGGTGGGGGGGTTTGGCGCTATCTACATGGGCACTGTGGCACTAAGTAGGTACTATATACAGGGGGCGCTGTGGCGGTATCTACATGGGAACTGTGTTTGGCACGATCTACATTGGCACTGTGGCACTATCTACATGGGCACTGCAGGGTTTTCAGGGCAAACAACCCTGAAACAGTCAGACAGCCAGGAAATTAAGTATAAAAAAAATATAACAACTAACAAACAGGGCTATATTAGCAACAACAAAAAAATATTGTATCCACATCCTTGTCTGCAGTCTTTATCAAACTACATTCTTTAAAAATCTCTTGGGAACAATACCTCATGCACAACATCTCAGAGACACAGATTAAAAACTCTGTTGAAGACTTCTTGAGCTAAATGATACATCTCTAAAACATCAAACCAATTAGCTCAAGAAACCAGCAGATGATTTTACTCCATTATAATAAGTCACAATAAATGTCAAAAATAAATGCTCATGACCAACAACAAAACCACACTGTTACATGCTTGTTATTTGCATGCACCACAATTATAAATAAAAAGACATGCATTAAATTGTGCCATCTTCTATTCTTTACCTTTTCAGCAGACTGAGCAGTGCCAAAGAAAATTGGAATGAAGGCCAGCCAAACAATGCAGGTTGTATACATGGTGAAACCAATAGGCTTTGCCTCGTTAAATGTCTCAGGAACTCCACGGGTTTTGATAGCATAAACAGTGCAGGTTACCATAAGAAGCATGCTGTAGCCCAAAAGGCAAATGAGGGAAAGGTCCGAAATATCACATTTGAGCACTCCTCGTGCAAGTTGTGGATCTGGTGTGCGCTGGTTCTCATAATCCACGACAGGTCGAGATGGGTCCACAAAAAACCATACAAGCACACCCAGTAATTGGACAGAAGAAAGACTAGCAGTAATTACTAGCTGGGAAGATGGGCTGATATATTTCGGAGCACTGACTGATCTTTTACCCTGTTCAAAAATACGGTAGATTCGGTTGGTTTTTGTGAGCAGTGCAGCATAGCTAATGCTCATTCCCAGTCCCAAAAAGACCCTTCGTAGTGAGCAGGTTCCATAACCAGGCTGGGCCACCATAATAAAAGTGTTGATATAACACAAGAAAATACCAGTGAGAAGGACATAACTTAGTTCTCGACCAGAGGCCTTAACAATAGGAGTATCATTGTATCTCATGAAAGTGCCCACCACTATCAGAGTTGCCAAAATGCCCAGCACAGCAAGAAGTAACGGCACTACAGCCCAAGGAGAACTCCACTCAAGCTTGATCACAGGAATGGAAGTGCAAAATGTATGGTTCTCATTTGGTCTCATGTGGATGGGACATCTCTTGCAGGTGTAGGCATCAAGTTGATACTGATAACCTTCACATTTTTCACAATGCCAACAGCAGGGCATTCCTTTTACCACCTTCTTCCGCTCACCTGGAAGGCAAGGCTGACTGCAGACAGAGGGGGGGATCAGAGGGAAGTGAGAAGAGGAAGGATGTGTACCCGGCCAGTGCATGCGATCAATCTTGCAGACAATGCAATGGTAAAGAAAGAGGAAACAAAAGAATAAGTTAGTGTATGAGTAAAATACTATGCATTCTTTGAAAATATAATAAAAAGCGTAAAAATTATAGAATAATAAGATACAATTATTAAGTCCTTACTGCATTGTAAAAAAAATTATACACATTATCTGTTTACATGTCATTGCTAAACATTTCACAAATTGTAGACTTCTCTATTAATTTGTACATCTAATACATTTGTAATGATTCTCTGCTACACTATCTAACCAAAAATATGTGGACATCATACCTACATGAGCTTGTTGAGGCAGTTATCAGGCACTGGTGGATTATTGGACGAGAAGGTCAGGCTCCCAATTGGTGTCACCAATTCATCCCAAAGGTTATTGATGGGATTTAGACAGTGCTCTGTGCAAACCACTCGAGTTCCACCACACCAAACTTGTCAAACCATGTTATTATGGACCTTTCTTTTTGCACAGGGGGACAGTAATGCTGGGACAGACAGAAAAAGGACCTTTCCCGAACTGTTGCCACAAAGTTGGAAGAATTAAATTGTCCTAAAGGTCTTTGTATGTTATAACATTATCCTTCACTGGAAATATTGGGCCTTAAAAATCAGCCCCAGACCAATATTCCTCCTCCACCAAATTTTACAATAGGCAAATTGCATTCCAGTAGGTAGCATTTTGCAGGCATTCACCAAACCAGCATTCGTCTATAAGACTGCCAGATAGTGAAACTTGTTTCATCACTCAAGAGAACATGTTTTCACTGCTCTGGAGAGCTTTACACAATTCCAGTTGAAGCAACTTGGCATTTGTGCATATGGCCATTTTAGGCATTATGCATGGTGTTCTTAGGCTTGTGTTCAGCTGCTCGACCTTAAAAACCAAATTCATGAAGCTGCAGATACACAGTTCTTTGCGGATGTCACTTCCAGAGGAAGTTTGGAACTCTATACTAACTGATGCAACAGAACTTAGGCGATTTTCATGCACCCCGCTCTGTGAGTTTGTGTGGTCTACCGATTCGTAGATGAGCTGTTGTTACTCCTAGAAAGGAAAGACCTAGCAGATCAGACATTTTGTGAACTCACTTGTGGCCTGACTTGTGGCGAAGGTGGCATCATAGGACAGTGCCACGTTTTAAAGTCACAAACCTTTTCAGTACAAACCATGCTACTAGCCGTGTTTGTCTATAGGCATTGCATGGCTTTTATGTACTTGTTTGCAATGGGTGTGTCTGAAACACCTGAACTCAATAAATAGGAGTGGTGTCCACATAATTGTGGCCATATAGTGTATTTCATGCCTTCTCCACAATTTAGCTAATACATCCCTTGACTTCTCTTACTTTAAGATGAAGATGATCCGCCCACTGTCCAATCACTTTGTATTCAGGGGTGCCATTGTGCATCTGGTACTGGTAGATTTCGTAGCGACCTGGAGCATCGCCATTCTCATTAAATGTTACTGGTGTGCCAGCAATTCCTGCAAAGTGATATCTGCTTGAGTTACAAGTAGTATGTGAGGAACAATAAATCCACATTGACATGTCAAGACACTGTGCAATATTTATGGTCACTGCAAGTTAAATACAATTATGTTTATTAACCTAACAATGTATCTTGTATAAAATCTCTCAGAATTTAAAATTTTTGTGACACTAGACTGATAAAACAGTCAATGCCTTTGCTAAACTGTATACAGTACATTCGGAAATTCTTCAGACCCTTTCACTTTTTTCCCATTTTGATATTCTGATGCCTGGTGTTAAAATAAAAAAAATATATGGTTTTTCCCCCATCATTCTGCACTTTATACTCCATAATGTAAAAGCCGAATTTTAGAATTCTGTGCAAATTTATTAAAACTGAAAAACTCAAACTTCGCATGGAAATAAGTATTCAGACCCTTTGCTATGACACTTGAACTTTAGCTCTTGGGGCCTCCCATTTCTCTAGATCATCTTTGTAATGTTTCTAGACCTTGATTGGAGTTCACCTGTGGTAAATTCATTTGATTGGACATGATTTGGAAGGACACACCCCGGTCTATATAAGGTCTCACAGCTGACAATGCATATCAGAGCAAAAAACAAGCCATGAGGAGGAAAGAACTGCCTGTAGAGCTCAAAGACAGGATTGGTGGAGGCACAGATCTGGAGATGGGTACAAAAAAATATATGCTGCACTGAAAGTTCCCAAGAGCACAGTGGCCTCCTTAAATGGGAAAAGTTTGGAACAACCAGGACTTTTCCTAGAGCTGTCCGCCCCACCAAACTAAGTAATCGGGGGAGAAGGGCCTTGGTAGGAGAGGTGACCAAGAACCCAATGTTCACTCTGGCTCAGCTCCAAAGATCTTGCGTGCAGACGGGTAAAACTTCCTTAAGGTCAACCATCAATTCAGCACTCCACCCATCTGGGCTTTATGGCAGAGTGGCCAGAAAGAAGTCTCTCATCAGTAAAAGACACATGAAAGCCGCCTGGAGTTTGCAAAAAAGCCCCTAAAGGACTCTCAGACTATGAGAAACAATATTCTGTGGTGTGATGAAACCGAGATTGAGATTTTGGCCTCAATTCTAAGTGTCATGTCTGGAGGAAACCAGGCACTGCTCATCACCAGCCCAATACCATCCCTACAGTGAAGCATGGTGATGGCAGCATCATGTTGTGGGGGTGTTTTTCAGTGTTTGGGACAGAGAGGCTGGTCAGGGTTGAGGTAAACATGAATGGAGAAAAGTACAGAGATACTCGTAATGAAAACCTGATCCAGAGTACTTTGGAGCTCTGACTGGGCCGAAGGTCTACCTTTCAACAAGACAATGACCCTAAGCACCCAGCCAAGTGTAAATGTGAATGTGATTGAGGGGCCCAGCCAGAGCCCTGACTTGAACCCAATTGAACATCTCTGGAGCCCATCCAACCTGACAGAGCTTGAGATGATCTGCAGAGAAGAATGGCAGAAAATCCCCAAATCCAGGTGTGCAAACCTTGTGGCATCATACCCAAGAAGACTGCAGGTGGTTATCACTGCCAAAGGTGCTTCAACTAAGTACTGAGTAAAGGGTCTGAATACTTATGTCAATGCAATATTTTAGTTTTTCCGTTTCAATAAACTAGCAAAGATTATTAAAATTCTGTTTTCACTTTGTCGTTATGGGGTATTGAGTGCAGAAAGATGGGGAAAAACTTTTTATTTTTTTTTATTTTAGCACAAGGCCTCAACATAACAAAATGTGAAAAAATGTTAATGACCTGAAGACTTTCCAAATGCATTGTATAGTTGTTGATGTACACATTTCAGTATCTTTGCCAAGACAAGATGACCACTTCACATGTAATTAAAACACTACTTAAAAGTGAAGGTTCACCTTTGCAACCATTTTTTTTATTGTTCCAATGCATTGAAAATGAAGCAACTTTGCAAATAGTCTTAATTAAAAAAGATATAATTTTGTGTCTACAGCTCCTATGCAGACTTATGTGTCTCCATGGTAAAAGAATACAAAGAAGCTTTGTGTAGTTTGATCTTGCAACTATACTCTCTTCCGTCTGTCCTCTACTTTATAAGGCAACGATGCAACATGACTTCATAATGGCGTCTGTTTGTAGTCTGTTACCATGAAAATACATAGGTCTGCATAGGAAATTTATATTTCTGATGCAATTTCTCAAGCATAAACAAACATTGCATATATGATTTAGTTGCGTTTACATCAACAATCACCAGTCAACATCTTAGGAGTGCATTCACACGATACAACAATTGTAAGATATAATCAGAAATGGTCATATTGTATGAAAAATCTGTACGTGTCAAGCCACCCTTAGTAACAATGCAATCTACCTGTCATAAATCAAAGAAGCTGTGGGTATTAAATCTGATTCGATTTACCCAATTGCTACATATTTTTCTTCTTGGACATAAGCCTCCAATACAACTCTGTCTTACTATACTAATTTATTTTAAAAGAGATTTAAAGAGGCTCTGTCACCACATTATAAGTGCCCTATCTCCTACATAATCTGATTGCCGCTGTAATGTAGATAAGTGTTTTTTATTTTGAAAAGCGATCATTTTTTAGCAAGTTATGAGCAATTTCAGATTTATGCTAATTAGTTTCTTAATAGACAACTGGGCATGTTTTTACTTTTTACCAACTGAGCGTTGTGGAGAGACGTGTATGACGCTGACCAATCAGTGACCAATTAGCGTCATACACTTCTCATTGTTCCAGCCCATTGTTACAGTGTGATTGTGCAGCGAAAGAAGCTAGGCTGAAACAATGAGAAGTGTATGACGCTGATTGGTCACTGATTGGTCAGCGTTATACACGTCTCTCCACAACGCCCAGTTGGTCAAAAAGTTAAATACGCCCAGTTGTCTATTAAGAAACTAATTAGTATAAATCTAAAATTGTTTATAACTTTGTCAAAAATGATCGTTTTTCAAAATAAAAACCACTGTTATCTACATTACAGCGCCGATAACATTACGTAGGAGATGGGGCACTTTTAATCTGGTGACAGAGCCTCTTTAACCCCTTAACGCACCATGACGTAACTGTACGTCATGGTGAGCAGTAATTTCGCGCACCTTGACGTACAGTTACGTCAGTGCTTTGACAGTTAACCGCCGCGCGGCGCTACACCGCAGCGGCGGTTAACTGTGCAGGGTGTCAGCCCTGCTCTCCCCGTTGCCGATCAGCGGCCTGTCGCCGCTGATATCGGCAGTTAATCCCTTAATTGCGGCGCTCGATTTTGAACGCCACAATTAAGGTCTTTAGCGCCGATCGGCAGCCCCCATGTGAAATCACGGGGGCTGGCGATGGTACCCATGGCAACCGGACGCCAGACAATGGCTTCCGGGTTGCCATGTACAGAAGCCTATGAGGACCACCCCGAGGGTGGTCGTCTTAGGCTTCCTGTCAGTGTGACTGTCACGTCACAATGACAGTTGAAATGCATTACACTACGTGTGTAGTGTAATGTATTCCAGCAGCGATCAGAGCTGCAAGTCTAAGTGTCCCCTAGTGGGACAAGTGAACAAAGTAAAAAAAAGAATAAAAATGTTTTAAAAAAAGTGTAAAAATAAAAGTTATAAGTGATATAAACAAGAACTGCTTTTTTTCCATAATAAGTCTTTCATTATAGGAAAAAAAATGAACACGTAAAAAAAAATTACACATATTTGGTATCACCGCGTTCGTAACGACCCCAACTATAAAACTATAATATTATTTTTCCCGCACAGTGAACGCCGCAAAAAAAATAAACGAAAAACTATGCCAGAATCACTATTTTTTGGTCACCACCCCTCACAAAATATGTAATAAAAAGTGATCAAAAAGTCGCATGTACGCCAAAATAGTACCGATACAAACTACAACCCGTCCCGCAAAAAACAAGCCCTTACACAGCTTTTTTGACTGAAAAATAAAAAAGTTATGGCTCTCAGAATACGGTGACAGAAAATACATTATTTTCTAAATAAGTTATTTTATTGCTCAAACGCTGCAAAACATAAAAAAACGTATATACAAATGGTATAGCCGTAATCGTAACGACCCGCAGAATAAAGTATAATAGTCATTTATAGCCCAGGGTAAACGCCGTCAAAAATAAATAAAAATCATTGTCAGAATTGATGGTTTTTGGTCACCTGGCTTGCCGAAAAATTTAATAAAAAGTGATCAACAAAATCGCATGTACCCCAAAATGGTACCAATGAAAATTACAGATTGTCCCGCAACAAATAAGCCCTCACACGGCTCCGGTGGTGAAAAAATAAAAAAAGTTCCGGCTCCCAGATTATGGCGATGCAAAATGTGCAGAGTGTTCCAAAAGCGGATAAGATCGGGCACCATTTATCAGTGCGACACCGGCCACATATCTGTGGATTATTATTAATTTACCCCATTATTATACCCTCTTATTATGCCCTGATGTACTCTGCCCAGCCTACATGTGCCCCAACATTATAAACTGAAATACCAGCAAAACGCCAGAGCTACTACAAAGCAAAATATGCGCTCCAAAAGCCAAATGGCGTCACTCCCTTCTGAGCCCTACAGCATGCCCAAACAGCCGTTTATGTCCACCGATATGGCATCGTACCAAAAAATGGTACCAATAAAAACGACAGCTCGTCCCGCAAAAAATAAGCCCCCACACCGCTCTATTGACAGAAAAATAAAAAAGTAGTGGTTCTTGGAAAGCGGGGAGGAAAAACGAAAAAGCAAAACATGAATCAGTTCGTAAAGGGTTAATTACTTTCTAATGAAAAAACATTTATGACCACATGTGGGGTATTGCCGTACTCGGGAGAAATTGCTTTACAAACGTTGGGGTGCATTTTCTCGTTTATCCTTTGTGAAATTGAAAAAATTCAACATTTTAGTGGAAATAATGTTGATATTAATTTTCACGGCCTAATTCTAATAAATTCTGCAAAAGACGTGTGGGGCCTAAATGCTCACTATACCCCTAGATAGATTCCTTAAGTGGTGTAGTTTCCCAAATGGGGTTACTTTTGGGGGGCTTCCACTGTTTCGGTCTCTCAGG